>NW_028274817.1:68751121-69053146 GCF_037043125.1 Eumetopias jubatus
TAGATTTAGTTCTATAAAATTTCGAAACGTTGTACACAGAAAAATGTAACCAAAAGGAAAATAACCAAATGGTAAAAATATCCGCCTCAAATATGACAAAAGATGAACTTCCATGTTTCATAAAGCACACATGCAAATCGATCAGAAAAACATAACATGTCCCCCAAAGATAAATGGGCAGAAATACTTCACACAAGAGGAAATGGAACGGGCTAAGTACGCATATGGCAAAATGTTCAACCTCACAAGTGGTTTTTTAAGTGCAAATTAGAACAATCACATTAGTGAAAATTAAAAAAAATAAGTAATTACCGGGCTGGCACGAGGATAGTATAATTGCAAGGATCTTCGGAGAAAGGTTTTTGGCAATACACAGACACTACCTCAAAGTGCTCCGACTCTTAACATAGTGCTCCCTCTCCAACAGTTATTGCCAACCACTCTTGTGGACTGAGCCCAGTTCTTCCAAACGTGAGTAGTCCCCAGCCCGGGTCACGCACCTGAGCTCAGACCTGGCTCTATAAGACATCTCCAATCTGATGTCCCCCTCCTCAGCTGTGCATCTCAGTCACACCAAGGACGCCTCCTCCTTTTCCCCTGTGAATGCACCCCTGAGTCACCAAGCCAGAAACCTGGGAGTCATCCTAATTACCTCTTTGTCCCTCACTCCTGCACATTCATCTTTTCCATCAGATCCTGCCAATACTCCATTTGCAATGTGTGGTGTTTTTTTTTTTAGATTTTATTTATTTATTTGAGAGAGAGAGAGAGAGAGCGCGCGCGAGAGAGCGTAAGGGAGAGGGAGAGATCACGAGCAGGGGGGAAGGGCAGAGGGAGAAGGGGACTCCCCACCGAGCAGGAAGCCGGACGGATTCGATCCCAGGATTCTGGAAACAGGACGTGAGCTGAAGGCAGATGCTTCACCGACTGAGTCACCCAGGCGCCCTTGCGATGTCTTTTGAATCTGCCTCTTCCTACTACTCACAGTCACAGATGTGGGTCTCACCTGCTGTTTCTTGCATGTACCGTTGAAATAGCCCTGACCCATCTCCTCTAAGCCACTGACACTTCCTTCATTACATTCTACAGGGAGCCGTCGGAGTTATCTTTATGAAATACAAAGCTGATTTCTGTGTCGTCCTTCAAATCTTTCAACGCGCCCCCCCCCCCCATTGTACACCTACAGGCTAAAGTCCAAGATTCTTAAACTTTAGCAGCCCTCTGTGCTCCAGACTGCTTTGCCACCATCTTTTCTCTGGTGAGCTTCTCCTGGTTTTCTGTCCCCTCCTCCCAGCTTGCCTCTCCTATTGTAATGTGAATTCCTTGAGAGCCGGAACAAGATCTTAATCATGTCTGCATCCCTGGTTGGTAATACCGAGGTTGACACAGAGTAGGCACTCAATAAATGTTGGGTGAAGAAATGGATTTCTTCTAAAGAAATCATTCAAAACTTAAAAATACAAAAATAAAGAAATCATTTGACAGAAGGAAAAAGCTTATGAAGGAAAACGGTTCACTATAGGGGCATTCATAACACAGAAAAAGTGCAAAAAACTTCATGTTCAACAATAGAAAACTTTTATTAATTATGGGACATCCATTTAATGGAATATGATGCAGCTGTTAAAATACTAATTATGAAGATTATGTAGCAACTCAGAAAGTGTTTATTATATAATAAAAGCAGAATACAAAATGGTCTGTATGCTAGGATGAAAATTATGTAGAAGTATGCATGCACACAAACCGATCAGAATGAGAACAGGAAAAGGAACAAATGAATACAGATGATGTGTTTAGGGTGTTTGGGGAGGTACTGTTTGTGATTTTCTTAAGCTCTTTGCAAATTCCCCTCGTTGTTGTTAGAATGTCTTTGTGCATAAATACCACTGACAGAGAAAAAAACATGTATACTGAGAAAGGTACTTTGATTCCCTCAAGTCCTTTGACAAGCTGTGGTAGGAAAGCAAATAAACCACTGACCTGGGAGGCAAGAGACCTGCTCCCCACCCCACCCCCACCCCGGACTGGCTGAGTGATCTTGATTAAGAAAGCTCTGCAGCTCTAGCCCCCATTTCTTCTACCCTCTCTGGCAGGAAGTCCCATGGTTATTCATCACTCCCAAATCAACGCCCATCATTTCTGTTCGCTGCGCCACTAGACCCAATGACCTCAGACCGAAAACCTCAGAATCCACCGTCCATTCTTCGTCGTCTCATCACCTCACTCTCTCTAATCCCCATCTCCAATCAATTGCCCCTCCTTTCCAATAATCATTTATAGCATGCTTCACTGTGGGCCTAGTTTTAGACAGAGAGGAGTCCCTGTCCTCCTAGTTAGCACCGGCTGGTTGAGAAGAGCCAACATTTTTTTTCTTCTCTTGCACCTCTGCAGACTGCTGAAGCGTAAAGTGGGGAGTAGAGACATATAAAGTGGGACCTCCTGAGGTGCCTGGGTGGCTCAGTTGGTGAAGCGACTGCCTTCAGCTCAGTTCATGATCCTGGAGTCCCAGGATCGAGTCCCCACATCGATGGGGACTCAGCAGGGAGTCTGCTTCTCCCTCTCCCCTCTCATGCTCTCTCTCTCTCTCTCTCTCTCAAATAAATAAATAAAATTTTTTAAAAAATAAAGTGGAACCTCCTGAGTAATGAGCTTGACCCCACGGTGGGAGGAGTTTAGGCACAGGCTGGATACTCTCAGGGATAGCGCGGTAAGACTTGGTAGAATGAGTGGGATGTTGACTCAATGTATTCATTCAACAAGTACTTACCAAGTGCTGGACACAGCGCCAAGCTCTCTGTTGGGTGGCAAAGGGCCTGCCCAGATGAATTAGGGCAGTCTCTGTTATGGAGATTATGGAGATGCTCACAGTCTAGTGGAGGACAGACAAGGACACTACTCCTTACACTCCCAATGTGCTAAATTCTGTCACGGAGTTGGAACAAAGGGCTCTGAGGCAGAGGATTGTGGGACTGACCCTGCCTGAGGGGGCTGCGGGCTTACAGAGCCGGATGGACTTGAGTGGTTATGTATCTCCAAGGCTGAGGAGTGGGATTAGATGCCCCAAAAGGGGAGTGGGCTGTCCATGGCAGTTCCAAACTGAGGAATCATCAGGTCCACAGGCAGGACGCTTGAAAGGGGCAGCTTTCTGAGAGCAGTAAATAGTTTGGAGTGGCTTAAGCTTTGAGGTTAGGATGGGGGAAGGGAGCAATGAGTGTCTAGGCACAGTAGGCGGCAGGTGACAGGCGGTGAGACCTGAGAGACCGGGCAGGAGGGCCAAGGGCAGTTTCAAAGTAGGAAAGTAGTATGATTAGATCTAAGTTTTAGTGAGATAACCAGATGGTCTCTAATGTCTCCTCTCTTCCCTGAGACTTCATGGTAGGTGCCAAAAGTGTGTGGTACAGGAAGTTAGGGGCAGGGTGCCAAGGTTCAAGCAAAGACCCTACCTTCCTGCCCCCTACACTCAATCCCCTCGGGGATCTGGGAGAAGCAAGAGAGAATAAAAATGTTGGGTCTTCCTGGGGCGCCTGGGTGGCTCAGTCAGTTGAGCCTCTGACTCTTGATTTCCGCTCAGGTCCTGATCTCCGGATGGTGGGATGCAGCCCCTCCCTGGGCTCCGAGCTCAGCACGGAGTCGGCTTGGGATTCTCTCGCTCCCTCTCCCTCTGCTCCTCCCCCTGCTCTCTTGCTCCCTCTCAAATAAATAAATATTTTAAAAAAAAGTGTTGGTTCTTCCCATCTTATAGTATGGGCAGGTTGGCTGGCTCAAGGGAACTCGGAAAAAGGGACAGACAAAATATGTTTCAGAATTAATATTAAATACCTATTAAATATATTCTACTGATTATACAATCTTGTGTACGTGGGACTTCAAGTAGCCTCACTTGGCCCTGTCCTCGAAGGAAGGGACCATGTGTAGCTCATCTTGTATCTCCAGCCGCCAACACTGGATCGTGCGCCTCGGAGGCGCTCGGCGAATACTGGTTGGGGCGGGGCCTGGAAACGAGAGGGAGAAAATTGCCCAAGCCTCGGCCCTATGACCTCCCACCAGCAGGTGGCAAAATAGAATCCGGGTGCGCTGGGAAAGGCGGAACTGGGCGGGGCGTTTGAGGCTCCGCGCGCGCAGCCTCCGAGCCTCTTTTCTCGGGTACCGGAAGGAGGCGGGTCTCTTTTCGTTCCCAGCGCAGCCATGGTAAGGAGGTTTGTTCGCGAGCTCTCGGGGCCCATCAGCTTCCATCCTCCCAGGGTTGGGGCTACCCGGGGCTCCGGGGTTCCCGCAGGGGGTGGCCGGGTGGAGGCGAAGACACTGCGGCCTGCGGGTTGGCCCAGGCGGGCTCCAGGGCGAGAGCGAACGGCGGCCCCGGAGCAAGGCGGGCGGGGGGAGGAAATCGGTGCCGCTGGCGGGAAGGCCTCGGTCTCTGGCCCGGCCACGCCCGGCCACGCATCCCATGACCCTAAGGGGAACAGCTTTCTCCGTCCGGAGCGGCGGGCGGGCTGGGCGGGCAGACGACGGGCCCCGGGGCGGGTGGGTGCCGTGTACGCTGGGCCAAGAAGCGTTCTCTTCGTCGCTGTTTTGTTTTGCTTTTTTGGTTTTGCATTTTGTTTGTTGGCACGCCCGACTTGTAGTGTGGCCGGTAAGCATGTGTAGACAGCGTTAAAATGCTTCCGCATTTTAAAGTGAAAGCGGCTCTCAGCTCGTGGCCTTAAGAGTACGAGGGAACAGCGCTTGGCACGTGGTTTTGCTGTAAGGGCAGGTGAATCTCGCAGCAGACACTTTGTAACGAGGTGGTGAAGTTGGGAAAACATTTCTATGTAACTGATTAACCAGTAGCACAGACTGGGCTCTTGTCCGTTTCTGGTGCTGGCTCGCCCCGTGCCACAAGGTCCAACCCCTGGCCATTTTGGGAGACTAGTTTCTTAGGAAAAAACCACCTCGAGAAGCGGACACGCTTTTTAGCGGTAACTTTTTGAGAATACTTAGAAGAGCCCTCAGAGACAGTAATTAGTGATTTCTGTCCAGTGGAGGGGGGGTTGTAGTCGTTCGGGCATATAGTATTTGCTAGATAACTGTATGCGTTTGTCATCGCCCCACACTTTTTAACACTGTACACATTTCGCTGGAGAGGAAACGGAGACTCAGTTCTTTGAAGAAGTTGATAGAATTCCTAAGCTGTTCTTGAAACAACCTGTAGCCGTTTTAACAGCAACGAAATCTAAAACCCTGAAATTCTCGAAACGGAGACTCAGTTCTTTGAAGAAGTTGATAGAATTCCTAAGCTGTTCTTGAAACAACCTGTAGCCGTTTTAACAGCAACAAAATCTAAAACCCTGAAATTCTCCTTCAGGCTCGTGGTCCCAAGAAGCATCTGAAGCGTGTAGCAGCTCCAAAGCATTGGATGCTGGATAAACTGACTGGTGTGTTTGTAAGTATCATATTGTGAGCGTACATTATAAATTGTAAGTACCTTAAGGGACACGTTCAGGCGACCTATTTTATACTCATTTATGTACCAGACATCCCTGATTGCTATATCCATAAGTTACTTGGGCACAGGGCTATGGGAAGAGTGTGCTTGTCTTCCTCTGCTTTTTGAAGGCCTTGTGCTACTTAGCTGCACCCCACCTCACTGTTAATAGCTCTGTATCATTCCACATTCCACATGGTATACTTAGATGAACTGCGAACTGAAATTTTCCTAATGGGCCTGGACCTCTGAAAGGGGAAAATGCTATAAAGCTTCCTGGTCTGGAATAGTTTTGCGAGTTTTGAATACCTGTTTACCCAGATTCGGGGGCTGATGGACAGTCTGATGTCTAGTTAATGGATCTCAGGATGTAGGAAGTGGGTTTGCGTGAATTCCAACATTAGTTCAAGCTGATTTTTTTTTTAATCATCTTAACAGGCTCCTCGCCCATCTACTGGTCCCCACAAGTTGAGAGAATGTCTCCCTCTCATCATTTTCCTAAGGAACAGACTTAAGTATGCCCTAACAGGAGATGAAGTAAAGAAGATCTGTATGCAGCGTTTTATTAAGATTGATGGCAAGGTCCGAACTGATATAACCTACCCTGCTGGTTTTATGGGTAAGTGGTTAGTGGTGGGCACTCAGTGCTGGCTCCTTTGGGTTTTGTCTTCCTCTCCAAGATGGCAGTCATATTGAATATTGGTGGGCTTTTTAATCAGTTGCAGAAGTAAAGCATGACCGTCCCCTTCAGTTTCTTTACTAACCTAGTATAGGGCTGTAAATAATACGAACCATTTCTCAAAACCGAATTTCAACTCACTTTAAGTTTTACATGTCATAAAAACAGGGTTTTGAAACATTAAAAGATTAGCTGTCATCATAAGCCTTTAGGAGCTCCTGTTGGTATTTGAAACGGGAAGCACAGGGTTTTGTTTTGTTTTTTTCTAGTGGCGTGGTTGTTACTCAGCATGGGGTAGTAGGGCTGTATAGTAACCCTAGTTAACTGTTTTGCTGTCAGATGTCATCAGCATTGACAAGACTGGGGAGAATTTCCGTCTGATCTATGACACCAAGGGTCGCTTTGCTGTTCATCGGATAACACCTGAGGAGGCCAAGGTGAGTGTTCCAAACAGGCTGGGTCTTCATTATGGAAGTTGCTTCGTTCTAAGTGAGAACCTGGAGTGAGTATGTGGGCTGGTGCATTGCAGCGAGGTAGGTTGATTAAGATTACTTAACAGTCTTATACCTGGAAATAGCCAGGTAACAGTTTGGTGGGGTTCTGTGTGTGCAATTTTATGTCATCTTATTAAAAGTCCTACCAATAGGGGCGCCTGGGTGGCTCAGTCGCTAAGCATCTGCTGTCAGCTCAGGTCATGAATCCAGGGTCCTGGGATGGGGCCATGTCGGTGGGGAATGTGCTTTTCCCTCTCTTTCACTCACTCTCATAAATAAATCTTTTTTTAAAAAGTCCTGATAGTGGCATCACAGTTCGTTGCTGGGTATCTAATAATTGATCCCCATTTGAAGTTAACACCTTGTTGTATGGCAGAAAAGAAATTCCAGTTTAACGGTGGCTTCCAGGTTGTTTTTTAGAGGCAAGGAGAGTGATTTCTAGGAACATTTATTAGTGCCTGAAGTATGGGTCCTTTAAGCATAAGGGACCAGTAAACCAATACTAGTCCAATGTGATTGGCTCTTTGTCACGTCTCCATTTGTGGCTCTAGGTTTACTCTGGGGGAAAGGAAAAGTGTTAGTGCAGGAGACTGGTCATCCTTGGGGCATTTGTTAGAGATAGTTCCAAAAAACAAAAAGATTACAGACATTGATTGTTTAATCCAGTTTGCTGTAGTGGTTTTACACAAAAGTTTAAGGCCCCTTGAATTATTGGCTATAAATGAAGGTTAATTCAATTGGGTGATTCAGCTCCTAATTTCTTTAGCTGCCTTGTTATCAGCCAGCTGGAGGGCATGTCCGATGGCATCAAGGTGATTTGATTTACTTCAGGGAGGTCAGGGAATGAAAGTCCAAGGTTGAAATGCTTTGTGTGAAATGTTTGTTGATTAGGGGAACTGGTAATGCAATTGCAGTTTGTGGGACAAAACTCAATTGTGTGATAGGAGCTGCTAAGAGGCACTTGGTAGGGGGCGGATGCGGGTAGGTTGGACGAATTCGGGGGACCTATGAGGCTGAAACAGCCTCAGGAAAGAAGGGTGATCAACCCGCTCACTGATGGAGTCCCCTGTTGTGGGATTTGGAGGTTGTAGAGCCTTCGATCCCTCAGACTTGAACATGGGCGGATGAGGGTGTGGTACAAGGAAAACCCCTAACAGGAAGACTACCCTAGAGAGGGGGACAGCATAAGAGAAATTGATGGAGGGTGGGAAGTAAAGTCAGGACACTGTTCGGTAGTTTGGGAAACAAGCAGTCCCTGTGTAGAGCTGTTGCCTTTTGAGCAGCTCCTACATAGAGCTGTTGTGCATTTTTAATGCAGTGACTTGTGGTTCTGAAATTACTGTTTCGTACGTTCTGGAGCGTGGTGCGTGAGCTAAACTAAATGTGGCTAACTTACATTTCCAGTATAAGTTGTGCAAAGTGCGAAAGATCTTTGTGGGGACAAAAGGAATCCCTCATCTGGTGACTCATGATGCACGCACCATCCGCTACCCTGATCCCCTCATCAAGGTGAATGACACCATTCAGATTGATTTGGAGACTGGAAAGATTACTGATTTCATCAAGTTTGATACTGGTAAGCAGTCTCATGCTACCTGGGCATTCTCTTTATTTTGTTTCTGGGCACTTTCTTTAAAGCCCAAGTATAAGAGTTGTTCTTCGCTCTTCTCTCTCTCTCTCTCTCTCTGTCTCTCTCTGTCTCTCTCTCTCTCTCTCTGTCTCTCTCTCTCTCTCTCTCTCTCTCTCATGTAATCAAGCATTAGGACTTGTACTGGGCCTGGGTACAGAGTTTGGTGTTGTCTTGAGCCCTCTTAGGTGATTCTGATGTGCACCTAATTAGCAACCAAAGCTAGAGGTCTTTTGATGTAGTAAGGGATCGGGAAGGGGGCAACTCAAGTGACATTTGAAGAAATGTGCAGGGAATGTGTAAAACTTGTGTCATTTCGGCATGGCTTTGTGAGGGTAGTAAGGGTTAGAGATGGGGATGTATTCTGAATGGGGAGGGGGGAGTGGCTTTGGGGAGAGATGAGAGGTTGAACAGGTTTTTCTTCGGTGGAGGGTAGAAACAAACACCCAGGTGTAGTATAGTATGTTCATTTCCAGAGGCCCAAATGCTCAGAATATTCTGGGTGGATCTTTAGGTGTGAGGGGGAGGGGTGGGGCAAATTCTAAGAGAGCCCTAAGTGTCCTTGCTTGGCTAACCTATCCATAGCAGTAAATTCAAATGGGAAAAAATGACTCCTCCTGGTTTAGGCCTATCTCTTGTCATTCATCATAACAGGTTATGAGTTGGCACGGTGCCTGGCTCTGAGCAGATTGTTTCTTCTCCTTAGGTAATCTGTGTATGGTGACTGGGGGTGCCAACCTGGGAAGAATTGGTGTGATCACCAACAGAGAGAGACATCCTGGTTCATTTGATGTGGTTCACGTGAAAGATGCCAATGGCAACAGCTTTGCCACCCGACTCTCCAACATTTTTGTTATTGGCAAAGTAAGTCTGGGTGTCCCTTCCCTAATCCAGGGAAACCTGTGGACGCAGGTACTGCTGGGAGTGTGGCGCCCGGCTGGCCTCTCCTGAGCTAGGGCTCACACAGAGCGGGGCCGGGGCAAACCTGGGCTTCTGCAGTATCACAGATTCCCCAGGGGGGACCTGATCACCTTGCTTGGTGAAAAGTGCCAGTAATGGGCGCCTGGGTGGCTCGGTTGGTTGGGCTACTGCCTTCGGCTCAGGTCATGATCCTGGAGTCCAGGGAATGAGTCCTGCATCGGGCTCCCTGCTCAGCGGCGAGTCTGCTTCTCCCTCTGACCTTCCCCCCTCTCATGCTCACTCTCTCATTCTCTCTCAAATAAATAAATATCTTAAAAAAAAGAGAAAAGTGCCAGTAATGGAGTGAATATGCCTTACTTGTACTTAGGTTCTTCGATTTGCACCTGTGGGGTTGGGGGCGGGGCTAGTAGTCAGCCTTGGACGCTACTTCCATAATTGCAGGTCATTACAAAGGGTATTATAGTTTGCATCTAATGTATGGGCAGCACGTTTATTAATAGGGTGACCCCGGCGGCCCAAGCAGTGAATATTTCTGCTAAACTGGCAGCTAAATGTGTTAAGACTGCCTGGCTGTTGCTAAACACTCAGGCCTGTTTCTTTAAAGGAGATGGCAGATGCCGCGTGTGCCAAGCTGCCAATGGAAGTTAGCGTGTGGTGGATTTGTAATGCTGCTCGTTTTCTCCCGCAGGGCAACAAACCGTGGATTTCTCTTCCCCGTGGAAAGGGTATCCGCCTCACCATCGCTGAAGAGAGAGACAAGAGACTGGCTGCCAAACAGAGCAGTGGGTAAAATGGTCCCTAGGTGACGTGATTGGAAGACATTATATATACTTAATTAAAGGTCATACAGCACGATGAATTGTCTCTTTGGTGTTTGTTGTGGTCCGGGTTGGGGTTTTGTGTTCATTTACAGCTGCCTGCTGTTTGACTTAGACCATGAAAAGTAGACTGATCCCTCGGGCAGGCTTAGGTACTCTGTGATGTAGGGCTTCCTGTGTCTGTCTTTAGATAGGACTCTGGGTGGTGGGAGGGAGAACACACCAGACTTGACAAAGGAGCAGCAAGTAACCCAGGAGCGGGGAGAGCCAGGCGGCCCAGAGTTTGTGGCCAAGAACTCCTCTGTCCTATTGACTCTTCACTTAACAAAAATCAGTGCCCTCCTTCCTCTGGTCTTCATTGCACTGGCTCATCTGTTTTTCCCATTCTTACCCAGCTTGATCTCACCCAGGGTGGAAATCTCCAGCTGTGGACATGATCATAAATGTCTGGGCCCTTGATATTACAAAGCTGTGAACTTACTTGGACTTAGTCTAGTGTCTCCAGCTTCCACTGCAGTGCTCACCTCATTCCTTGGGGGACTGCAGAACAAAACTGTAGAAAGGCAACTTGTTCCTGCTTCCTGGAGTGTGTAGGGTCATGTCAGGCTTGCCCACCAAACTTAATAATTAAGATTAATTTTAGGGAGGGGCAGAAGGAGAGAGAATCTCCAGCAGACACCCCACTGAGCAGGGAGCCCAGTATCCGCCTCAATCTCATGACCCTGGGATCATGACGAGCCAAAACCAAAGAGTCGGTTGCTCCACCAACTGAACCATCCAGGTGCCCCTTGCCCACCAATCTTAAGATTTATTTTAGAGGTGGGACAGAGGAATTCTCAAGCAGCTTGAGTCCCTGCTGAGCCCAGAGCCTGCCCTGGGGCTCTGTCCCAGGACCCTGAGATGAACCTGAGCCAAAATCAAGAGGCTTAACCAATTGAGCCACCTAGGTGCCCTGCCCACCAGTCTTCATGATTGTTTCACTTGCTACAAGGGTCAGCTCTCTCGTTCCTGTTCCCCTATAAGACATGTCTTCTCAAAACAAAAACCACCTTTACCTCCTATAGCAGGGCTGATCAACCTTTATACTATTGGTCCAGGTAACCTGTGGGTGGCTGTCCTGTGTATTGTGGGATGTTAGACTGCATCCCTGGCCTCTGACCACTAGATGTGAGAGCGTGCCTTCCCATTGTGCCCAGTTGTGATCCCAGAATGACACCAGAAGTAGCCAGATCCCTCTTGGGGAGCAAAATTCCCTTGTGTTAAGAACCAGTGTCCTACAGGGCGCCTGGGTGGCTCAGTTGGCTAAGCGACTGCCTTCGGCTCAGGTCATGATCCTGGAGTTCCAGGATCAAGTCCCGCATCGGGCTCCCTGCTCAGCAGGGCGTCTGCTCCTCCCTCTCCCATTCCCTCTGCTTGTGTTCCCTCTCTCACTGTGTCTCTCACTGTCTCTATCAAATAAAAAATCTTCAAAAAAAACCCCAAAAAACCCACTATCCTACAGATCCTTCTGTTGTCTCACCGCTTTTAACATCCTGTTGCAGACACTATTCAAGCTTACTAAATGATCCCACCGTGACAGGTTTGGAGGTCAGAGACCGTTTTGGACATACTGAGGCATGATGAGCCCAGGTAAGGTCACTTTGCATGTTTAACTGGGCACAGGGGATGGCCCTCCCTGGTGCCCAGGTCTGTGGTCCGACAGAGAAGGAGGCCTGCTGAACATCTGTGGCTTGCAGTGTTGTACCCGCCCCCCCCACTCCCCACTGTTGCGGGCTGGATCCTGGGCCTGGAGTCGGGAGCCACAGACAGAATACTGATCTTGTCAATGGAGCAAGGCACGAACTAATCACTCAGCTAAAAGAGGGTTGGCCAAGGAGTCTCCCAAGTCCATTTGGCCCCACAGGGCTTCTTTGCCTTTCATACAGCAGACTCCAAAGCACCACTGGCTGGGGCTTGAGAGCAGTAGAACCTGGGGCCTCCAGACCTCAGCTTAAGCAGGAGAAAGGGAATTTCTGCAAGGACAGGGTCCAACCAAAGCACATCGGAGAGGGATGTGAAAGTGGGCTTGCCAGACGTGTTGCTTCAGCGTGGTTCTCTTATCAAGAGTGGAACTCAGCCAGATAGGCAGTTCTGATGAGGAGCCAGGCCAGAAGAAACCTTAAGGTGCCCCTTGAAAAATAGGCCAGTGTGACAGCAAAAGGCCCACAGGCAGGAGTCCCTAAATACTGGTGGATTCTCTCGCCGCGCCCCCCTCCTCATTCAGCAGATGATGGAAATTACTCGAATTTTAGCTAAGGAACCAAAGCAAACGGGAATGAGAGGCCTCCTGTTTGGTTCTTTCCACACGTGAAGTGGTTTCCTAGCTGCCTCATCGGCCAGCCATCCTGCACAACGGGGGAGTTGGGGTGTTTGGCGGCAGTCTCCTCACATCACCAGGATTTTTTAAAAGCTTTTTTTTATGCTTCTACATATAAGTTTTTTTTTTTTTTTGCAGATTTTTAATTCCAGTTAACATGAGTTACGAGAGTTATATTAATTTCAGGTTGTACAATATAGTGATTCAACAATTCCACACAGCACCTTGTGCTTATCACCACAAGTGTCCTCCTGAGCCCCCATCACCTATTTCCCCCATCACCCCACCCACCTCCCCTCTGGTGACCAGCAGTTTGTTCTCTAGAGTTAAGAGTCTGTTTCTTGGTTGGTATCATTTTTTCCCCTTTGCTCATTTGTTTCTTAAATTCCACATATGAGTGAAATCATGGTATTTGTCTTTCTCTGACTTAATTCGCTTAGCATTATACACTCTAGCTCCATCCACGTCGTTGCAAATGGCAAAATTTCATTCCTTTTTTATGGCTGAATAATATTCCATTGTATTTGTATACACAGCACATCTTTTTTTTTTTTTCAAAGATTTATTTATTTGAGAGAGCAAGAATGAGAGAGAGAGAGAGTACATGAGAGG
This sequence comes from Eumetopias jubatus, assembly GCF_037043125.1. Classification (NCBI taxonomy): domain Eukaryota; kingdom Metazoa; phylum Chordata; class Mammalia; order Carnivora; family Otariidae; genus Eumetopias; species Eumetopias jubatus. The sequence goes on from NW_028274817.1 coordinate 68,764,093, forward strand.
GGGAAGGGTCAGAGGGAGAAGCAGGCTCCCCGCCGAGCAGGGAGCCCAATGCGGGACTCGATCCCGGGACTCCAGGATCATGACCCGAGCCGAAGGCAGTCGCTTAACCAACTGAGCCACCCAGGCGCCCCCACACCACATCTTTATCCATTCATCAATCGACGAACACTTGGGCTGCTTCCATATCTTGGTCATTGTAAATAATCCTGCTATAAACATAGGGCTGCATGTATCCCTTTGAATTAGTGTTTTTGTATTTTTTGGGTAAAGACCCAATAGTTTGCTAGACTGTAGGGTACTTCTATTTTTATTTTATTTTATTTTATTTAAAGATTTTATTTATTGGAGAGAGAGAGACACACACAGTGAGAGAGGGAACACAAGCAGGGGGAGTGGGAGAGGGAGAAGCAGACTCCCGGCTGAGCAGGGAGCCCAATGCGGGCCTCGATCCCAGGACCCCGGGATCATGACCTGAGCCAAAGGCAGCTGCTTAATGACCGAGCCACCCAGGCACCCCAGGGTATTTCTATTTTTAATTTTTTGAGGAACCTCCATACTGTTTTCCAGAGTGGCTGCACCAGCTTGCATTCCCACCAGCAGTGCACGAGGCTTCCTTTTTCTCCACATCCTCACCAACACCTGTTGTTTCCTGTGTTGTTGATTTTAGCCATTCTGACAGGTGTGAGGTGATAGCTCACTGTAGTTTTGGTTTCTATTTCCATGATGGTGAGTGATGGTGAGTGATGATAATGAACATCTTTTCATGTATCTATTGGCCATCTGGATGTCTCTGGAGAAACATCTGTTCGTGTCTTCTGCCCATTTTTTAATCAAATTGTTTATTTTTTGGGTGTTGAGTTGTATAAGTTCTTTATATATTTTGGATACTAGCCCTTTATTGGATATGTCATTTGCAAATATCTCTCTTTCCGTAGGCTGCCTTTTAATTTTGCTGATTGTTTTCCTCACTGTGCTTAAGTAAACAACATTTTAAATGCATTTTGTTTTTTATTTGTTAAACTAACACAGGAATTTTTTTATTAGCAACTAGCCCTAACGTGAGGAAGATTTCCATCCTAACAACAAGGTCGTATGGGTGTACTTCGCCAAAGCAGCCTGCGTATCATCAGACTGAGCTACAGGCTTCCAAATAAAATGGCTTGTGTCTTTGTAGGGCTTTCTAAGGCTTCCAATTTGATTCATAAAATCTTAGAGCTGGAGGGAACCTTAGAAATCATTTCAACAGGGAGGCAGACAAATGGTTATTGAGATGAAACTGACTGAAGCAAACAGACCTTTACTGGGTTTGGCTTACTTCCCTTGTGCTTTCAGTGGGCTGGGCCTCATGTTCCAGTCAGAGAGCCCAATGCGGGGCTCCATCCCAGGACCCTGGGATCCTGACCTCAGCCAAAGGCAGACACTTAACTGACTGAGCCACCCAGGTGCCCCAAGAGTCGTCTTCTCGCTGCTAAACCAGACGTTACAGAAAGAATGATATCCTCCCCAGTGCCTCCTGACCCACGCCAATCAGTTCTATCCATAGTCTTCCCCATCTCAGCTCATGGCAAACTGTCTTATCAATTACTCAAGCCAAACACTTTGGACATGTCCTTAATTCATCTTTTCTCACATGCCACATGTAATTTTATTAGAAAATCCTGTTGGTTCTACCTTCACAATATATCCAGAATCCGTACTTGGTGATATTTATAAATTATTCTTTTTTTAAAGATTTTATTTATTGGACAGAGAGAGAGGCAGCGAGAGAGGGAACACAAGCAGGGGGAGTGGGAGAGGGAGAAGCAGGCTTCCCGCCGAGCAGGGAGCCCCACGCGGGGCTCGATCCCAGGACGCTGGGATCATGACCTGAGCTGAAGGCAGACGCTCAACCACTGAGCCACCCAGGCACCCCGATATTTAGAAATTATTGTTCATTTTTTGTAAGATAATCATGAGAAGTTTTCCAGAGATACACACTGAAATATTTGTAGAAGCAAGGACAAGCAATCTGGAATTTGCTTTAAAATAATCTAGTGAGTGAGGAAGATCAACAAAACAAGATTGACCATACACTAATAATGCTGAAGCTGGGCGATGGTTACATAGGATTCAGTATACTAGTTCTACTTCTGTATATGTTTGACATTTCTCATAATAAATTTATAAAGGAATAAATAAATAGTATGGTGTCTGCCCTCTCCACCACCCCAAACAATATTGGACCTTTTTTTAAAGCTTTTATTTAGGGTGCCTGGGTGGCTCAGTTGGTTGAGCGACTGCCTTCGGCTCAGGTCATGATCCTGGAGTCCCGCCTCGGGCTCCCTGCTCAGCGGGGAGCCTGCTTCTCCCTCGGGCCCTCCCCCATCTTGTGCTCTCTCTTTCTCATTCTCTCTCTCAAATAAATAAATAAAATCTTTAAAAAAAATAAAGCTTTTATTTATTTGACAGAGAGAGAGAGAGAGAGAGAGCACAAGCAGGGGGAGCGGCAGGCAGAGGCAGAGGGAGAAGCAGACTCCCTGCTGAGCAAGGAGCCCAATGCGGGGCTCGATCCCAGGACCCCGAGATCATGACCTGAGCCGAAGGCAGACGCTTAACCGACTGAGTCATCCAGGCACCCCATTATTGGACCATTTCTTATCACCTGCATTGCCACCACCCTAGTCTGTCACCAACAATCTTGTGTACATTCCAGATTATAGCATTAGCCCCTGATTGGTCTCTCACTTCCATCCTTGCCCCTCTACAGTCTCAACCCAGCAGCCAGAGGGACCCTGTTTAAAGTGTGTAAGTCAGGGGGTGCCTGCCTGGCTCAGTCAGTAGAACATGTGACTCTTGATCTCGGGGTCCTGAGTTCGAGCCCCATGTTGGCCACAGAGATTACCTAAGTAAAAAAAAATTTAAACAATAATGTGTGTAAGTCAGGTCAGCTCCCTCCTCTGCTCACAGCCCCTGAATGGCTCCCATACCACTCAGACTAAAGCCACAGTCATCATGAGGCCCTACAAGGCACCCACGATCTGTCCTCTCACCGCATCTCCTACTACTCTTGCTCGGTCCTTTCCACCCACACTGGCCCCCCGCTCTATCATGAACACAAGAGGTACTCTCCTCTCTTTGCACCTTTCACTGACTCCATTTTTATGTATGCGGTTTATATTATGAACGTTTTCAAATATATAGAAAAGCCAGAAGAGTAGTACAATGATCACCTACATTATAGATACCAGCTAGATTCAATAATTGACATTTTGCCATATTTGCTTTATTTCTCTGTGGAGACAGACACAGACACACACATATCCCTATTTTTCGGAATCCTTTGAAAGTCATAGACATCATGACCTTGGGTTCCTAGTGCCAAGAGATGGCAAGTGCCCACTCTCAGGGGCTCTACCCAAGGGGTTGATTTCCATATTATCCTGGGTATAAACTAGATACTCAAGAGAGGTGCTATCTTTTCAGGTAGGACTTTTCCACCCTGAATCAGGGGAATCCAGTCATCTGCCCAGATTGTTGGGCTTAGAAAATTCCCCAAACCCAAAGATCAATCTTAAAGTTCAAAGAGAGAATGAAAAAGAAAAAGCTTTGATTTGCTCAGACAGGAGCTTGCGGGTCAATTTTCGCTACCATTTTGGCTGTTTTTGTTGTTGTTGTTGTTGTTGTTTTTGTTTTTTTATGAGAGAGAGAGCCCACACAAGCCTGGGGAGGGGCAGAGGAAGAGAGAGAGAGAATCTCCAGCAGACTCCGTGCTGAGCACTGAGCCCAGAGCTAGAGCCGGAGCTGGACTGGGGCTCGGTGCAGGGCTCAATCCCACCACCCTGAGACCATGACCTGAGCTGAAATCAAGAGTCGGTACCCAACCGACTAAGCTACCCAGGTGCCCCGGCTATTTTGGCTTTTGAGAATATTGTACTGTTTAAACAATAAATAATAAAAACAAAAATGTTCCCAAGATACAACAAACATTGTTTAACAACAACAACAACAGAAAGAAGAAACTTTCCAAGAGCCAACAGCTTTTCAGTTTATTCCTGGGGTTTTCCTAGGGATATAGTGTTATATGTTTCTTTCTTTCATTTTTTTTTTTTAAGCTCCCTGACATTGGTTTTAACAATGACTTTTATTTATTTATTTATTTATTAAATATTTTTATTTGTCAGGGAGAGAGAGCACAAGCAGGGGGAGCAGCAGAGGGAGAGGGAGAAGCAGGCTCCTCACTGAGCAAGGACCCCGATGTGGAACTCGATCCCAGGACCCTGGGATCATGACCTGAGCCAAAGGCAGACGCCCAACGACTGCGCCACCCAGGCGTCCCTAGTGTTACATTTTTCTTAGCTGTTCTAGCAACCGTGAACATGTGTAATCAGTGGTGTGCTGATAAATGTTTAACAACCAACTCTAAAAAAATGTGCACATATACATGTACAGAGGTTTATTATAAGTTTCACTGATACAAAGGATGTATAACACAATTTGCAAATAATAATGAAATAGGCAATACTCTTTATTGTGAATTCCATATAGCCAGTTGGTTCTCACAGAATGCTTTCTTTGATTTTTGCCGAATTCTTATAGCCATATCAATCTACAATTACAGTTACAATCGACCAAGAAATGTAGTTCTGACAAAAGTGTTGGTTGATATTTGGGTCTGCATTAACAAAGGAGACAAAAGTGAAACAACAAAGACATTCCTAAGAACTTCACCCATTTGTCAACGACGTGAGCAACTTCTTTGCTGAATCAGAGAATAGTTTCCGAAGGCAGAGAGAATATCTCCTTAATTTTTTGTACTAGTCCTAATGTAATGGCTACAAGACGCAAGGTACTTTAATTTTAATCTGCATTTTAACATTTTCTCCATTGCTTCCTTAACTCTAGACCATCAATGAAACGATTCATCAAGTCCTGATTGTAGTGTTTGCCAATTTCAAGCTACCACTGTGATGTCACTGAACAGGGAGCTGGGGGGAGATGCACAGTAGCACACCATTATATAGCATTTCCACCACATATATACCACAGGCATAAATAAGCTCGCGTGCATAGAGATAATAGTAAAATGTAAAATAATTAGGAAGTAATGAGTGTTTAGTATTTATTTATTACCTTTGCATTTAATATAATTTGCTTACTTCGAAGTTTAATATTAACATTTAAAAAGTTTTAATATTTATATTTTTTACATTTCTTTTTTTTAAGATTTTATTTATTTATTTGACAGAGAGAGACACAGCGAGAGAGGGAACACAAGCAGGGGGAGTGGGAGAGGGAGAAGCAGGCTTCCCGCGGAGCAGGGAGCCGGATGCGGGGCTCGATCCCAGGACCCTGGGACCATGACCTGAGCCGAAGGCAGACGCTTAATGACTGAGTCACCCAGGCGCCCCAAATATATTTTTTACATTTCTGACAGTGACTGTTTTCAACAAGTGGCTCAGAAAAGTCCTGAAAATTTAACAGTTCGCTCTCATGAGCTGGTACGAGCCAGTTCCAGCACACCATGTGGGCCATGCCCTGAGACCCAGCTGGCTGCCCTGGTCCTGTTGAGTGTGCCTCCTCACCACCCCCTGCACGTGCCCTCCGTCTCCATCCTCTCGGCCTCCTGTGCCATGGCCGACTTTCTCTCCTCCCAACAAGTCTCTCCACCACACACTGCAGCCCAGTTCCTAGAGCCCAGCTTGAATTGTGTCACTTCCTCTTCAAAACCTCTTGTTGGGGCACCTGGGTGGCTCAGTCGTTGAGCGTCTGCCTTTGGCTCAGGTCATGATCCCAGGGTCCTGGGATCGAGCCCGGCATCAGGCTCCCTGCTCGGCGGGAAGCCTGCTTCTCCCTCTCCCACACCCCTGCTTGTGTTCCCTCTCTCGCTGTGTCTCTCTCTGTCAAATAAATAAATAAAATCTTAAAACAAAACAAAACAAAACAAAAACCTCTTATTCAAAAGCACTGCCTAGGGGCGCCTGGGTGGCTCAGTCCTTAAGCGTCTGCCTTCGGCTCAGGTCATGATCCCAGGGTCCTGGGATCGAGCCCCTCATCGGGCTCCCTGCTCAGCGGGGAGCTTGCTTCTCCCTCTGCCTGCTACTCCCCCTGCTTGTGCACGTGCTCTCATTCGCTCACTCTCTCTCAAATAAGCAATAAATAAAATCTTTTTTAAAAATTCAAAAAAAAAAAAAAAAAAGCACTGCCTATAGAATCAGGTCCAAATTCCCCGGGGGATCTTTGCAAGCTGTCCCCATTGTGGTCCTAAGCTATTTTCTCAAAAGAACAACACAGTAGCTCCCAAATCCCAGGTCTCCAATCACCACTTCTTTCTTGGGCCATCAGACCCTCATAGTCACCTGCCCGCTGGACATCTTCTCTTGGATGGTCCCCAAACCTCTCAAACTTAGCTTGTTTTTAGAACTCATCCTTTCTTTCTCCCTCCCACCCCCACAGTGCTTCTGTTTCTGTAGTCCTGGTTTTCTCGTAGGCCTTCAAATTGACATTGTTCCCATCTCTCTTCATATTCTTTGTTTTTTCCCTTAAGATTTATTTATTTACTTACTTACTTACTTACTTACCTACTTAGAGAGCACGAGCAGTGGGAGGGGCAGAGGGAGAGGGAGACAGAGAATCTCAAGCAGACCCTGCATTGACCCCGGAGCCCGACATGGGGCTCCATGTCACGACTCTGAGATCATGACCTGAGCTGACAAGAGTCAGACACTTAACCAACTGAGCCACCCAGCGCCCCTCTTTTCGTATCCTTTTATTTTTTTATTGTTATGTTAATCACCATATATTACATCATTAGTTTTTGATTCTTCATATCCTTTTGACCCTTTCTTCTTCCAGGACCTTTGCCCACTCTCAGCCATCCTTCAGGTCTCAGCTGAGAAACTGCTTCCTCTGGGAAACTTCTGGGAAGGTCAGGGGCCCTCAACACTCCGTTTCTCTGTTCTTCCCATTCTAGAATCTACCACAGTGTATTAAAATGGCCTATTTAGGGGCACCAGCCTGGCTCAGTTGGTAGAGAGCATGTGACTCTTGATCTCAGGATCGTGAGGTCAAGTCCCACATTGGGTGTAGAGCTTACTTTAAAAAATGTGTCTATTTAATTGTCTGTCTCCCTCAAGAGTCTGTGAGGTCCGTAAGGCTAATCTTGCTCCCCACAGAGATTACCTAAGTAAAAAAAAATCCCCACTATCGAGCCCAGTTATTGGCATGTTGTGGGTGCTGAACAAATGAATGAATGAATGAATGAATGGAGGAAGAGGTATATCCTGCAGTTCCCCTACAAACCCTCTCCTCCATCTGTCTTATTTCCTCACTGTTTCCCCGAGTACGCCTTGTACATTTTCACTTCCAAAAAAAAAAGAAGGAAGCCCAAGTTTTTGCTTGTGCTTAAGGGGACAAGGTCAGAAAATGTCACCTTCTGAAATTAGAACTAATAGAATCAACATTGAATAGATGAAAGCCGCCATCTGCAAAATAATCCACTTTAAGGGTTGGTTTGTAAAAGTGGTACTGATGAGACAAGGGTGCTTCTCGGGTCTCCATGGTGACCAGCATATTGCCACAGGCTGGAAGTCCGCCAAATATAAAGAAAGTGATAATGTCAATCAGTTGTAACCTGATTGTTAAAGATAATGCTGTATAAGCAGGAGGGCCCTTGTGTACATGGGGTCTTGAAAAAACTTGAGCCAAAGAGCAACACGTTTTCTGTGTGTGATCATCATGCAGCGCTACACGGGGTCTTTTACAGTTTACAAAGCACCTCCGTGTGTTACCTCAGTGAATCTCCGTGATGACCCCACCAGGTGGACCCTAGTCATCATTTTACAGATGACAACAATGAAGTTCATATCATTTGACCTTCATTTTTGAGGTGAGTCAATTTGCCCTAAATCTCCCCCTCACCCCACACACACATTAATACCCACACCTTCACTAGGCCCACAGAGCATGAGATGGTTATGAACCCAAGGAGAGAAATACCCCTAGGGCAGAGACAGAAAGTTCTTCATAGTGACCAGTTGGTTAAACCACCTGCTTGTGTTCATTCTGATTCTGTGCTCTCGGTTAGCAGCTTTTAGCTTTGAAGAGTTTTGGCTCAGGGCCTTGAACCCCCTGAAGGGAGTGAGGGGGGCTCATGGGGGAGTATTGCAGCCAGGCTGGTGTCTTGTTCATTCAGCAAACATTTATTGGACGACTACTATGTGCCCAGGGGTGCTAAGAGCATGAGATATAGTGGTGAGTAAGACACAGAGCTCCTCACCAAGCTGACGGCCTAATTACAGGAGTGTGACAGAAAAGTAAATACAGTAGTCCCTCCCTATCTTTTTTTTTTAGATTTTTATTGATTTATTTGTCAGAGAGAGAGAGAGCACAAGCAGGGGGAGCAGCAGGCAGAGGGAGAAGCAGGATTCCCACTGAGCAGGGAGCCCGACATGGGGCTCGATCCCAGGACCCCGGGATCATGACCTGAGCCGAAGGCAGACGCTTAATGACTGAGCCACCCAAGCGCCCCTATTCTCTCCTTATCTGCTGCGGATATGTTCTGAGACCCCCAGTGGATACCTGAAACTGAAGATAATACTGAGCCCTATATATACGATGTTTTCTCCTACATGCACCTATGATAACATTTAATTCATAAAGAGACACAGGACAGCAGCTCTTTCTGCTCATGGGTCCCGTCCCCGTGCTTTAATAAAACCACCATTTTGCACCAAAATAAATAAATAAATAAATAAATAAATAAATAAATAAATAAAATAAAGGGACACAGTAAGAGATTAACAGCGATGAATAAGTAGAACAATTATGACAAGTCTGTGATAAATGTTATGTGAATGCGGTCTCTGTCTCCCAAAATATCTTCTTGTACTGTACTCATTCTTCCTCTTCTTCTTGAGATGACGTGAGATGTTAAAATGCCTGAGTGATGAGATGAAGTGAGGGGAATGACATAAGCACCGTGACGTAGCATTAAGCTCCTCTTGCCCTTCCGATGCTATGTCAGAAAGAGGACCATCTGCTTCTGGACCATGGTTGACCTTGGGTCACTGAAACCGTGGAAAGCAAAACTGCAGAGAGACTTACAAATACGGTATGATAGAGGCTCTAAAAAGGGAGCACGGGTGCCCTGGGGGCCCCTGGAAGAGCCATCTACAGTGGTTGGGGGGGTGGTCTGAGCAGGTTGCCCAGAGAAATCGATGCCTGAACTGATACTGGAAGGGACTTAGCAATACAAAAAGAGGTTGGAGCAATGACGATTGGGAGAGAAAAACTTAACAGGGAGACAGAGTGAGAAAACTGGGGGGGGGGGTGTGTGACAATGAAAGGCAAGGGAAGAGAGGTGGGGGGTTTGTGAGAAGTGAGGCTGGAGAGATAATCATAAAGGCCAAATTAATATAATCATAATGTATAGTACAATTTAACAAGATCCATGATGTCATGAATCATGATTATTAATCATTAGTTGATTAAATCAATAATAATGTATATGGCTGGTACGGATGACTTTATACTTCTCTGATCTAACTAGGAGTGAGTGATTAAAGTGCCTCGGTGTGGGGCACAGAGCTCAGCACCCTCACAACCATCCTACCGTGTAGGAACCGTTCTGTCCTACTGAGCAGGTGAGAGACTTGTGGGTCAGAGGTGAAGAGTGGACCAAAAGTCACACTGGCTGTTATGTGGCTGGTTTGGCATCAGGACTGCAGTTTAATATAAACTCCAGAGCCCATCCTGGAAAATGGCTTGCTTAATAGCACAGGGCTTCATCAGAGCTGTATAGGAATTTCGACTTAATCCTAAGAGAAGTAAAGAAATCAGAGGGCTTTGGGCAAAGAGGAAACACTCAGATTTTGTTTTAAAGAACTCGCCCTCGGGGACACCTGGGTGCCTCAGTCGGTGAAGCATCTTCCTTCGGCTCAGGTCATGATCTCAGGGTCCTGGGATCGATCCCCGCATGGGGCTCCCCGCTCAGTGGGGAGTCTGCTTCTCCCTCCGCCTCTGCCCCTCCCCCTGCTAGTGCGTGCTCACGCTCCCTGTCTCAAATAAATAGATAAAATCTAAAAAAGAAAAAAGAAAAAAAAAAAACTCACCCTGGCTGTGGGGTGAAGGATGGCTTGGAAGGGGGAGAATAGAGGCAGGGAGGGCAGGGGGAAGGCTTTTGCCTTTTACTTCATCTCTCTGATGGTTGTGGCTTGGACTAGGGAGGAAGCGGTGGGGATGGAGAGAAGGGAGAAGATTCACGAGATAGGTAGGTGGTAACATTGACAGGCCCTGGTGCCTGATGGGATACGGGGAGTGAAGGCAAAGAAAACTTGTGGATGACTCCCGGGGTTCTGGCTTAAGCAGATGGATAAATGGTGGGGCCTTTTCTCGAGAAGAAGAGAAAGGAACACGGAAGGAGGAAGAGGTTCTGAGGAAGAAGACACCCACTGAGTTCACACTGCAGGTGGAGCGCTAGGTCCCGAGAGACACTAAGCCGGAGAGATGGTTCTAGAGTTCAGAGAAGGGATCTGGACCAAGCATCAGGATAAAGAAGGCAATTCCAGTTGTGGAGGGATGAGGTCTCCCAGGTGTGCAGGGTGAGAAAGGCAAGGGCAGATGGGCACCACCGTTTGCGGGAGGACGAGTGAAAAGGCTCCATAAGGCACTGCAGAGGGTCTGATTGCTCTTCTGGGAGGAGAAAGCTGGTAAGCCCGAGACGGAGTTGGGACTTCAACTCTATGAATGGAAAGGACCTTTGGAAGGTAATGAGTTCAATCCTCTCACCTAGAGATGCTTCCCCAAAGAGGGGTACTGGGCAGCCATATTGCCAATTTGAGCATCCATGTAATTTTCAGTGAGGATGAGGGCTTGGGGTTGCCTCTCTACCCAGGGCGAGGGCTCCTGAGAGCCAATACCACTCCCTCAGCGGATCCCCGTGCCCCTTGGGATACAGGATCTCACAGGGTTTGATCCAACAGTTTGGAGGGACAAGTATAGCATCGTGATTAAGCATAGGGCCTTTGCAGCAAGACTGCCTGTGTTCAAGATCTCCGCCAGCGTTCGCCCGCTGTTTGACGGTGGGCAAGTCAATTCACTCCCCTGATTCTTACCTCTCCCATCTGTAAAAGGGGGGGTAATAATTATACCAACCTCACAGGGTTTGTTTTGAGGATAAAATGAACTAGAACATTCCCTGGCAGGTAGTAAACTCTATTGAATGTTAGCTGCTCTTGGCCAAGAAGAATGTGTCTGACCTATTACAGTTTCCAAATCCATATCCTCCGGGGCCCAATTGCTCAATAAACATGCTTAGGGCATTCAAAAGGCAGGAACAACAACAAAAGTGGGGAAAGAATATGACAATTGATATTTCAAAGGTCTCCATCAAAGTAGTCATCATCGGAAAAATCAGAACTTGGTTGGACTTTCTTCCCCTTTTTACAGTTTGGTACAGTTTTTACTCTGAATCACCTAATGATAAGTGGTAGCGTCAAGTGTGGAGTCGGGGGGCGGGGGTCAATCCACTCTTTTCAGTACTTAAAGCCTCTGAGTCACAGGCTCAGATAATCCCATTAGAGCCTTTCATCAAGCCTGCAAAGGAGATGTCATTTATATCCTTCTTTGTGGAGGTGGAAAATAAGGCTCGGAGAGATCAAGAACAGACATGGGACTGGATGGGAACCCAGGCAGATGCTGTCGGAGCCTCCCGTGAAGTGGAGGGATTGGATGTCTCATGGTTCTGGGGGCGGGGGGGTTCCTTGGCGTGGGCCTATTTGTCCCATGTAAGAGGAATTCGTGCTTTTGTGCAAGAAGTAAAGCAGTAAGGGGGCCCTAGTGGAGCGATTCAGGCCAGACGGCAAAGATAGCTCTTGAGGCCTTTTGGAAAGCCCCCTCCTTGGGGGCCATATGTTCGCAATCAATGAGTATACGGCCAGAATTGGGGGGGGTGCTGTCTTGGCCGGTGGCCAAGCCAGATGTTTGTTGTGTGACTCCTCATAGCACGGAGCTCAGTCAACCCCTCGCCGTGCTGGGAATTTGTATGCCATAGTTAAGACCAACTTAGTCCCGTAACTGAGAAGGTTTCAAAGGTCCTCTGGGCCAAGGCTGGCCCAAGGCAGAACCAAGGAGGCGGGACGTTAGCCTCCCATCCCCTCACACCTCACTGTTCGGGCCCCTTTCTTTGCACGCGACTTTCTTTTCCTTAAACTCTCTCCATGCTGGAGTGCTCCCTGTCCTCCTGCAGCCTTCCCCACCCCAGGACTTCCACTAAGGCCTGCCTGGCCATTGGCTTCATTCCCCACGCCCCCAGCTTGTTGTGAAGAATGAGCTCCTTTGTCCCTCTATTTTTTTAAAGTTAACTCTACCCCCAGTGTGGGGCTCGAACTCACGGTCCCGAGATCAAGAGTCATAGGCTGTACCTACTGAGTCAGCCAGGCGCCCCACCCCCTTCCCACCTCACAAAACCCCACTCCTCCTTTACAATCCCTAATCTTGGCTCTGCCTCGAAGCTTCTCCAACTTGCTCAGGGAGCACCTACTCTGAGCCAGCTGTGGCACCTGGAGTTTTATATCCCTCTCCTCATTAAATCTTCACAACAGCCCTGTAAGTTTCTGCAGGCGAGGGAACCTGGGTTCAGAGATGGCAAACAACTCGGCCAAGGCCACACAGCTGATACGGGCAAGGGTGTAGCTCAGTCTAACTCTTGAGTCCCTAGGCACTTGAACTCTCTCCAGTTCATACCACAGTGCCTGTCCCAAGACATGTTCCCTCTTGATCACCTCTGACTCCTCGCCTTTCACCCCACCGCATGTCCAGTCTGTCAGCAAATCCCATTTATTGGCTCTACCTTCAAAATATAACCAGAATCCACTACTTCTCACCATCTCCCCAGGTGCCACCCTGGTCGAAACTCCCATCATCTTTCACCTGGATTGCCTTCATAGTAAAAGCCCCCAGCAGTGCTCCTGCCTCACCCTTGCCCCTCACCACCCTTCCCACACACGGTCTGTTCACTACTCAGAAGCCAGAGGGATCCTATCGAAACACATGTGCAAATCCTGTGTCTCCACCTCAAAACCCGGCAATGGCTGTCGTTTCACTGGTACTATCCATCCTTACATTGACCCACATGGCCCGCGTGTTCTGTCTCCGCCTCTTTCCCAGCCCTCTCTCTCTCCCTTGTGCACTCTGCTCCAGCTAGGCTGGACTCACTGCTGTTCCTCCAACACGCCAGACATGCTCTTGCCTCAGTGCCTTTGTACCCACTGTTTCTTCTGCCTGCAATATTCTTGGAAATTGGTGTGGCTTGCTGCCTCATTTCTTTCTCTCTCTTTTTTTGTTTGTTATTGTTTAAAGATTGTATTTATCTATTTGAGAGAGCACAAGCAGGGGGAGGGGCAGAGGGAGAGGGAGAAGCAGGCTCCCTGCTGAGCAGGGAGCCCCATGCGGGGCTCAATCCCAGGACCCTGAGTTTGGGACCTGAGCCGAAGGCAGCCGCTCAATCCACTGAGCCACCCAGGTGCCCCTGCCTCACTTCTTTCAGGTCCTCATTCAAATGATACCTTCTCAGTGAGACTTTCTCCATCGCCCCGTTTAAATTGGCAACTCCCACCCCACCAACACTTCCTATGCCTATTCTCCTGTATTATTTTTCTCCCTTGCTGGCCCTTGTCATCAACTACAGCCACGCCTCTCACTCGGCTGTGATGGTTCATTTTATGTCAACCTGACTGGGCCACGGGGGTTGGGGGGGCAGATATTTGGTTAACCATTATGTCTGGGTGTGTCTACGAGGGTGTTTCTGCATGAGATTAACATTTGAATCTGAAGACGGAGAAAAGCAGATTGCCCTCCCCAATGTGGGTGGGCTTCCCCCCAGTCCATTGAAGGCCTGAATACAGTACAAGATTGAGTAAGCAAGAATTCTTTCTGCCTGACTGTCTTGGAGCTGGGATGGTATTCTCCTCCTGCCTTCGGACTTGGACTGAAACTTCCACCATTGGCTCTCCTGGGTCTCAGGCCTCTGGCCGTGGACTGGAACTCTATATACCACTAGTTCCCCTGGGTCTCCAGCTCACCCACTGCATTATCTCGGACCACCCAGCCTCCAAAACTGCATGAAGTAATTCCTTACGGGAAATTTCTTTACGTATATATACACATCCTATCTGCTCTGTTTCTCTAGAGAACCCAGACAAATACACCAACTAACGGTATACTTTTATCATATATTTTAAAAAGATTTTATTTATTTATTTGACAGAGAGAGGGAGAGCACAAGCAGGGGGAACAGTGGAGGGAGAGGGAGAAGCAGACTCCCCGCCGAGCCCGGAGCCCAATCCCAGGACCCTGGGATAATGAGCAGAAGCTCAACTATCTGAGCCACCCAAGTGCCCCTACTTTTATCATATTTTTAAAAGTGTTGTCTCTCTCCACTCCCACGTAAATTTCATGAGGGCAGGAACTTTTGTCTGTTGTGTTCACTGCTGTAGCCTCAGCAAGATGCCTGGCATAGAGTAAGCACTTAATAAATATATGTTCAATGGATGAAGGCCCTTATAATTGTACCCTGTTTGTGTATCTTGCTGCCTTTTTTTTTGGTCTCCCAGGAGTCTGTGAGCCACGCCACCACAAGAACTGGCCTTCGCATGCCCAATGCCAGGCAAAATGCCCACCACCAGAGTGCCCAGTACCTACTGAATGCAATGCCCTGATAGGGTCCATCCAGAAGACCGTTCAAGTTTCCAGATCCCCCCCAGAACAGAGCCCTTTCTCAGTGCCGAATTCAGGAAGACCACCTCTCTTCTCCCCCTACACCCCTCCCTCAAATCCCAGCCCTGGCAAGGCAGCCGCCACCTGCTTGGTGCGTCCCCCCACCCCCCACCGCCTCCCTCCCTCGCTCGCCTCTTGCCTCCCTTCCCCCTCCAAGCCCCCCTCGCCCGCCTGGGTACAGGCGATTATCTGGGGGTGGTAATTATTGCGAGTAAATGGGAAGTTGTTTTGCACAGGGCTGTGTCTCACGCAGGTCGATTTGTATGCTTCCTGGGCACTTGTGACACTTCAGAGATGCCATAGCAACGGCCCCGGCGCCGCCGGGCTCACTGACCGCAGGAGATGAGGCGGGGGAGTGGTGCGCGCCGCGGGCACCGCGGTGGCGGGCATGGCCCTCTCGGAGCCTCGGTTTCCCCGTTGGTCCCGGGGCCAGAGGAACCCGCCCCGAGGCCGTCGTGGGGGCGGGGGGCGGGGCGGCGGAAAGGAGATCGCGGCCCGAACAGTTTGTACGACGACCCTTCGTGGGCGTGGCATTGTCTTCTTCCCCGCTCGTTCCCCGCCTTTGTGCCGCTCCCCCCTCCTGCCCGCCTCGCCCCCGCCCTGACTCAGGGCCTGCCAGATTCCCCCGCCGCAGGAGCTGGGTCCCTGCTGGCCCGCCTTTATTCGGTGCAAAAATCACTGGCCCCGGAACACCTTTTAGCGACGAGGCCCACAGAGACACCGCCAGCTCATCCCGCGGGGGCCGAGCCGCTGATTAAATTGTATTCACTCTGCCTCTCGGTCATTCAGATTGGCTGGGACGAGGCCAGCTGGAATTAGTGACAAATTTGAAGCAGAGAATATTGACAAAAGAAGGCCGTTTTATTGCTTGCAATGACACACGATAATTCAAAGGAGGCTCCCCGGTGTTTCCAAGGAGAGCTTTGGTTAGACTTTTTTGCTAATTATTTGGATAGATGCGGACCCCAGGTACTTAAAATTAGTTTTGTTCCCTTGTTGGTGCTGAAAAACGGCCCTTCCTTCTCCGATGGCCTCCTCCCTCTTTAAATCTGAGACCAGGAGGAGGCTTTGAAAACAAGAAAGCCCTACTGAACAGTTAGTTCATTCCTTCCGAATATTTTTTAAGCACCTACTGTGCCTCAGAACTAATGTGGGTATTGGAGATGGAGACATGGAGCTAATGTTCTGGAGGAGGAAGAGACCATATGGAAGTAAACAGAGAAGGGAGATACTTCTCAGTACTGGGAAGGGCTCTAAAGGATGAGGGAGGTGGGGTAGCTACTTTAGAGAGACCTTGGTATTCAGGAGAGGTCTCACAGGAGAGAAAGCTGAGATCTGGATGCTAAGATAGAGCCAGCCGCGCTAAGATTTTAGGGCAGAGGGAAGAGCAAATGCAAAGCCCCTGTGGTGGAAATGGCCTTGGTTGTTTGAAGACGAGAAAGAAAGCCCACGAGGTTGAGGTGAAATGAACAAACAGGATGAGATTTGGACCCCTCAGGGCACTAGGGACTTGCAGGCCCTGGTAAGGAGTTTGATTGGTATTTTCAGTGCATTGTGAACTCATGAAAGGTCCTAAGCAAAAGAGTGATGTGATCTGGTTTCTATTTTTAAAAAAGATTATTGGCTGCTATTTGAACAATGGATTAGATTACTCTAATAAGAAAAATGGACTGGGAGACAAGAATGGGAATAGGGAAGCCAATTAGGAAGTCACTGGTAAATGCCAGGTGGCTTAGGCTTGGGTGCTTGCAGTTGCATGGGGAAAAGTGGAGAGATTCAGGATGTATTTCGGAGATAGAGCGTGAAGGGCTTGGCGATGGGTTGGGTGAGGGATGAGAAGAGACAATGTTCCCAGTTTCTAGGTTTGGGGCTTGAGCAACTGGGTGGATGGTGGTGCCATTTATAGAGATGGGATAGACTGGAGGAGCTCAGGTTTGAGGTTGGGTTGAGAACCCATACTTCTGGGTGTTTTCAGTACGGGATGTCAGGGAGGCCTTGATACAGGAGTCTGGGGCTCAAGTGAGAGGTCTGGACCTAAGAGAGACATTTGGGAGTCCTTGATATTCAGGAAAGAGTTCTCGGGATTCTTGGTGACTTGTTCAAAGCTAACCCCTACGCTAGAACAGATAACTGCCTCCCTCTCTACCTCCAAAATGATACCCTTGTTCTCCACTTAACCTGTCTCAGCGAAGACCTACTCTAAGGGGAAATGCAAAAGAAAACTATGAGGTATGACTTTTTAATAAGCGGAAGGGCGAAGATCAAAAGGTTGGAAAATACTGTTAGCAAAGGTGTGGGGAAACAGGAATCCTCATACGTTGCTGATGGGAATATAATTTCGCCCATCCCTATTAGCAGTTTCTATCCATATGAGAAAGACACATACACTTTGACCCCAACAATTTCCACCTTTAGGAAATCATCCTACAGATATGCTCACACATAGTCACAGCAATGCATGTATCAGGACTATTTGTAATAGCAGCAGATTGGAAAAATATCCACCAAAAGGGGACTGGTCAAATAAATTAAAGTACAATCTTAGAATATATGTGGCTATTAAAACTAAGGAAGCTCTTGAATTTTTAAAAATTTTTTGAATTGAGATGAAGTTCACAGAATAGTACATTCACCATTTTAACCATTTTAAAGTGTGATACTCAGTGTTTTTATGTATTGATATGAAACATCTTCTGAGACATATTGGCAAGTACGCACGCCCGCTCACCTGTTCACACCTGCCTACCTCTGCTTGTGATCCTAGGAGGGACTCTTTTCGATGGCCACCTTTGAAACGTCTCCATGACACAGGAGGTTGAGAGAGTCTGTTGCTGGGGAAAGGTGGTGGTAATATTAATCGATGCTTCTCCGACCAGCTGCACATTAGTGTCACTTGGGGGAGATTTAAAAAAGATCCTTGCTCAGGCCCCACCTCTAGAGATTTTGATTTGATTAGTCAGAGGTGGGGCCTGGACATGGTATTTTAAATTAAGGCATAATGTACGCACAGTAAAATGCATAGGTCTTAAGTGTACAGTTCAATGAACTGTGATAATTGTGGGCAGTGTGTATCCACCGCCCCAATAGAAACATAGATCATTTCCACCGTCCTAGTCAATGCCCCCGCCCCTGCCAGAGGAACCCACCATTTTTATTTCTACCATAGATTCATTCTGATTGTTCTCCAACTTCATCTAAGTGGAATCGAGCAGTATGTGACATTTTGAGATCGGCTTCTTTCACGGAGCATAATGCCTTTGAGATTCATCCAAATTGTTGCACTGATCAGTAGTAGTCCCTTCCATTGCTGAATGGTGTGCCCTTGTGTGGACACACCAGCGTGTTTAGTCATTCACACATCCAGGGACATTTGGGTTGTCCCAATCTTTCTGCAGGCACATGCACTCATTTCTCTTGGGGTGGAATGGCTGGATTTATGTTGAACTTGCTCAAAACTGTCAGTTTTCCAAAATTCTTGTACCAATTTGCACTCCCACCAACAAAATATGAGAGGTACGGTTGTCCCACATCCTTGCTAACACTTTGTATTGTCCGTCTCTTTTTTCATTTTTAAAGATTTTATTTATTTGACAGAGAGAGCGAGCACAAGCAGGGGGAAAGACAGAGGGAGAAGCAGACTCCCTGCTGAGCAGGGAGCCCGATGCGGGACTCGATCCCAGGACCCTGGGATCATGGCCTGAGCCGGAGGCAGACGCTTAACTGGTTGAGCCACCCAGGTGCCCAGAGGGTCCCTATTTTTATGACTCCCCAAATATGTCCTCTGGCAACTATGCCTGATGCTTGTGGTTCTTCAATCCTGTGAATGTATATGGCCGTGGGGATTTGGGGACTGAGGGGTGCATTGTCAGGCTTCCTCCAGTGGATCTGTCTGGCTTCTTGGATTGGTTCACTTATCTGAACTGAACTCATCCTCTGATGTGAGGCTTACTTAAGTCCTTCATTGCCTCCACCCTAAAATTTCCCATGTATGAAACTTGACCTTACTGCCTGACCCATTCCTACCACCTGGATAGGGTGTACGTTAAAGGGTTAAAGACATGTTTTCTCCTGGATGGAGCAAGCTATGTCCTAGGCTTAGAAGGAGTGTGACTTTCTGTATCCCCTCCCAGCCATTGTCCTCAGGCTGCCTACCTGCTCACTGAAAGGGAGAATCATTTTCTAGTAGCCTTGGCAACCATTTACCAAGGGTCTGGGAGTTGACGGCCTGGCCCTGGTCTCTTTGAATCTGCTTTGTACTTGCTCTGTGACTTTGTGTAAAGCAGTTAACCCTTCTGAGCCTTGGTTCCTGTGACTGGTAAAGGAGAACAGTCATTTCTTGCTCGTTGTGGGCCTGGCACAAGTAAGTGTTCACAAAGCCACGAGTTCCCTCGAAAGGGGCGCTGGGAAGGCTTGGCTCTGGGAGCAGTGCAGCTGGGCTGTGAGAGGCGCTCTCTGCTTGGGGACTTGCCATGCCCTCACTGTGCTCTGGTGTCATGTATCTGCCCCTTGCCTCCACACACAGTGTAGGGGGCCTAGACTGGTCAAGATCCCTCCTGCTGTGTCATCCTCATCTTGCACTTCTTGGCTAATTTGAACAGAGCATCCAACGAGGGCCCCTCGGCTCTTTAAGCTCAGAGCAGATGGCTGGGGAGCCAATTCTCTGGGACATACAGTTCCTGACTCAGATCTAGGCAGGGGGCCAAGGCCTTCGAAGGGCTGTAGAAAAATGTAACCCTCCATCCTCCCCTCCAGAGCTTGTAGGTTTTATTGCCTGTCTCTTGTAGTGCCAAGGAGGAAGGGCAAAGGACCACGAAGGTTAAGATTAGGTGCCCCCAGGGGCCCCTTCTTGGGCTGACACCAGGGAGAAGCCTTGACTTCAGCTTTTAGGATAGGTGCCCATGCCGTGTAGGGAGCGTTTCTCAGCTGCTGCAGGAAGAAGTTGCGGGAGCTGAGGAGGAACTCATGGGAGCTTCCAGAAATGCTCTTCATGTGGGGAACAAGTGGGCACGGGGCATCTGGAGAATCCACCAACACTAGGCACTGGCTGGAGCCCATTCATTTCACAGCCAGTCATGGGTGGCTTTCTCCCAGCACGAGATTTGGGAAGAGACTAGAAAGGGAGTATCCCATTCCTGGGTGTAACTCAGATTGCTCTGTGCTATTTCCAAGTCCTTCCCGAGGTGGGTTTAAGAGGGAGTCAGGCACAGTGCTGGCCAGGAGTGTGGCTGGGATGGGCAGGTTTGGACCTCCCCACTTCCTTGGATGTATCACTCCTACCCACGGCCTCATTACAGCTCTCCAACATGGAGTCTATTGCTCTCCTCTGAGACTAGGAAATTGACAATTTCGTCCATCCATCCATTCATCATCCATCCAAAAGTATTTACTTATTGGCTACTATATGTAGGTACTGGGCTAAGCTCTGTGAAGCTATAAACTGAAAAAGACAGATCTGTCCTTCACAGAACTCACACGATCATGGGCGAGCCAGAGGTAACCAGGCAGCCACATTCCATGGACTAAATCCGATGATGAATGAAGGCAGGGTGTATCACATTGTGTCCCAGAGGATAACTGTTGGGAAGGGTTATGGAAGGTGCCTGGAAGAAGGGAGACTTGAGCTGAGAGCCAAGGAGTGAATAGGAGATAGTGAGACAAAAAGGAAGGGAAGAAAGTCCAGGCAGAGGAAACAGCATGCGAGGCAAGATTTAAGGGGAAGTGGTTCAGTTTGAGAAGAGTGGTGTGTGTGTGTGTGTGCGTGTGTGTAGGGGCCATGGAGAAGTGAGTCATAAGGCAGGAGAAGCAGTCAGGGGCCTGATCAGGAAGGCCTTGAATGCCATGGTGAGGAGGCAGGACTTGATTTGGAGGGCAAGGAGCAGGCTTCAGAGGGTTTAGACAGGTCCATGACATGATCAGATCAGTGTCTTTGGAAGATCACTCTGGTTTCTGGATGCAGAAACAGTGGGGAGCGGGCACAAGTAAAAGCAGGAAGAAAGTCAGGAAGCTTTTGCAGTGAGCCAGGTGAAGATGACCATGGCATAGACCAGAATGGTGGCAGGGTTGATGAAGGGAAGTGTTTTGAGTTTGGGATATATTTTGTAGGTAGAGCCAACAGGACGTATTAGTGAATTGGAAAGATGCCTCCCAGTTTCTGACTTGAATGACTGGGGGGGGGGGGGTTGGCAGTGCTGTTCACGGAAATGAGGGATGCTGAGGGAACAGGTCTCAGGGAGGGTGGGAGATGAGTTCAGTGCCACGTTGAGTTTGAGCTTCCGGGAAGAGAGGTTCCTGTAGCCAGCTGGCCATCTAGGTCTGAGACTCAGGAGAAAGGATGAGGCTAGCGACAGAATTGTGAGGTTTGGGGAGTGTAGAAGGCCCTGGTTCGTGTGGCAGCCCTTTCCTGTCAAATGGTTCCCTACCCTTTGGTGCCTGCCTGCTTCAGCTCAAACCCCAGGTTTAGAAGGCACTTACCAAAGACTGCAATTTAATGCAAAGATCCTGCGGATAATCCTAACTCTTGGCTCCCTCTTTCCTCTCGGTTCCTGTCATTTCCACAGCATGCTGGACTGACTTGACTAGCTTCCATTAAGAATTTCTCCAGCCCAGGGGCCAGGCCAGCCGCCATTCTTAGGAAGCTCGGTTTCCGGCTCCCCCTGCTGGCGGAGCTGGAGATGACACACAGCTGGGCCACTGAGCCAGAGAGCACCCTCCCCTCACCTCAAAAGAGGGGACGAAGACCTCAGCCCCAGTACTCTTCTCCAACAACCCCCCACCCCGCGCCGATTCCCACCCACTTTAGATGCCTTGCTAGAAATAGCGGGAGAAAAGCCCAATTAGGAATCTGGGAATCACAAATTAAATTCTTCCTGTTTGCAAATTACTTCTTTTTTCTGCCCCAAACTCACTCTTGGGCTCCTTGCCCATGAAGATTTCATTTGGTGATTTATACCTATCTCCAAAAACACTCTCTTCCATTCTCAGTCCCCGTGAGCAGTATTTTGCTGACACCCAGTTTACCTCCCTCTTCCTCATACGCAGGAAAGCCATGATCTGTGCTGGAAAGAGCACTGGACTGGGGGTCGAGGAACCTAGGTTGAGTCCTGTTTCTGCCACTGATTCAGGGTGTGACCTTGGACCAGTCACTTCCTTCTTTCCCAGGGGCAGTTCCCTCACCTGTGACATTGGACTGGACTCCAAAAACCCCTTCCAACTCTAGTGTTCTAGGCTTTGCTCCCACCACCCCTAGCCTTTTCAGTTCTTCATGTGCATCAAACTCTCTCCTGCTCCAGGACCTTTGGTTGTGCTCTTTCCTCTGCATGAAATGCTCTTCCCTTCCCTTTTTTCGTTTCATCAACTCCTTATCCTTCAGCTCTCAGCTCACATGTTACTTCAGCAGAAAAACCTTCCCAGCCCCTTCAGACTGGGTCAGGTACCTCATCATATGCTCTCAGAACTCCCTGGAGCTCTCCTTCTGTGCCCTCATCATGGTTTGTAATTTTCCACATGCTTGCATGATTATTATTTTAAGGCCCACCCTCCAAATCCCCAACAAACTTCAAACTCTTTGATAGCAAGAACCTGTCTGTTTTGTTCACCACTGTATCCCAGCACCCAGAGGCTTGCCCAGCCATCTTGTAAAGGCTCAATATGTATCTATTAAATAGATGAATAAGTACATGGATGAATGAACCCTTATCTTCACCTATCAGCTGCTTTCTACATCTAACTAGCATCATGTTTAAGAGCAAAGTGTCAAGGGGCGCCTGGGTGGCTCAGTCGGTTGGGCGTCTGACTCTGGGTTTTGGCTCAGGTCATGATCTCAGGGTCCTGAGATCGAGCCCCGTGTCGGGGCTACACACTCTGGGAGGAGTCTGCTTGTCCCTCTCCCTCTGCCCCTCCCCTTCTGCCCCTTCTCCTGCACGCTTGAGCACTCTCTCTCTCTCTCTCTCTCTCTCTCAAATAAATAAATAAATAAATAAAATCTTTAAAAAAAGGCGCGAAAAGTCAAAAGCCAGAGTGCCTGGGTTTGGAACCCAACTTAACCACCCACAAGCTGTGTACACTTGTATGAGTTATTCTGTCTTACTGTGCCTCAGTTTCCTTATCTATAAAGAGCAGATAATAATAGCATACACTACCGAACAAGGTTGTTGCAAGGCTGAAAAGACTTAATATATGTAAACTGCGTAGAACAAGGCTTGGCACTGAAGTGCTATATTAGTAATAGCTATTGTTCTGATTCTGCCCCATCCATCTCTCCATTTACCCATTCTGAACTCTCCCACAAGGCCTCATTATCTTATTTCCGGTCTTTGAGTGCGGGTGACTCAGTGTTATTTGCAGATTAGATAGCAAAGTTTTTTTTTTTAATTTTATTATGGAAAATTTCAAACAGGCAGAGTAGAGAGAAGAGGATAATGAACCTCTGTAACAAGCTTCAACAATTATCAACATTTTGCCACTCTATGTTCATCTTTCCTCCTCTCATTTTTTTCCCTCCTGGAGTATTTTAATATAAACCCCAGATGTCATACAATTTTATCTGAAAATACTCCATTATGCTTCTCTGGTGGGTAAGGGCTTTAAAAAAAATACAATACCATTATCACACTTAAACAAATAACCATAATTAGGGACAGTTTTTTAAACTCCATCCCCTTGAGAAGAGCTGGGGGAATGGGAGCCCCCACTCTGGGGTAGATGTGAAATAAGGAACAGCCAAGAGAATTAATATAAGTTTAGTGCTTTGAACAGGGCCAGATATATAAATGGGACATAGTAGTAACTATTATTTCGATTCTCCTCCATTTTCTCCATTTATCCACTCTAAATCCTCCCCAACGGCTAGCTTACTTCAAGTCTGTGAATGTATGTGACCCTTTACAAAGGAGGACTAGGAGTCCAGGAGGTTGACTTTCCTGGGTCATTGGCACCCTGCGGTGAGAGCTGGGACTCTGGAAGGCACCGAGAAGGGCCCAAAGGAAGTGACTGTGGGACTGAGGGAGAAGGAAAGAGGGCTGGAGGACTTAGTGGGTTTAAAGAAGGGGGAGTCCTCTGGCTATGTGAAAATGGCACTGAGAAAAACCCAGTAGCCTAAGGGCAGGCAAGCAGGAAGGTTGGTCCTTTCTTCCTAGTATTCAGAGCCTTTGGAGATCACTGACAGCTGAGAAGCAGGGAGGCGGGAGCCTGGGTCCTGAGGGAGTTCCTTCTAGCTTTTCTCCACAGCCCACAGAAGGGCAGCTGCCTAAGATAGTAATCAGGGTTTTGCTCTGCTTCATTTTGAGTTCCCAACCGTTCCAAGGATATATAAGTGATGATGGTGGACACTGAGCCAAAGGACAACTGGAGACAGCCTTCCCTGGATTGGCGATGAAGATTTCGATGCTCCCATCACTTTTCTTCCTTTCTGTGGAATTCTCCCCACCAGCCCTTCTTCTTATCACACTCATACTTTGGGTACTCAGCGCACCTACACACTCCACCTACCCCCATCCAAACTTGCCTCCAGGAAAAGAAGTGATTCAAACACTTCATCAGGGTAAACAAGCTCTTTCACAAACTGGCTTCCGACTACCTCATCAACCTCACTTCCCACTGCTGTCCTCTTCTTTCCAGCAATAGGCAGTGGACACAGTGAATGAGCATACATTTTTGTCCATATAGACCTGGTATTGAATTCTGACTCTGCCGTTTCCCAGCTCTGGAACCTTAGGCAAAGTCACTTTATGTCCCTGAGTCTCAGTTTTCCTGTCTGAAAATGGGGACAATAGTATACTAAAAGTCCTCTTAACAGAAGGCTTAATGCCATATGAAAATATGACTTAAGGTCACGTGAACCAGAAAAATTAGAACCTTTTTAAACTAATGACCTATGAAATTTACAAAAAGCTTAAAATCCTCTGGACTTGGGGTGGGCATGACCAGGTCAGTAGGTGAGTTTTCAAGTACTGAATGTTAACTAGTGCCCTGAAGAATCACAATGTCCGTGTTTTTATCAGTATAAGAACAAGGACAATTTTTGTTGGCCCACAACCTCCTATTTAGGATTCCCCCAAGCAAGCCACTTAAACTCACTTATACGCGTTTCCTGCCCCAAGCTCTGAGCTCTGCGTTTGAAAATGATTGCATCCTAGTTGGAGCTTCTAAAGAAATGGTGACCATGCGTTACAGCACTACTAATTTCTTTTTTTTTTTTTAAAGATTTTATTTATTTATTTGAGAGAGAGAATGAGAGATAGAGAGCATGAGAGGGAAGAGGGTCAGAGGGAGAAGCAGACTCCCCGCCGAGCAGGGAGTCCGACGTGGGACTCGATCCCGGGACTCCAGGATCATGACCTGAGCCGAAGGCAGTCGCTTAACCAACTGAGCCAACCAGGCGCCCCAGCACTACTAATTTCTTAAATGAGAGCTTTGGCTTGGCTCTTGAAGACCTTTCTTCAGTGTGAGTTTAAGTCACGGGGACCATGGCTCCCAGGGTTTGAATTCAAAGCGTGCTCAGCGCCAGGCAAAGGAGAGCATGGAATGGAGGATATTTGGGGGAGCAGGCTATGGAGAAGGTCTCTGGGGGCCACTAAAATGACAGGTCATATCAGGCATTTTCTTTCACTCACGACGATAGCGTGCAGGAGCACGGTTTGGACCGGATGTGGAAAACGCGAGAGACAAGACAAGACGAGCCCATCCCGCTCCGCAGGGGCTGCGACCGCCTCTTACGCGCAGGCGCGCGACCTTCGTGGGCGGGCTCAGGCTTTTCGCGGAGCGCGGCGCTGCGATTGGCCAGCCCGGAGGCCGACAGTTGGCTCTGCCTCCCCTTCCAGGCGCACCGCGCATGCGCAGGGCGGGAGCGCGCGAAATTCAACGGCCGGCTGACCTCCCTGGAACCCAAGCTCGGGGTCATGGAGGCGTCGCGAGGGTCTGCGGAAGCCGCGGCCTTAAGCCCAGAGCAGGCCGCCCTTTACCAGAGGTATGTCTGGGCCGCTGGGCGGGTCTAGCTCGCAGGCCGGGGCCGGGAGTGGGGGTGGGAAGCCCTCGGACCCTCCCAGCGGCCCAGACTGCTGCAGTGGAGCCTGGTGAGAGGCGCCCTCGCGTTCTCCGAGTAGGGCGTGGGAATCTGCTCGGATTTCTAAATCGAAAACCTGGGGAGCCTCCCGATGCCACCCTTTTTTGGCCAGATAGCTCTCTTAAAAGCCAGAACTTCCACTGATCAAGGCTTTCTTGAGTCTTTACCAAACACCGGGCCTGGGGGTTACAGAGATGAGTAAAACATTGACCCTGCCCCCACCCCCAAATTGCTCATCACTAGGTAGTGGAAAGGGATAGGTAAACCAATAATCGCCATAATGTTTGATAAGTGCTGCAAGAGGCATAATGGGCAAGGTATAGTAAGGGGATAAAGGAGGAAATGGCCAACCACAAGGGTCGTCTTCACAAGAGGAGGAGACATTGTGTGGAAGAACGAGTGAGCGTTCACCATATGGCTAAGGGTGGGGGATAGGGTGATGTGCGGATGAGATTTAAACTTTTAAGTTGCGATAAAGTAGACACAAGGTCAAATTTACCGCCGTCACCATTCTTAAGCATACAGTTCAGTGGTATTAGATACATTAGTACTGTTGTTAAAGCATCACCCCATCCATCTCCAGAACTCTTCATCTTGCAAAACTAAAACTGCCTGTTAACTCCTCACTCCCCGCTCCCCCGGCCCTGGTAAGCATCATTCTACTTTCTGTCCCCCGTGAATTTGACTCTAGGGACCTCCTACAAGTGGAATCATACAGTATTTGTCTTTTGGGGACTGGTTTATTTCACGTAGCATAATTTCATCAGGGTTCATCCATACTCTGTTATGTGACACGATTTCCTTCCTTTTTAGGACTGAATAATATTCCATTGTATGCACATGTCACATTTTGTTTATCCATTTGTCCGTGATGGACACTTGGGTTGCTTTCATCTCTTGACTATTGTGAACAGAGCTGCTTTGAACATGGGTTTGCCAATATCTCTTGGAGATCCTGCTTTCAATTCTTTTGGATATCTAGCGAGAAGTGGGATTGCTGGATCACATGGTAATTCTATGTTTAACTTTTCTAGGGTCTTTTATGGCAGCTGCACCATTTTACGTTCTCTCCTCCAGGGTCTACACTTGTTATATTCTGGTTTTGTTGTG
This sequence comes from Eumetopias jubatus, assembly GCF_037043125.1. Lineage (NCBI taxonomy): Eukaryota > Metazoa > Chordata > Mammalia > Carnivora > Otariidae > Eumetopias > Eumetopias jubatus. Next base: position 68,791,013 of record NW_028274817.1, read on the forward strand.
GTTGTTGTTACTAGACATTCTAATGATAATGAAGTGGTATCTCATTGGTTTTTTTGTGTGTGTGTGCATTTCTCTAATGATTAGTGACGTTGAGCATCTTTTCATGCACCTATTGGCCATTTGTATATCTTCTTTGGAGAAATGTCCATTCAAGTCCTTTGCCCATTTTTTAGTCCTGTGGGTTGTTTTGTCTTCATATATTCTGGCTATTAACTCCTTATCAGATTTATGGTTTGCAGATATTTTCTCCCGTTTTGTAGGTTGCCTTTTCACTCTGTTGGTGGTGTACTTTGATGCACAGAAGTTTTAAATTTTAATGTAGTACAAAGAAATAAATTGGGGCAGTGAAATAGTTCTGCCTCCCTTTCAATAAAAGTATGCTTTTAGGCCATTAAAAGCGAGAAGGTTTCCTTACAGAGGAGTCAAATCATATCTTTGGACTGTGTTACATGACTTATTTAAAGAAGATTTGGGGAAAACAGTGAGGCAGTGTGGTGTGGTAGCGTCCTAGCTTTGGAGTTGGGCCATTTGGGGTTCAAATGATGGCTCTGTCACCTGCTAGCTGGGAAACCTCAAATGCGTCACTTGACTGTTCTGAGCCTCAATTTGGAAAGGGGGGATAGTAAGGATTAAGCCCTTCAGCTCCCTCCCCTCCTTTCCCTGAGCAAGCCTGTGCACTGATTTCCCCGACACCCCCTCTCACATGGGCACTCGCCTCTTCCTTGCTCTCACTCCCTCTTTCCTGCCTGAGCCCCCCGGGTGCCTCATAGCCCTGGTCTTCTGCTGATCTCATGATCCCACATTGCCCCCACAGCTTCCCTGTCTCTCATGACCCATCAACTCACAATCTCTCTTTTATTTCTCTTAATTTTTCTCAGTCTCTCCTGTCCTCTCGCACAAAGCATCGCCTTACCTTCTTCACTCCTCATTGTCCTCCTTGGCACGCTCCTCTCTCACAGTTTCTCTGCTCTTCCTCCCTCTCTCTCTTCGCTCCCTTTGCTGTTCCTCCGTCCTCAGCTCTCTGCCCTTCCTGCCTAAGAGATGAAAGAAGAAACTTTGAAACTTGCTCCCGCACACTCTCTGCGCACACGTTTCCTCTTTCACACACCGTCTTCTGCCATACACGGTGACTCTGTCCCCCACTCTCAGTGTCGTGCTCTCCCTTGGGGATGCCCACCTGTCACCTCCTGTCCTGCCCTCCATCCCCCCTCTCCCCACTTCGGTCCTGTCTCTTCCTGTAACCCATTACCTCTCCCTGTGTGTCACCCACCTTTGTCCCTCGCTGTCCCTCGCTGACACTCATATTCTCTCTTTTTAAAAATTTTTTATTGTTATGTTAATCACCATACATTACATCCTTAGTTTTTTTAAAAAATTTTTTGTTACGTTAATCACCATATATTACATCATTAGTTTTTGATGTAGTGTTCCATGATTCATTGTTTGTGCATAACACCCAGTGCTCCACGCAGAACGTGCCCTCTTTAATACCCATCACCAGGCTAACCCATCCCCCCACCCCCTCCCCTCTAGAACCCTCAGTTTGTTTTTTCAGAGTCCATCGTCTCTCATGGTTCGTCTCCCCCTCTGACTTATTCCCCTTCATTCTTCCCCTCCTGCTATCTTCTTCTTTTTCTTTTTCCTTAACATATGTTGCATTATTTGTTGCAGAAGTACAGATCTGTGATTCAACAGTCTTGCACAATTCACAGCGCTCACCATAGCACATACCCTCCCCAATGTCTATCACCCAGCCACCCCATCCCTCCCACCCCCCACCCCTCCAGCAACACTCAGTTTGTTTCCTGAGATTAAGAATTCCTCATATCTGTGAGGTCATATGATACATGTCTTTCTCTGATTGACTTATTTCACTCAGCATAACACCCTCCAGTTCCATCCACGTCGTTGCAAATGGCAAGATCTCATTCCTTTTGATGGCTGCATAATATTCCATTGTGTATATATACCACTTCTTCTTTATCCATTCATCTGTCGAGGGACATCTTGGCTCTTTCCGCAGTTTGGCTATTGTGGACATTGCTGCTATAAACACTGGGGTGCACGTACCCCTTCGGATCCCTACATTTGTATCTTTGTGGTAAATACCCAGTAGTGCAATTGCTGGATCGTATGGTAGCTCTTATTTTCAACTGTTTGAGGAACCTCCATACAGTTTTCCAGAGGGGTTGCACCAGCTTGCATTCCCACCAACAGTGTAGGAGGGTTCCCCTTTCTCCACATCCCTGCCAACATCTGTCGTTTCCTGACTTGTTAATTTTAGCCATTCTGACTGGTGTGAGGTGGTATCTCATTGAGGTTTTGATTTGGATTTCCCTGATGCCGAGCGATGTTGAGCACTTTTTCATGTGTCTGTTGGCCATTTGGATGTCTTCTTTGGAAAAATGTCTGTTCATGTCTTCTGCCCATTTCTTGATTGGATTATTTGTTCTTTGGGTGTTGAGTTTGATAAGTTCTTTATAGATTTTGGATACTAGCCCTTTATCGGATATGTCATTTGCAAATATTTTCTCCCATTCTTTCGGTTGTCTTTTGGTTTTGTGGACTGTTTCTTTTGCTGTGCAAAAGCTTTTTATCTTGATGAAATCCCAATAGCTCATTTTTGCCCTGGCTTCCCTTGCCTTTGGCGATGTTTCTAGGAAGAAGTTGCTGTGGCTGAGCTCGAAGAGGCTGCTGCCTGTGTTCTTTAGGATTTTGATGGACTCCTGTCTCACGTTTAGATCTTTCAACCATTTGGAGTCTATTTTTGTGTGTGGTGTAAGGAAATGGTCCAGTTTCATTCTTCTGCATGTGGCTGTCCAATTTTCCCAACACCATTTGTTGAAGAGACTGTCTTTTTTCCATTGGACATTCTTTCCTGCTTTGTCAAAGATGAGTTGACCATAGAGTTGAGGGTCCATTTCTGGGCTCTCTATTCTGTTCCATTGATCTATGTGTCTGTTTTTGTGCCAGTACCATACTGTCTTGATGATGACAGCTTTGTAATAGAGCTGGAAGTCCGGAATTGTGATGCCGCCAGCTTGGCTTTTCTTTTTCAAGATTCCTCTGGCTATTCGGGGTCTCTTCTGGTTCCATACAAATTTTAGGATTATTTGTTCCATTTCTTTGAAAAAAGTGGATGGTATTTTGATGGGGATTGCATTGAATGTGTAGATTGCTCTAGGTAGCACTGACATCTTCACAATGTTTGTTCTTCCAATCCATGAGCATGGAACGTTTTTCCATTTCTTTGTGTCTTCTTTAATTTCTTTCATGAGTATTTTATAGTTTTCTGAGTACAGATCCTTTGCCTCTTTGGTTAAATTTATTCCTAGGTATCTTATGGTTTTGGGTGCATTTGTAAATGGGATCGACTCCTTGATTTGTCTCTCTTCTGTCTTGTTGTTGGTGTATCGGAATGCCACTGATTTTTGTGCATTGATTTTATATCCTGCTACTTGACTGAATTCCTGTATGAGTTCTAGCAGTTTTGGGGTGGAGTCTTTTGGGTTTTCCACATACAGTATCATATCATCTGCAAAGAGTGAGAGTTTGACTTCCTCTTTGCTGATTTGGATGCCTTTGATTTCTTTTTGTTGTCTGATTGCTGTGGCTAGGACTTCTAATACTATGTTGTTGGACATCCCTGCCGCGTTCCTGACCTTAGGGGAAAAGCTCTCAGCTTTTCCCCATTGAGAATGATATTCGCTGTAGGTTTTTTATAGATGGCTTTTATGATATTGAGGTATGTACCCTCTATCCCTATACTCTGAAGAGTTTTGATCAAGAAAGGATGCTGTACTTTGTCAAATGCTTTTTCTGCATCCATTGAGAGGATCATATGATTCTTGTTCTTTCTTTTGTTAATGTATTGTATCACGTTGATTGATTTGCGGATGTTGAACCAGCCTTGCAGCCCAGGGAAAAATCCCACTTGGTCATGGTGAATAATCCTTTTAATGTACTGTTGGATCCTATTGGCTAGGATTTTGGTGAGAATTTTTGCATCCATGTTCATCATGGATGTTGGTCTGTAATTCTCCTTTTTGATGGGGTCTTTGATTTTGGGATCAAGGTAATGGTGGCCTCATAAAATGAGTTTGGAAGTTTTCCTTCCATTTCTATTTTTTGGAACAGTTTCAGGAGAATAGGTCTTAATTCTTCTTTAAATGTCTGATAGAATTCCCCTGGGAAGCCATCTGGCCCTGGGCTTTTGTTTGTTGGGAGATTTTTGATGACTGCTTCACTTTCCTTAGTGGTTATAGGTCTGTTCAGGTTTTCTATTTCTTCCTGGTTCAATTTTAGTAGTTGATACATCTCTAGGAATGCACCCATGTCTTCCAGGTTATCTAATTTGCTGGCATAGAGTTGCTCATAATATGTTCTTATAATTGTTTGTATTTCTTTGGTGTTGGTTGTGATCTCTCCTCTTTCATTCATGATTTTGTTGATTTGGGTCATTTTTCTTTTTGATAAGTCTGGCCAGGGGTTTATCAATCTTGTTAATTCTTTCAAAGAACCAGCTCCTAGTTTCGTTGATCTGTTCTACTGTTCTTTTGGTTTCTATTTCATTGATTTCTGCTCTGATCTTTATGATTTCTCTTCTCCTGCTGGGTTTAGGCTTTATTTGCTGTTCTTTCTCCAGCTCCTTTAGGTGTAGGGTTAGGTTGTGTATTTGAGACCTTTCTTGTTTCTTGAGAAAAGCTTGTATTGCTATATACTTTCCTCTCAGGACTGCCTTTGCTGTATCCCAAAGATTTTGAACAGTTGTGTTTTCATTTTCATTGGTTTCCATGAATTTTTTAAATTCTTCTTTAATTTCCTGGTTGACCCATTCATTTTTTAGTAGGATGCTCTTTAGCCTCCATGTATTTGAGTTCTTTCCGACTTTCCTCTTGTGATTGAGTTCTAGTTTCAAAGCATTGTGGTCTGAAAATATGCAGGGAATGATCCCAGTCTTTTGGTACCGGTTGAGACCTGATTTGTGACCTAGGATGTGATCAATTCTGGAGAATGTTCCATGGGCACTAGAGAAGAATGTGTATTCCGTTGTTTTGGGATGGAATGTTCTGATTATGTCTGTGAAGTCCATTTGGTCCAGTGTGTCATTTAAAGTCTTTATTTCCTTGTTGATCTTTTGCTTAGACGATCTGTCCATTTCAGTCAGGGGGGTGTTAAAGTCCCCCACTATTATTGTATTGTTGTCAATGTGTTTCTTCGCTTTTGTTATTAATTGCCTTATATAATTGGCTGCTCCCATGTTAGGGGCATAGATATTTACAATTGTTAGATCTTCTTGTTGGATAGACCCTTTAAGTAGGATATAGGGTCCTTCCTCATCTCTTATTACAGTCTTTGTTTTAAAATCTAATTTGTCTGATATAAGGATTACCACCCCAGCTTTCTTTTGGTGTCCATTAGCATGGTAAATGGTTTTCCACCCCCTCACTTTCAATCTGGGGGTGTCTTTGGGTCTAAAATGAGTCTCTTGCAGACAGCATATTGATGGGTTTTGTTTTTTAATCCAATCTGATAGCCTGTGTCTTTTTTTTTTTTAATTTGTTTTTATTGTTATTAGCCTGTGTCTTTTGATTGGGGCATTTAGCCCATTTACATTCAGGGTAACTATTGAAAGGTATGAATTTAGTGCCAATGTATTGCCTGTAAGGTGACTGTTACTGTATATTGTCTCTGTTCCTTTCTGATCTATGCTGCTTTTAGGCTCTCTCTTTGCTTAGAGGATCCCTTTCAATATTTCTTGGAGGGCTGGTTTCGTGTTTGCAAATTCCTTTAGTTTTTGTTTGTCCTGGAAGCTTTTTATCTCTCCTTCTATTTTCAATGACAGCCTAGCTGCATATAGTATTCTTGGCTGCATATTTTTCTCATTTAGTGCTCTGAAGATATCATGCCAGTCCTTTCTGGCCTGCCAGGTCTCTGTGGATAGGTCTGTTGCCAATCTAATATTTCTACCATTGTACGTTACATCTCTCTTCTCCCGAGCTGCTTTCAGGATTTTCTCTTTGTCTCTGAGACTCGTAAGTTTTACTATTAGATGTTGGGGTGTTGACCTATTATTATTGATTTTGAGAGGGGTTCTCTGTGCCTCCCGGATTTTGATGCCTGTTTCCTTCCTCACATTAGGGAAGTTCTCTGCTATTATTTGCTCCAGTATACCTTCTGCCCCTCTCTCTCTTTCTTCTTCTTCTGGGATCCCAATTATTCTAATGTTGTTTCATCTTATCGTATCACTTATTTCTCAAATTCTGCCCTCGTGATCCTGTAGTTGTTTATCTCTCTTTTTCTCAGCCTCTTTATTTTCCATCATTTGGTCTTCTATATTGCTGATTCTCTCTTCTGCCTCATTTATCCTAGCAGTTAGTGCCCCCATTTTTGATTGCACCTCATCAATAGCCTTTTTGATTTCGACTTGGTTAGATTTTAGTTCTTTTATTTCTCCAGCAAGGGTTTCTTTAATAACTTACACACTTTTTTCAAGCCCAGCTAGTATCTTTAAAGTCATGATTCTGAACTCTAGGTCCGACATCGTACTAATGTCCGTATTGAGTAGGTCCCTGGCTGACGGTACTACCTCTTGTTCTTTTTGCTGAGGTGATTTTTTTCATCTTGTCATTTTGTCCAGAGAATAGATGAATGAGAGAACAAAATGCTAACAGGTTAAGAACGTCCCCAGCAAATATACTGTATACAAATCAGAAAAGACCTGAAACCAGGGGAAAAGAAAGGGAAAGAAAGAAAAAAGAAAGAGAAAAAAAAAGAAAAAAAGATAAAAAAGATAAAAACAAAAACAAAACAATACAAAAAAAGCAGAATATGATCAAATATGATCAGGCTAGTGCATAAATCAGTGCCACACACTAGATTTTGGGCGTATTTTGGTGTGTTAGAAAAAAGTGCCTCCTAAAATTTTAAAGGAAGAAAGACATAAATGTACAAAATAAGGGTTGATACAATGAAAGCATGGAAGATGACTGTAAAGATGAAAATTATAAAAGATTTTATAAAAGGAATTGATAAGATAAGTTGTTTGAAAAAAGAAAGAAGAAGATTTAAAAAAAAAAAAGAAAAAAGGGAGAGAATGTGATCAGGCAGGAGACTAGAACAAAGCCATACACTAGTGATTTAGGGTATATTTTGATCTGTTAGAAGAAACTGTATCTCAAAATTTTAAAGAGAGAACAACTTATATATATATGCCAAAAATAAGGGTAACTACTATGAAGGGATAAAATATGACTCTAAAAATGAAAAATAAAAAATGTTTTTTTTTTTCAAAAAGGGATTGATAAGATGTTGGTTGAAAAAGGGAAAAAGAAAAATTAAAAAAACAGTTAAAAAAATTAACTTTGGTGAACTAATGAATCATGGTAAAAAAAAAAAAAAGCCATGAATTCTATGTGCAGTATTCCCCTAGCGCTGGAGTTCTCCCGTTCTCCTTGATCGGTAAACTTGGTATTGGCTTGCTGGCTGTTCCGCTGATCCTCTTGGGGAGGGGCCTGTTGCCGTGGTTCCCAAATGTCTTTGCCGGAGGCTGAATTGCCCCGCCCTTGTCGGTCCGGGCTAAGCAAGCTGCTTGGGTTTGCTCTCAGGAGCTTTTGTTCCCTGGAAGCAAGCTCTCGGTACCTCTTTGGAGGACCTGGGCAAAAATGGTGGCCTCCCAATCTCCACCCAGAGGAGCTGAGAACTCGGGGCCCCGCTCCTCAGTGCGCCCCCAGAGAAAAGCAGTCACTCCCATCTCCCAGGTCTCCGGCCGCTCTCCGTTCTCACCCGGCCTGTGACCGAGCGTTTCTATCTCTGGCACCCGACCCCGTGTGGAGTCTCCAAACCCAGCAGATCCCTGCGGTGCGCTCCCGCGCCGCTCCTCCCCGGGAAGGAAGGGGAGTCTCCCCGGCTCTGCCGCTTGTTGGGTCCCTGCTGGAGGAGCAGTGGCCCGACTGGGCCGCGGATCACAGTTTATGGCCACCCCGAGCTGAGAGCCCGCGCCTCGGCTCCGTCTCTGCAGCCGGCTTCCCCGCTCCAATACCTGGGAGCTCTGGCGCACTCAGGCACCCCTGGTCTTTCTGTGACCCCAAGGGTCCTGAGACCACACTGTCCTGGGAGGATTCCACCCCCCGCTTAGCCACTGCAGCGACGTCCCTCAGCGGAGCTGACTTCTAAAAGTTCTGATTTTGTGCTCCGCGGCTCTAGCACTTGCCAGAAGCGTCCGGCGGAGGCCCCCTCCTCTGCCGTCTATCCTCCCGACTATCGCCTTGGATTCACTTCTCCGCACGTCCTACCTTCCAGAAAGTGGTCGCTTCTTTGTTCAGAGAGTTGTTGCTACTCTCCTCTTCGATCTCCTGTTGAGTTTGTAGGTGTTCAGAATGGTTTGATCCCTATTCAGCTGAATTCCTGAGACCAGACGAAATCCAGGTCTCCTACTCCTCCGCCATCTTGCTCCCCCCCCCACATCCTTAGTTTTTGATGTAGTGTTCCATGATTCATTGTTTGTGCATAACACCCAGTGCTCCACGCAGAATGTGCCCTCCTTAATACCCATCACCGGACTAACCCACCCTCCCCACCCCCTCCCCTCTAGAACCCTCAGTTTGTTTTTCAGAGTCCATCGTCTCTCATGGTTCATCTCCCCCTCCGATTTCCCCACCTTCATTCGAGGCTGTGTACTTCTTATGAGATCATATCAGAAGCATATAATGTCTGAGATTCCCACTTTTAGTAATGTTAAGATTGGTCAGTGGGGTCAGGTGGTCACAGGCTGATCACTCCTTTGCAAAGCTGCATTTCCCCCCTTATGATGAATAAATACTATGTTGGGGATACTTTGGCATCCTGTGAGTACTCCATTCCCCATCAACTTTTCACCCATTGATAATCATTGCCCAAATCAGTTATTTCATTAGAGATTACAAAGTGGTGATTGTCTCACTTAACCATTGGTTTTGTATTCATTAGCCAGAATTCTTCTGTAAATGTTTTCAATGTTGCAGGGTTGGAGTACCATGTTTTGTTGTTTTGTAATTATATTCCTTCCTTTGGTGATCTTATCCAGGTTCTCGGCTTTAAATTCCATCTTTTTGCTGAGAATTTTCACATTTGTGTCTGTAGTCCTGACCTCTTCTGAACTGTCGACTCCCATATCCAACTGCTTACCTGACATCTCCACTTCATAGTAGATATAGCAGACTTGTCCAGAACCAAAGGACAAAGCCATATGTTCTTCTCAATAGGTGCAGAAAAAGCATTTGAGAATATATAGCACCTGGTGCTATATTTGGGGGACGCCTGGGCCGCTCAGCCAGTTAAGCGTCTTTCTTTGGCTCAGGTCATGATCCCAGGACCCTGGGATCAAGCCCTACGCTGGGCTCTCTACTCAGCAGGGAGTCTGCTTCTCCCTCTCCCTCTGCCCCTCCTGTCTGCTCGCATACACAGTCACTCTCCCCCCACCCCGTGTCTCTCAAATAAATAAAATCTTTTATTTATTTTTTTATTTTATAAATAAAATCTTTTTAAAAAAGAAAATATAGCACCCTTTAATAATAAAAACTCAACAAACTAGGAATACAAGATAACTTTGTCAGTCTGATCAAAGGTGTCTCCAGAAACTCGAAGCTAACGTTATACTCAATGGTAAAAGACTGAAAGCTTTCCATCCTTTTATCAGGAAAAAGACAAGGATGTCTGCTCTCGCTGTTTCTATTCAACATTATAATTCAACATTATAATAGATGTTCTAGCCAGGGCAAATAGGCCAGAAAAAGAAATAAAAGGCATGCAGATTGGAAAGAAAGAAAACTATCTATATTCACAGATAACATGATCTTTTATGTAGAAAGCCCTAATGAATCTACACACAAAAAAAATAAGAGCTAATAAAAGAGGTCAGCAAATTTGCGAAGTACGAGATCAGTATTCAAATTTGGTTGTATTTTGGCAAGTAACATTCTTCTAAAACTTTTGTTCTGAAATATATATACACACACACACACACATATCTATATGGAAATGGATAAAACAAAAATTCAGTATAATGAATTATTATTGCAACCATCACCTAGGTAATGGTTTTTAGATTTTTATTTTCGTCTTAATGGAAGGTCTTGTCTACTTTCCCACCGAGGTGGCCTGAAGGTGAATTGAAGACAAACTTGAGGATTCACGACTTCTTTCCAAACAACCCCAGGTTTGTTCAAATTCTGGAATAAGTGCTTGCTTGAAGCCCCAGAGTTTTGCACCACAGTGCAGTGGTTAGCCAGATAACCTTGGGCTGGCAGATTGGGGGCTGGAAGTACCAAAGGTCTGTACCTACTCGAAAAGAACATAACTATTGTTTCTGGAGAATTTTTCATTTTTAGTTAGACTATCTGAAAGGGCCAGTCAGGATGTGAGCCACCAAATGCTCTCCCAAATGATGAAACCATTTCCTGCTGAGGAGCATTGGCTGGTATAATCCATCTGGATGCCAAAGCACATCTGCTGTGCCAGAAAAAAAAAAGATAATTTTGGTTTTGACATAATTATTAATTAGCTGTTTTTTCCGGAGTAATTAGCCAGCAAGTTCAGCTGTTTTCTGAGGGCATGTTGTTAACATGTAAGAGGATGCTGTCTTCCTGTTTATTCTGGTAGAAGTATATTTGCCCAGTTCAACCAAAATTTTCAGGTCTGAGTAACAGGAGGGGCACTAGATCCCTACCTGCCGTTACCCACTTTGAAGTCAGTCTTGCTCTCCCTGCCTGTTTGCAGTCTCTTTGTGACAGGGTATAAAGGACCTGAAAGAGCACGACAGACCTTGGATCTCTTCAGGGCCATGTGGTTTGGTCCAGATAGTTCTCGTGTGTGGAATCCAAAGCCAGTGACACAGATAATGAATACTATAGAAAACCTTACACTGCTTTAAAGCGATTGGTCTTATAGGTGAAACAGAGTATGTAGGTGGACAGTGTTGTTTTTGTTTGTTCGTTTTAAGATTTTATTTATGCATTTTTTGTGAGAGAGAGAGAGAGAGAGCACAAGCAGGGGGAAGGGCAGAGGGAGGAGCAGACTCCCTGCCGAGCAGGGAGCCCAGCATGGGACTTGAGCCACCCAGGCGCCCTAGATGGTCAGTGTTAAGCCCCAAACCAAACCTTGTGTAGGCTCCTATCCAGAGAGCCATAGGCCTACTATTTTTTAGGAGGAAACATTTGGAGAGGCGATCCAGCCGAAGCCAATGGCACTTTTTCTAGCTGAGATAAACCAGAGGTCACAAACTGGCAGCCCATGAGCCGTGTTCAGAGATAAGTTTTGCTGGTTTTGCCAGCAAAAGTGTTTTTTTTTTTTAAGATTTTATTTATTTATTTGAGAGAAAGAGAGCACGAGTGGAGGGGGAGGGGCAAAGGGAGAGGGAGTAGCAGACTCCCTGCTGAGCAAGGAGCCTGACGTGGGACTTGATCCCAGGACCCTGGGATCATGCCCTGAGGCGAAGGCAGACATTTAACTGACTGAGCCACCCAGGCACCCCGTGCCCAGTGTTTTTTTTTTTCCTCTTTAAATTTTTTATTGTTATGTTAATCACCATACATTACATCATTAGTTTTTGATGTAGTGTTCCATGATTCATTGTTTGTGCATAACACCCAGTGCTCCACGCAGAATGTGCCCTCCTTAATACCCATCACCAGGCTAACCCATCCCCCCACCCCCTCCCCTCTAGAACCCTCAGTTTGTTTCTCAAAATCCATAGTCTCTCATGGTTCATCTTCCCCTCTGATTCCCCCCCCTTCATTTTTCCCTTCCTACTTTTTTTTTCTTTTTAACATATAATGTATTATTTGTTTCAGAGGTACAGATCTGTGATTCAACAGTCTTGCACACTTCACAGCGCTCACCATAGCGCCCTGTGCCCAGTGTTTTTAAAACTTATGCATTGGTTACCATTTAAAAATCAGGAGAAATCCCACAAAAATCCAAGTTAGAGAGGTTAGAAAAGAGCCAATTCAGTTGCTTTGCATGTGAAGCACATAAAGTTTTATTGGGTCTGGATCTGTGCATTCCGTTCCGTATCCCATCATATTCCAGAAGAATATCATAGGGACCCTCCAGAACCGGGTGTTTGTCTCTATATAATCTTTCTGTACGTCCTTTAAAATGATCCTTAAAGGGAATTATGTTCTAGGCATGTAATTTCAGGTGCAGTCATTAAAATGTAAAGATTTTTGTTTTATTGTCCCTTGCTATGGAATGGAAATCTCTCTTCTGGGTTGACAGTTTTGCATCTGAATACTTCTTTAACATATTGGAACCTCACGTGTCAAGTGCCTTTTAAGTAGTTATTAAATTGGTAAATGAAAATAAAAACTGGCCTTCTTCCATACTCTAGCACTGTTTTTCTCCTTGTTCTGCTTGAAAGGAGTTTTTTTCTCCTGAACTGGTTACTTTTCCCTTGTCCCTTTGGCTCCCAAGCAGGCCTGGCTTCTTCTCCCCAGCCACGTCGAAGAAGAATAGGGGAGTGATTGTGGGGAAAAAAAATTAGATCCCATGAAGTGTTAGGTTCTTCAGATCATTAGGGATCCTGTATGTTAGAGATGGACACATGATTGCATCAGTAGTAAAAAATGACATTTTTCCTTTCAAGCCCTGGAAAATGGAAGTGATTAGAGGTTGAAGGGCTAAATCAAACTGTATTACAGAAAACACTGTAGTCTTGTAAATATCCCGATATCCAGGGTGGTGCTATAATAGGCAGATTTCATTTCTCCCCCCGGTTGCATTATAGGGCAAGGTTACTGTCCTAGGTCCAGCTTCATTGGTGGAGCAGACAGGGTAGAGGGGAAGAGCTGAGATGTCGTATTAGACCGGCTAACTTGGGTGGAACAGGGACTGCGAAGCAGCTTGGCTGACGGGTGACACAATCAGAAAGTGGTGGTGACCAAGGAATGCAGTAAATTTGAGTTGTGGTTCAGGCGGAGGTTGACAAATATGGGAGGGAGTTCCAGGGAATGGGTAGAGCCTAACAAAACGGGTCTTAGGCTGGTGGTAATTAGTCTAGGCAGACAGTTGTCATTTAAAAGGTTGGCTTATGATTTTGGGGAATCTGGCCCAGAGCCAGGGTTCACTGGCAGCACTTTACTTTCCGGGGAGGAGACCTGGCTGGAGTTAGAAGCCCAGGCCACACAGGGGTTCGGGATACTGGGTAGGTTACCAGTTGAGGGATTTGGAAACGACGTTTAGTGATAAAAACTAGTAGTAGAGGGGCGCCTGGGTGGCTCAGTCGTTAAGCGTCTGCCTTTAGCTCAGGTCATGATCCCAGGTCCTGGGATCGAGCCCCGCATAGGGCTCTCTGCTTGGTGGGAAGCCTGCTTCTCCCTCTCCCACTCCCCCTGCTTGTGTTCCCTCTCTCGCTGTGTCTCTCTGTCAAGTGAATAAATGAGATCTTAAAAAAAAAAAATTTATTTGTCAGAGAGAGAGCACACAAGCAGGGGGAGTGGCAGGCAGAGGGAGAGGGAGAACCAGGCTCCCCGCTGAGCAGGGAGTCTGACATGGGGCTTGGTCCCAGGACCCCCAGCATCATGACCGGAGCCGAAGGCAGACACTTAACCCACTGAGCCACCCAGGTGCCCCAAGTAAAGGTAATTTTAGAGTAGTTTTAGCTTTGCAGAAATATTATATAGTGCAGAGGGTTCCCACATACCCCACACCTAGTTTCCCCTCTTGTTAACATCTCATATTAGTATGGTACAGTACTCACAGTCAGTGAACCAATATCAATACATTATTATTAACTAACTCCATCATTTATTTAATTTCCGTAGTTTTATGTAAGTCCTTTTTCTGTTCCAGCATCCTAAGACACCACAGTACGTTTAGTCATCCGTCTCTTTAGGTTCTTCTTGTCTGTGACAGATTCTTGGACTTTCTTTGATTTTGATGACCTCAACAGTTTTGAGGAGTGTTGGTTAGGTATTTTCTAGAATGTTCTGCCAATTGGGATTTGTCATTGTTTGCCATGATTAGACTGGGGTTTTCGGTTTTGCGGGCAAAGACTGCAGAGATAAAGTGCCCTTCTCATCGAATCGTTATCGGGGGCACATACTGTTAACGTGATATTATCATTGTTGATGTTGACTGTAATCACTGGGCTGAGGTACTGTTTGCCAGGTTTCCCTTCTTTAAAGTAACTTGTGCCCCTTTCCCCCTCTCTCCACCCCACCATACCTTTCTTTTTTTTTAATTTTTTTATTTTATTTATTTTTTTTAAAGATTTTATTTATTTATTCATGAGAGACAGAGAGAGAGAGAGAGAGAGAGGCAGAGGGAGAAGCAGGCTCCCAAGGAGCAGGCAGAGTAGCTACATAAATTATTTGAAATTCTTCTGCATGGGCGATTTGTCTCTTCTTCACTCATTTATATCAGCATGGACTCATTTATTTTATACTTTGGGTTCTAATCCAATACTGCTTTATTTTGTCACTCCGACTGTTCCAGCTGTGACCACTGGGAGCACTTTCATTTGGTTCCTGTGTCTCTCTTCGCCGTACTCACGTCACTGTGGGGGGTTGTTTGTTTCAGCAAGCACCTCCTCACTTTCTGACACTACAAGATGCCCCAGGCTCCTCTGACGTACTTCCTGCCACTGTCCTAGAATCAGCCCAGGTCCTCTTACTGGAGAATGGTATTAGAAACCAAGACCTGGGCGCTAGGTATGCTTGTTGCACTGGGGTTTCCTTGCTTCTAGGCTCTCTCACCTGAGAGAGCAAGGAAATACGTGTGTATACTAATCTCCGTGTATAGACACGACTGTAAATATTCTATGTGTAACCATCTGTATCTGTGTTAAAACATGGGTTTATACTGATGTCTCCAATTCTGATCCATTAGCACACGGATCATTGTTTCCTCTTGCTTCTCCATTCTAACAGGTGAGAAAGCTGGCTTCCACTATCCACCATTCATTTACTTAATTCTTCAATTCTTATTTATTTATTTATTTGAGAGAGAGAGCACAAGCATGAGTTGGGGGGAGGGGCAGAGAGAGGGAGAAATAGACCCCCTGCCCTCCCCCTCCCTCCCCCGCACCCCCCCCACCCCGGAGCAGGGAGCCCAACACAGGACTCGATCCCGGGACCCCAGGAATATGACCTGAACCGAAGGCAGACGCTTAACTGACTGAGCCCCCTAGGTGCCCCTCATTCTTCAGTTCTATTATACATGCATTGCAACGTTAGAATTGTTAGCCCAATGGAGCACTGGGTGTTATGCACAATGAATCATGGAACACTACATCAAAAACTAATGATGTAATGTATGGTGATTAACACAACAATAAAAAATTTGAAGAGAAAAAAATTGTTATTGTTAGCCCATACCCCATGGGAAACAACTTTGTTCACTAGAGTACAGTGCTCATGTTGTTTCTTTTGCTTTTAGTCTTACAGACTTCACTCATTCCCTAGGTTATTAGGTGAGCACCTTTTCCCTCTACCCTTTCAGTGAGGTTGTCTCATACATTTGTAATACAGCCAGATTGTTTTGTAATAATTTTAATACAGTGTGTTAAAGGCACGGCTAGAGATGAACACATGAGGGGGTCCTGAGGTGGAATAGTTGATCCAGCTGGGGGGTAGGGTAGGGATGGAAGGCGCCGTAGGGGAACTGCAGGTGTCCCTCCACGTGTAACTTTTTTGAGGAACTGACAAATTGATTTCCAAAGCAGCTGCACCATTTTACAGTCCCACCAACAGTGTTATGAGGGTTCCAATTTTCCCACATTGTTGCTAACTTGGTATTTTCTCGCTTTTTGATTCTAGTCATCCTAATGGGCATAAAGTGGATATTTCGTTGTGGTTTTGGTTTGCATTTCCCCGATGACTGATGATGTTGAGCATTATGTCATGTGCTTTTTAGCCATTTGTGGATCTTCTTTGGAGAAATGTCTATTCAGATCCTTTGCCCATTTTTAAATTGTGTTGTCTTTTTTTAAAGATTTATTTATTTTAGAGAGAGAGTGTGTGCATGAGCTGGGGGAGGGGCAGAGGGAGTGGGACAGAGAATCTCAAGCAGACTCCCTGCTGAGCCCACCACGGGGCTCAGTCTCACAGCCCTGAGATCATGACCTGAGCCAAAATCAAGAGTCAGACGCTCAACCCGACTGAGCCACCCAGATGCCCCTGTGTTGTCTTTTAATTATTGAGTTGTAAGATCTCTTTGTATGTCCTGGGTACAAGTTCTTTATCGGATACATGGTTTGCAAATATTTTTCTCCCAGTCTTTGGGTTGTCTTTTCACTTTCTTGATGATATCCTTTGAAACACAAGTTTTTCATTTGGTGAGGCCCAATTTATTTTTCCTTTGGTTCCTTGTTTGTTTGGCAAAACCATTGCCAAATCCAAGGTTATGAAGATTTCTGCCAATATTTTCTTCTAAGGGTTTTGTAGTTTTAGCTCTTAGGTTTAGTTCTTTGATCCATTCTGAATTAGTTTTTGTGTATGGTGTGAGGTAGGGGACCAATTTCATTCTTTTGCACATGATATTCAGCTGAAAAGACTCTTCTTTCCTCAGTGAATTATTTTGGTCTCCTTTCAGGATCAGTTGACCATAAACCACTGAAGAATTTTAAGCAGAGGAGTGACATGATTTCTTTTACATTTTTTTTCCTTTTACATTTTAAGACAGTATCACTGGCTACTGTATAGAGAAGATATTGGAGGGGCCAAGAGTGGATGTAAGGAGACCAGTGCGTAGGAAGTTGCCATTACCTAGGCCAGAGGGGATGGTGACCTGAACCACACAGTGGAGATGGAGACACAGGTTATACTTGGGAAGTAAAGTTAGTAGGGTTTGGGGATTGTCTGGCTGGGGGAGAGGGTGATTAAAAGAGGGGAGAAGTCAAGGATGACTCATGTGAATTGGAGTCGAGGATGTTCTTCAGATTTCTAGCTTGTATGGCTAAGTTGATAGTAGTGTCATTTACTACCACATAAATGGAGACACAGGTTTTTAGAGGGGAAATAATGAGTTTAATTTGGGATTAACTGAATTTGAGGTGCTTATGAGATGTTTTCAAGGGGAGACATCCAGAAGGCAGTTGGAATGTGGAGTCTGGGGGCAAGCCCTGGAAAGGAGAGAGTGATTTCATGAGCACATTCGGTGGGGGTGGAAAGCCAGAGGAGTGAGAAGAAGGCCCAGGCCTATGGGAAGAATGGGAGCCCAAGGACACAGAAGAAATGGCCAGCGCTGGGGGAGGAAACCAGGAGGAATCTAGAGGAATTCAGTGGAAGGAGGGAATTTTAAGGAGAGAGTGATCATTAGTGTCAAATGCATCACAGAGGTCCAGAAAAATAAGGACTGAGAAGTGCCCATGTATCTTCCTGTTTCCACAATCCCACGATATAGGCTGGTCGGTTGGTTTTACAAGAAAATATCACTCCATACTTTTTATGGGTGGCGTTTTTTTTAAATACCATGGAACCAATCACCTTTGCACATACATTTCTCACAAGTAGTGCCTGAAGGTGTTGCTGGCAGTGCCTGGTGGGTATGTGTCTTAAGTGATGCCAGCTTTCATTGGCATCTTCTGTGCTAATCTTTCCCATCCTGAATTGAGGATATTAAAAGCCCAACTGCAGTTTGTATTCCAAAATGGACCCTAAAGTGTTCTTAGATTGAATGTTCAATCTGTTTCCTTCCTCTCTGATCTCTCTCTCCCTATATATATCTATGTCTTTTTTACCCTTTTCTTTCTTTCTTTTTTTTTTTTTACAGATATGTGAAAGAGGCCAAAGAAGCAGCTAAGAATGGGGATCTGGAAGAAGCGTTTAAACTTTTCAATTTGGCAAAGGACATTTTTCCCAATGAAAAGGTGATGAGCCGAATCCAAAAAATACAGGAAGCCTTGGAGGAGTTGGCAGAACATGGAGATGATGAATTCACAGATGTGTGCAACTCTGGCCTGCTGCTTTATCGAGACCTGCACAACCAACTATTTGAGCACCAGAAGGAAGGTGTCGCTTTCCTCTATAGCCTATATAGGGATGGAAGAAAAGGTGGCATCTTGGCAGATGATATGGGATTAGGGAAGACTGTTCAAATCATTGCTTTCCTTTCTGGTATGTTTGATGCTACACTTGTGAATCATGTGCTGCTGATCATGCCGACCAATCTCATTAGCACATGGACAAAAGAATTTGTTAAGTGGACTCCAGGAATGAGAGTCAAAACCTTTCATGGTCCGAGTAAGGATGAACGTACCAGGAACCTCAGTCGGATTCAGCAAAGGAATGGCGTCATCATCACCACATACCAAATGTTAATCAATAATTGGCAGCAACTTTCAAGCTTGAATGGCCAAGAGTTTGTGTGGGACTATGTCATCCTTGATGAAGCACATAAAATAAAAACCTCATCCACTAAGTCAGCAATATGTGCTCGCGCTGTCCCTGCCAGGAATCGCATCCTCCTCACAGGAACCCCGATCCAGAATAATTTACGAGAACTGTGGTCCCTGTTTGATTTTGCTTGTCAAGGCTCCCTGCTAGGAACATTAAAAACTTTTAAGATGGAGTATGAAAATCCTATTACGAGAGCAAGAGAGAAGGATGCTACCCCGGGGGAAAAAGCCTTAGGACTTAAAATATCTGAAAACTTGATGGCAATCATAAAACCCTATTTTCTCAGGAGGACTAAAGAAGAGGTACAAAAGAAAAAGGCAGGCACCCCAGAGGTCAGACTTAGTGAAAAGAATCCAGATGTTGATGCCATTTGTGAAATGCCTTCCCTTTCCAGGAAAAATGATTTAATTATTTGGATACGTCTCATGCCTTTACAAGAAGAAATATACAGGAAATTCGTGTCTCTAGATCATATCAAGGAGTTGTTAATGGAGACACGCTCACCTCTGGCTGAGCTAGGTGTCTTAAAGAAGCTGTGTGATCATCCTAGGCTGCTGTCTGCGCGGGCTTGTCATCTGTTAAACTTAGGGTCTGTAAAATTCTCTGTTCAAGGTGAAAATGAAGGGGAAGATTCCTCAGATGGGGACCATATTGATCAGATCACTGATGATACACTGATGGAAGAATCTGGAAAAATGATATTTCTGATAGAGCTGCTGAAGAGACTGCGAGATGAAGGGCATCAAACTCTGGTGTTTTCCCAGTCCAGACAAATTCTAAACATCATCGAACACCTCCTAAAGAATCGGCACTTTAAGATACTGCGAATCGATGGAACAGTTACTCATCTTGTGGAACGAGAGAAAAGAATTAACTTATTCCAGCAAAATAGAGAGTACTCTGTTTTTCTGCTTACCACTCAAGTAGGTGGTGTTGGCTTAACATTGACTGCAGCCACTAGAGTGGTCATTTTTGACCCTAGCTGGAATCCTGCAACTGATGCTCAAGCCGTGGACAGAGTTTACCGAATTGGCCAGAAGGAAAATGTTGTAGTTTATAGGCTGATTACTTGTGGGACCGTAGAGGAAAAAATATACAGAAGACAGGTTTTCAAGGACTCACTAATAAGACAAACTACAGGCGATAAGAAGAACCCTTTCCGATATTTTACGAAACAAGAATTAAGGGAGCTCTTTACAATTGAGGATTTTCAGCACTCTGCAACCCAGCTGCAGCTTCAGTCTTTGCATGCTGCCCAGAGGAGATCTGATAAAATACTAGATGAACATATTGCCTACCTGCACTCTTTGGGGATAGCTGGAATCTCAGACCATGATTTGATGTACACACGTGATCTCTCTGTGAAAGAAGAGCTCGATGTGATCGAAGAATCCCACTACATTCAACAGAGGGTTCAGAAAGCTCAATTCCTTGTTGAATTAGAGTCTCAAAATACAGAGCTCCTAGTGGAAAGACAAAGAGCTGGAAATGAGGGGATCTGGCTGAGAGAACCCCACTTTCCTTCTCAAACGAAGAAATGCCCTGACCTGAATAAACCACAGCCTCGGCCCTCCCCACTTCTACCTACTTATCATACCCAGGAAGAAGAAATCAGTTCCCAAATGGCAAGTGTAATCATTGATGATCTGCCCGAAGAGAGTGAGAATCAAGACGTCTCCAATATAAAGATGAATGTTACCATCTCGCAAGACGGTAGTCACCCACCCGGAAGTACATCTGATGCCGATTCTGTAGCTACTTTACCTGAGGGGTGTGGGAGTGCAGATGACATCTGGACCGACTCGTTGGGAACAGCTCTACAAAAAGAGGCATTGCGAGAGGGGCCCACGCAGGGGACACTGCAAGAGAACCCTCTGGGAGATTTTAACTATTTACCTAGCAAAGCACTCAGAGCTGATCTTGGGCCGAATCCAGAGCAACCAAAGGATGATGAGATGTTACCTCACTGCAATCCCTGGCCCATTAGTCCCATGACCGGTGAAAATCAAAATACAGAATCGAATGCATCTGTAATTAAAATAGCCGATGACGACTTGTCAGCATCCCACAGTGCACTGCAGGATGCTCGAGCAAATGAGGCCAAATCGGAAGAGGAACGTTTAGCTTCCTCATCACAGTATGCCTGTGATTTCAATCTTTTCTTGGAAGACTCTGCAGACAATGGACAAGATCTTTCCAGGCAGTCTTTGCAGCACGTTGAGAATAAAAAGAGCTTGTGTGGTTCTGCAGCTAATTCTCAGGCAGAGCTTGAGCGTGACAAGGCATGTCTCAGTGTGGATCTTTCAGAGACCAACAACGAGCCAGAAGTAGTCGGGAATGTGAAAGGCAGAAGGAAAGCCAGAAGGATCGTTTCAGATGGTGAAGATGAAGACGATACTTTTAAAGATACTTCAAGCACAGATCCGCTCACCACCTCTCCGTTTCGGTTGTTACCTGTGAAACAGTTTGATGCTTCAACTCCCAAAAGTGACATCAGTCCGCCGGGAAGGTTCTTGTCACCGAACATCCCTGATAGTATAAATAAGTCCGTCAACCCTAGGAGATCCCTGGCTTCTAGGAGGTCTCTCATCAACGTGGTTTTAGACCACGTGGAGGATATGGACGAAAGACCTGACCAGAGCAGTGAAGCAGAGGTTGAGGCAGATGATCTGGAGGAAGGAGCAGAGGAGAGCGGCAGTGAAGCCTCAGAGAGCACAGACGAGCCTCCTGGCGGAACGCTGCCTTCAGAAAATGAGGCCGGCCGGTTACCTGGGCCTGAGCCTGGGGCTCCGGCTCCGGAGGCCCCTCCCGGGGACCCTGAGCCTTTGTCTGGCAGACAGTTGGTTGAGTATCCCCAGGAGGAGGCAGCAGAGGCTGTGAGCGACTATGAGACTCTTGTAAGTCGTGGGAAGGAAATGAAAGAGCGTGGGCAAATACAGGAGGCCTTAAACTGCTTAGTGAAAGCACTTGACATAAAGAGCGCCGACCCTGAAATCATGCTCATGACTTTAAGTTTGTATAAGCAGCTTAATACAACTTGAGACTCTAACCTGTGTGTTGGTTAAAAGTGAAACGCCGAGTGTGAATGCATTCATTCCTGTAATTGGGTTCTGCGGGAGCATGAAGCATTGAGGCTTGAGGTGAGAGAGCTCTCAGAAAGCAAGGTTTTGTTTTTAACTGTTTTGGACATTCGGCCTTTACCCTGTACTCCTTCCTACCCCCCTCCATGCATACATTCTGGTATTCTGACCGCTAGGTTAATACTGCTTTCCTTGAATAGTCTTACCTTTTTCTTTTGGGCAAACTCTATACACTTAGCTCTGTCATATCTAGGAAAGTTTCTGTAAAGTTATTCTGGCTATCAATTTTATTCTGGAAGTGATTCCTTTATTCTGGAAGTGATTTCCTATCACTGTCCGGATAAGAATAATAAAGTTTTCTCAAGGGTTTCCTTTCCCATTCACTTTCTTTCGCTGAGATGATACTAGCAAATGCATACAGAAGCTCCTCAGTTTAATTAAGCAGGAGCTTATTAGAATTCTAAATCTAAGACTTGCTTATTACCATGCTTTTGTATGCCCTCAGCTTACTACGTACAGCAGAAGGCTGGGATCGGGTCCCTGGGGCTAGGCATTGTTATCGCTGGCACCCTACCCTGGAGTCAATTTGCCATTCTTCACTCACCACCAGCTGCGTTCTGACACAGGCTAGCACGTTGTGTCTTTGGGTGGTGGACTGAAAAGGAGTTTGGTTGCCCCTCAGAAACCTCAAGTGCAGTATAGCACTCTGTACTCGAGACGGGGAACTAGCATTTATAGAGTACCTATGTGTACTGGGTACTCTACATAGGTTTCTTGTTTAATCCTCACCATAATCCTTTGAGGTTGACGGTGGCATTTACATCGTTTTAGTTGAGGGAACTATGACCTGCCCAAGATCACATTAGTAGGGGGTGAAGTGGATTTTTTTAAATCATGTGTTACCTAGGGAAACATTATTATAATAAACTGTCTTTACTGCACTGAATGTACTGAGCCCTTTTTACCGACAACCCTTCGGACCCCAAATGTGTGGAAGTTTTCCAGACCAAAGAGCCCTCCGGTTCTCTGCAAAGAGCCACTGGGTGTCCTACAGTTCAACTCATTTCTGACACTACCTGGAGTTAGGGTCAAACTCCACAAGTTTAAGGGCTCACTCCTGTAAAACTGCCCTCGCTTTCGATGCCAGCTGCTGGTACTGGGTACCCCTGTCACCCACACTTCTGTCCAACGTGGCTACAAATTGAGGACTCCCGTGACTGTACCTTCAGGTTCAGTAATGTGCTAGAACAGCACACAGAATTCAAGAAAATGTGTAATATATATAATTTAAATATATCAATTGGGGGCGCCTGGGTGGCTCAGTTGGTTAAGCATCTGCCTTCGGCTCAGGTCATGATCCTGGGGTCCTGGGATCGAGCCCTGCATCGGGCTCCCTACAGAGGGAGCCTGCTTCTCCTCCCTCTGCCATTCCCTCACTGTGCTCTCTGATTCTATCTCTATGTCAAATAAGTAAAATCTTCAAATAAATAAATATATGAATTGTATGTAAAACAGTTTAAAAACTAGTTAACCCTTGAACAATGTGAGGGTTAGGGGTACCAACCTCCCCACACAGTCGAAAATCTACATACAAGTTTTGACTCCTCAAGAATAAATGCTAATAGTCTACTGTTGACTGAAAGCCTTACTGGTAACATAAACAGTTGATTAGCATATTTTTCACGTTATCTGTATTATATACCGTACTCACAATAAAGTAAGCTAGAGAAGGGGCGCCTGGGTGGCTCAGTTGGTTAAACCGCTGCCTTCAGCTCAGGTCATGATCCCAGGGTCCTGGGATCGAGCCCCACATCGGACTCCCTGCTCATGCGGGAAGCCTGCTTCTCCCTCTGCCTGCCGCTCCCCCTGCTTGTGGGGAGATCCCTCTCTCTCTCTCTCTCTCGCTATCTCTGTGTCAAATAAATAAATAAAATCTAAAAAAAAAAAAGTAAGCTAGAGAAAAAGTCAAGTCGTAAGGAAAACACATTTGTAGTACTATACTGTTTATAAAAAAAAAAACCTGTGTTAAGTGGACCCACACAGTTCAAATCTGTGTTCAAGGGTCAACTGTGTTTTGATTACTGGTTCAGTATAATTGGTATCCTTTGTAATCCTACGTATTTTACTTCATTTATTTTTTAAAAGATTTTACTTAATTATTTAACAGAGAGCACAAGCAGGAGTGGCAGGCAGAGGCAGAGGGAGAAGCAGGCTTCCCGCAGAACAGGGAGCTCGATGCGGGGCTCGACCCCAGGGCCCTGGGATCATGACCTGAGCCGAAGGCAGACGCCTAACCGACGGAGCCACTCAGGCACCCCGGGAGACTCGGTTTGGAATGGGGTTTTTAAAATAGTTTCATCCTATGCCTACTATTTTGAACATCTCTCAGTATCATACTGATATACCTGTACTTAAGAGACTGGGGCATCCGTTCATTAGTTTGCTCAGTGGGGAAAATCTCATGAAGGTATAACCTGCTGGAGATGCCCAGAAATTCCTCTAAAATAAGAAACTTACATGTCAAATGCAGCTGAGTGAGAAGACAGGGTGTTAAAAGAATCACTGTTAAGAATCACATGGTTGTATTGGCCAAGTTTTATTTAAAAATTTTTTTTTTTTTTAAGGCAGGCTAGTGTGGAACCTGATGCAGGGCTTGAACTCAGGACCCTGAGATCAAGACCTGAGCTAAGATCAAGAGCTGGACGTTTAACCAACTGAGCCACCCAGGCACCCCTGGCAAAATTTTATTTTTGAAGCAGTCTAAGTACTTATAATATTCCTTGTCGAATAGGTCATAAATATGGCACTGTAAAATTTTAAAATGCAGATACACAGAACACTGGCTGCTTAGTCTAGTACAAACAATTGGTAAAAGAACTGATTGCCTTTTTTCCTCCAAAAAAGGTTTATTTAAAAAGAGTTCATAATGATTTCACTCATCTGTGGAATTTAAGAAACACAGGGGAAGGGAAGAAAAAAATAACAGAGAAGGAGGCAAACCGTAAGAGACTCTTAACTACAGGAAACTGAGAATTGCTGCAGGGGAGGAGGAGGTAAGGCAATGGGGTAACTGGTGATAGGCATTAAGGAAGATACTTGATAGAATGAGCACTGGGTGTTATATGCAACCGATGAGTCAGTCACTAAATTCTGCCCCTGAGACTAATAATACACTATATGTCAACTAAATCGAATTTAAATAAAAAATTTTAAAAAAGCGTTCATTAAAAAGAGTTCAGGGGGCGCCTGGGTGGCTCAGTCGGTTAAGTGTCTGCCTTTGGCTCAGGTCATGGTCCTGGGGTCCTGTGATTGAGCCCCATGTTGGGCTCCCAGCTCAGCGGGGAGCCTGCTTCTTCCTCTCCCCTCTGCTTGGGTGCTCTCTCTCTCAAACAAATAAAATCTTAAAAAAAAATAAAAGAGTTCATGTTGAATGACCATTATATAGTGTATGGTATTAAGACAATGGAGCTAATCACTGTCCTGGCAAATCCAAATTGGCTAACAAGACAAGTGTTGCCTAGGAACTTAGGATTTTCATATTCTAATCCATCTATTTGATGTCCAACTCAATGTGTGAATAGTGTGAACTAGTATCTGGCTCCCCTGGAGATGGTTTTTAAATTAACTTATGGGATATACCGAGAATTAGAGAGAGTGGTTCCGGGAGGGAAGAGACTACAGGTTAAAAGGAATAAGCTTGACTCACCTTTTTTTTTTTAATTATTAAGTAAACTCTATGCCCAATGTGGGGCTCGAACTCACGACCCTGAGATCAAGAGTCGCACGCTCTACCGACTGAGCCAGCCAGACACCCCTGCTTAACTTATCTGTGAGAACACCCCCCGCTACAGTGTATGCCAACCTTTCTCCACTTCATTTTGTGCCTACAAACCCATAACGACAGAGTTCATAACATACAAGGATTACTCAACACCTTTTAAAGAAGTAAACAGAATGTATAAAACATATTCAGTCTTTCATATAACTTTATTTTCTCCCTTCAACCATAATAATATGATATCCAAATTTTGTCTTAACCGGAGGGTCTGTAAACACAGGCTTATCCAGCCCACTCACAGGCAAGGCAAATGCTGCTTCCTGAAATGGTCCCACCATGGAACCTCTGGTCATCCAACCCAAGTCGCCCTGAAAAACCCAAAAGATAACATGATGTCACGTGGCCCTGAAGAGGAAACGGTTCTACTGTAGCTTGGGAACTTCCCAACACAAACGCTCAGGTTCCTAGGTTCATTCAGCCAGACTGCAAAGAAGTGGGCTCACCAAGGGCAGCTGGGTGGAAGAGATCCAACCCTGGACTGAACATGTACACACTCACAATGTTGCCAGGCATCTGTTAGCTGTGCCAGTTTGGTAACGCCTAGTTTTACACACAGGTGACCTGTACACAACTGTTTACAAGTTGGACATTTCTGCTTTTAAGATCTTTCAGCCAAGATATGGCTAAAATTAATGGCAGAACGTAGAAATAATCCCTACTACTGTGTGTCCTCCATGGGGTAGAGATCTTTTTTTTTTTTAAGATGTATTTATTTTAGAGAGAAAGAGAACACAAGTAGGAGGGGCAGAGGGAGAGGGAGAATCTCAAGCAGACTCCCCGCTGAGCAGGGAGCCCAACACGGGGCTCAATCCCAGGACCCCGAGATCATGACCTGAGCCAAAACCAAGAGTCGGACGTTTCACCAACTGTGCCACCCAGGCGCCCAGGGAGAGATCATTTTAAATGACAACAGCACCATACCCCTTGCCTGGCTTTATCTTCACTATACTGTGTGGCCACTTCATTGAATCTCATTCCAGACTTCAACTTTTCCATGGCTTCCATGATTTTCCCATGTTTTTCACACAGAATGTGTCTGACCTGCAAGGAAAAAGTATGTTCACATAGTATCTGGGAGAGCCAAATGATTCCCTTTTTCACAGCACTCATGTTTGGATTACCCCTTAGTGAAAACACACATTAGGTTCATGGCAGCAGAAAATCCTGGAAGTCTGCTCAGTTGGGCGATGGCCACAAACCCATTTCCCTTGTCAAGACACTATCTCGGAACTCTGATTGAGATGGCAAATGGGCATCGGGCTGGGGGAAGCTCCCATCTTTACCATATACTTCAATGGTTAACAGGAAGAGGAGACATAATGGTTGAAAGCTTGGGCCCTCGAGTCAAATCCCAGCTCTGCTGTATGATCGTAGGCATCTTCTTAAGCCTCCAAGTGTTTCCCCATCTGTGCCCTGAGATAATAATAGTACCTACATGTTCTCATAGGGTTGTGAAGACTAAGATAACGCAGTTAGTACTCAATAAAGGTTAGCCGTTACTTTATCAGAGTGGGGAAGATATTAAAAAACCCACTAGGAAATCCTTTTTCACCCCAAGAGGCCCAATATATAAAGCCTCCTCACAATTCGGCACCTTGAAAAAGTATCGTATGTTGATTAAGAATACTCAACCCTTGGAGGCGCCTGGGTGGCTCAGTCGTTAAGCGTCTGCCTTCGGCTCAGGTTATGATCCCAGGGTCCTGGGATCGAGCCCCGCATCAGGCTCTCCGCTCAGCGGGAAGCCTGCTTCTCCCTCTCCCACTCCCCCTGCTTGTGTTCCCTCTCTCGCTGCATCTCTCTCTGTCAAATAAATAAATAAAATCTTAAAAAAAAAAAAATACTCAACCCTACAGAAGTACTCAAATCTGACCTATGTTTACATAAAGCCATGTTGCTTTTTTTAAAAAACAAATCTCTATCTTTTAAAATGATTTTGTCAAGGGAACTGTTCTGCAGGATTCCCAATTTCTCATTCAACAATCCATGGTTTTATTGTAAATGACACACTGGGATGGGGGCTAAAGGTGTCTCCCTTATAAATGCAGAGACAAGCAAATCAAGGTTGGCCTCAGGGTTTGACTCCTAAAATTAGGGGCAAGGGGATTCTAGGCCCACAGGAATAACTTCCTGACTGGAGGAACTACACACTCCTGTGTAGTAGGAACACAGCAAAGTAAAGAATCTGTCAAAAGGCGGGCTCAGAGAGGCAGACTTCTATAGAATGTGTCCAGCGCTGTCCAGGGAAGACAGGGACAAACAGTCTGGACGCTAGCGAGATACATGTTGGGAAACAAGGATGGTTCATCCGACCTCAGCTTGGCCTAGCTACAACTGCTTCAAGAATGCCTCCCTCTTTAGGATTCCACACTCGCCAAGCAACCTTCTGGTTGGTTCAATTGCTGTGAAATGAATTACAGCATTTGTGATCACAGAAAGAGGTTCCCACCCAACACTTTACAAATGAATAAACAAGTATTCTGGTCTGGACAGCGTGACAGGTTAGACACGAGTCTGTAGTACCTGCAGGATCTGCAATGTGACTGACTGACCGGCAACTGTGGAGGACAGCATCTTCGAGAAAGCCAACCCCCAGAGAGGATTTGGGAGTGATCAGTGTGGAGGTAGTAAGCTGACACCATGGGAGGTGAGGAGATGACTCAGGGAGGCTACACAGAATGAGGAGAAACGCAGTCTAAAGACATCCTTGGAGAATATGGACATTTAAGCCATAAGCAAAGAGAGACGCTCAATAAGCAGAGCACAAAGGAAAGGCCAGATGGGTAGGAGAGAAAAGCTCTGTTTAACACACACCAAGGCAAGAGACAGTTTCTTTCTTTCCTTCCTTCCGCCTTTCCTTTCTTTCTCTCCTTCCTTTTTCCCTTTCTTTCCCTCCTTCCTTTTTCCCTTTCCTTCTTTCCCTTTCTTTCTCTCTTTTTAAGATTTTATTTACTTATTTGAAAGAGAGAGAGAAAGAGAGCATGAGAGAGCATAAGCAGGGGGCAGTGGCAGGCAGAGGGAGAGGGAGAAGCAGGTTCCCTGCTGAACAAGGAGCCCGATGTGGGGCTCGATCCCAGCACCCCGGGATCCTGATCTGAGCCGAAGGCAGACACTTCCCTGACTGAGCCACCCAGGCGCCCTGCAAAAGAGTTTCAAGAAGGAAATGGTCAACAGGCTCAAATGTTGCAGAGTGATCAGGGAAGAAATAAATCAATTTAGCACTGGGTGATCGATGACCTTAGCAAAAGCAGTTTCAGAAGAGCAGAAAGTGCAGAAGCCAGACTGTGGTGGGCAGACGAAGGAAGTAATGGGAGGTGGGGGAGGGGGTACTCCCCCCAGCTGAGTCAGAAAAGGAGAAAGAGCTCTTAGAAGAAAAAGGTCCCAGACACGTATCTATTTTAAAGGTCCCTGGGCATACTCTCAGAATGGAGAGAAAGACGCAGTAAAGAGGGAAAGGCTGAAGACAGAGCAACAGAAGAGCGTGGAGCTAATGAAGGAGCCAGGCGTGGCATCGAGAGCACTGCTTGAAAAATTCGTTGGCCTTAGAAGACAGAGGAGGGAGGTGTGGGTGAAGAGAACTTTGTTGGCAGGGGGTTGGAAAGCCAGTGAGCTCCTGACGATAGGTCTGGTTTCCATTTTCGTGTGAAAATTTAGCAATATTTAAAAGCTAGTATTTGTGGGCGCCTGGGTGGCTCAGTTGGTTGGGCGACTGCCTTCGGCTCAGGTCATGATCCTGGAGTCCCTGGATCGAGTCCCACATCGGGCTCCGTGCTCGGCAGGGAGTCTGCTTCTCTCTCTGACCCTCCCCGCCTCTCATGTGCTTTCTCTCTCTCTCATTCTCTCTCTCAAATAAATAAATAAAAAATCTTTAAAAAAAAAAGATTAAAAGGTAGTATTTGCTAGGTACCGTGCAAAGCACTTTCCATGCGTTCTCGAGTGAAATCCTCACACCAATCCCGTGAGACTGGATCAGTGTTTCTCAACCCCGGCAGCACATCAGAACCATTCTCAGTGCTGCTAAAAAAATCCATCAAGGTCCAGGCCCCACCACCTGGAGATTCTGAGGCACTTGGTCCGGGGTGGGACCCTGGGCACTGGTAGTTTTAGAAGCTGTCTATGGGAATCAGACGTACACCAGGGTTGAGAAACCACTGGAAGAAGTTATCTGCTGACTGACTAGAGTTGGGTGGTGGGTGGCTGCAGGTGAGTGGCAGAGGATTGCAGCACAGTGCTGAGGGCCTAGCTAAGGTCAGAGACCAGGAATTAGTGGTCCCAATTCCTGAGGCCGTGTGACTCTCCGTTCAGGGCCCACCATCTCTGCGTTTAAATGTAAAGGAAGTAGACCACTGGACTGATCCCGAGTTGTAGTTTTGCAGGTGGATGCAGCAGATGACCAAAAGGAAAAAGAGTTGGGGCTCCCAGATGCAATGGTCAGGCTCTCTGATCTAATTTCCAGCTTACAGGACACACGGGGCTTGGACGACAGACACACAGCCTGGGAGAAGGTGGGGAGAACAGGTGGGCTCGAGGGCTTGAGGTCTGCATGCAGAGAAGAACACAAGATCGGCGGAGGCAGGAAATGAGGGGGAAGGAGGGAGGCTATGGTTGGCAGGTGGATTTCAGAATCTGGACAGCTTTAGAGACACAGGGCAGGGTGTGGGCTCAGGAGTGGGGTTGAAAGCAGAAGGGCAGGATGTGAAGAAGCATAGGCCCTGAAAGGCCAGAGGGTTCCAGGGTCCCCTCCCTGCTGGGACCTTTACAAACACTGGAAATGATCCAGATGTCTTCTGGCAGGTGAACAGTTAAACATTATATGGCACATCCGTTCCATGGCACACTACTCAGCAATATAAAGAAACAGACTACTGGTACATGAAACAACTTGAATGAGATCTCCAGAAAATTATGCAGTGGAAAAAGCCAGAAGGTTACATATTGCATCATTCCGTTCATGTAACATTCTTGAAATTATAAAATTACAGAAATGGAGAACAGGTTAGTTGCTGCCAGGGGTTAAGGATGGGGGGAACGTAGGGGAGGGACGTGGGCATGGCTATAAAAGGGCCACAAGAGGGATCCTTGGGGTGAGGGAAATGTTCTGTAGCTTTACTGTATCAATGTCAATCTCCTGGTTGTGCTATCCTTCTAGAGTCTGACGTAGGATGTTACCATTGGGGAAACAGGGTAAAAGGTACATGTATTTTTTTTTAAAGATTTTATTTTTATTTGACACAGAGAGAGAGAGTGAGAGAGAGAGCACAAGCAGGGGGAGCGGCAGGCAGCAGAGGGAGAAGCAGGCTCCCCGCTGAGCAAGGAGCCTGATGTGGGGCTCAATCCCAGGACCCTGGGATCATGACCTGAGCCAAAGGCAGCCGCTTAACCGACTGAGCCACCCAGGCGCCCCTGTACATGTACTTTTTTTACAACTGAGTGAGAGTCTAAAATGGTCTCAAAAGAAAAAGCTTAACAAGAGAATTTAGCTCAGGTGCCTGGGTGGCTCAGACGGTTAAGCGTCTGCCTTCGGCTCAGGTCACGATCCCAGGGTCCTGGGATCGAGTCCCGCATCGGGCTCCCTGCTCAGTGGGGAGCCTGCTTCTCCCTCTGCCTCTCTGTCTCTGATGAATAAATAAAATCTTTTAAAAAAAAAGAATTTAGCTCGAATCAACTTTCCTACCTGATTACATGTCACTTCTTTCCACATACCTCACACATAGCCTCACTGAACTTATTTTTTCCCAGAAAGGGCAAGGGGCCTCTTTAAATTCATATGCAGTGGAGCACTCTCTTAGGCTGGGAGCTTGTAAAAGTCAGGACATAGGGTGAAAACTGCATGTAGCCAAAATTACCCTACAATATCCCTTATGAAGATGCCCTACCGGAGACCAACATGTCAGCCCTCATTAAACCCAACAGAGCCTGTCTCCCCAGCCATGGCAACAATGACCACTTCAGCTCAACACCAGAAAAAGTACTTGGTTGGTTTTTAGGGACCATGCTTCATGAAAACCTATCCTGGATGCCAGAATCCCACTTCACATAATTGGATGCTCATACGAGAACAGAGGTCAGCTATGGAAAAGCAGATTCATGTCCCCCATCTCACTCTTTCTCTGGTTCATGGAATAGGAAAGTGGGTAGAACGGCTCACACTGTGTTCTCTCTCTTTTTTTGGCTGCATGTGTTTGGCTGGATTTATAGGATGCAAATGCTCTACTGCACTTATTATGCAGCAATGAAATGTATTCCTTACCTAACTGCTCCAACTGCAGAGTGACAAGAGAAACCATCTCTTACCCCCCGTTTTTTAAAATACCCAGAACTTTGTTCACTGCTTGGCGCAGGGACAGATGTCACTAAGTCCTGATTGAATGAATAAATCAAAGTACGGGATCCCATACCCTGACTGGAGCATGGAATTGCCTTGTTATGCAGCACGAAGCAGTATGGTTGTCCGCAGACTATATTTTCCCAGGGCAGACACTCCTCTGGGACGAGGTCAAGTACTTCAAGTAATTATTTGTGATTGTCTCCCACCCCAGTTTTCACAGTCAGGGCCCTGGCCTACAGCTTACCAGTGGGGGAGCTATCTGAGGAGATCTGTGCCTTTGCCTGCTTATCTAAGCCCCGGGTTTTTTTTTTCCTTAAGGATTTTATTTATTTGACAGAGAGAGAGAGCACAAGCGGGGGAGTGGGAGAGGAAGAAGCAGACTCCCAGCTGAGCAAGGAGCCTGGTGCGGGACTGGATCCCGGGACTCCAGGATCATGACCTGAGCCGAAGGCAGATGCTTAACCAACTGAGCTACTCAGGCGCCCCTAAGTCCCTGGTTTCATAAAATATCATTTCCTTCTGAGAAACAGGTCATTCACTTACTTATTTTCTTCATACTCTGTATTACTTTTTGAAATATATGAAGTGTACCTTTCAAGAAACAATACAAGGGGCGCCTGGGTGGCTCAGTCGTTAAGCGTCTGCCTTCGGCTCAGGTCATGACCCCAGGGTCCTGGGATCGAGCCCCGCATCGGGTTCCCTGCTCAGCGGGAAGCCTGCTTCTCCCTCTCCCACTCCCCCTGCTTGTGTTCCCTCTCTCGCTGTGTCTCTGTCAAATAAATAAAATCTTTAAAAAAAAAATAAAAAAGAAACAATACAAAGTATGAAGAAATTCGGGATGTTTGAGAAAGCATTTGAGAAAACACTTAAAAGGAATTACTTTCATACGTGAGACTGGTCCCTATCTTCCAATATTGTTATCTTGACTTTACATCAGTATTAGGCTAGCCTCTTAGAATGAGTTCAGCATACTGTCTTTTCCTTTCCTGGGTACCAGAATAACACGTGTATATACGTTATTTATATTTAACATGAAAAACAAAAGGAATGAGTGACTCACCTTTACTGCATTGCCACCACCTTTGGGACCCTGAGCCTTCTTGTCAGAACCGTCACTCCCAGAGGATGCTCCCCCTTTAGAGAAGACATATCACAGGAACTCGTTTAAAATGCGTCTTGATACTTAAACAAAGGGCCAACACAATGGGAGCCGATACTTCTGTCACAGCACCACGCTTCAAAAGGGCCCTCTGCCAGACACCTTAATACATGAGGCTAAATTCATCTGTGCCTCACCTCTCTTAAAACAAGAAATGTGTGCCTTACAGAAACCCTTTGTGGAAAAGGGATAGATGAATGAGTGTGCTGATGGATGAACGAGAGCGCCAAAAGCCTGGTCCAGATTCTCTGGACCCAATTTGAAATCCTGCCTTCTAAGAGCAAATCCCTGAGCTCTTGTTAGATGTCTAATAAGCACTGCGACGCTGTCTTTGAGTACTCACACTCCAGTAAGTCAAATCTCTCAGAATAAATTTTTAAATAAAGATCAACTTTCCAAAAAAAAAAAAAAAAAAGATCAACTTTCCCACCACCGGTATTTGGCTAAAGAATACATTCATGTCCAAATTCCTGGAGGCTCTGACATTGCCTCTTGATACCTTCCTAAGAAACACTGTCGATATTCAGATTAACAACCACTGGTGGCATCTTATATTTTAGCATGATGTCATCTTACCACTATGTCAACTTCTGTGTTCACGGCAGCGTACTTACTGTTAGGGGCTGATGTTCGTAAGAACTATTGCTGGATTAAATGTTCAGTTCAGTAAAGATTTCCTAAATAACTAGTAAGTTCCAGACACTGGGGATACAAAGATGAACAAGCCATGGTACCTTCCTTCACGGAGCTCATAGTCTACTGGGGAAGACAGACATGTAAATAGATCATTTCAGGAGAATGACCTACGATCTACGGACAGAAGGCTGTGGAAGCACAGAGGGCCATTTGAACCACTCAGGGCAGGTTTCCTGGATGAGCAGAGGCTGACCAAATGAAGAAAGGACAAGGAAGAGGAGACACTGCAGGGTGGTGGGACAATGTGTTAGGTGTCGGAAACTAGGGATGAAGCCAAAGCCGAGGTGGGAGTGTTGTGAGATAAGCCCAGGGGAGGGGGCCGAGAGTTAGGGCATGAGGGCCTAGCAATCCCACTAAGGAACCTGGAATTTATCCTAGAAAAGGGAGCCACTGTAACGTTTTAATCAAGAGACTCCAGGTTACTTGTCTGAGTATTTCCAATGCCTGGCACAGTTATCTTACACAACAGTTGTTCAGTAAATGTCCAACTCAACTGAAAAACCCAAAACACTGATGACCAAATGCCTAAGAAAATGTTACTGCCAAAGGAGTTGTATTACACCAAACTCTTAAGTGGGTTTGCTGTACGTTCACTCTCGAAGGACAATGCTTTCCAGTCATCTCATCCTCTCCCCCCGCCAGATGCCACCATCTGACTGCTACCTTATACTCCCTCTGATTGAGGACTCTGGCAGCAGTTTCAGGATTCCTTTCCACCCTCACTCTCGCTATCATCTCGGACAACCTCACCACCTACGCTGAGGAACCATCCAACAACCTAACTTCACACTTTCGGACCTCCCTCCTGAATGTCCATGCCTTCTACACCAGGCCACCTGCTCCCGAGGGCACACGATGGAACCATGCCACTGAGAACGAACAGTTCAGTCCCCGACTATAACTTCATATTCTTCCCGCCTTCTCATGTCTCACTCCCACAACACTGGCTCTTTGGCTTCACGGAAACCACTCCCCAGAAACCACTCCCCACTTCGGTACCTTT
Source organism: Eumetopias jubatus (assembly GCF_037043125.1). Lineage (NCBI taxonomy): Eukaryota > Metazoa > Chordata > Mammalia > Carnivora > Otariidae > Eumetopias > Eumetopias jubatus. The sequence continues at coordinate 68,825,488 of NW_028274817.1, forward strand.
ATCCTGCTATGTTCTCCTAGACTATGAAATTCCCGGACCTCGTGCTTCATCATTTGTGCTCCCACTGGCACCCTTAATTACCTTGTTTTGCCATTCTATTATTGGCCAACACACCCTCAACCTTGGCTCAAGGCTCCACCTAGCTCTTTTCAGGCCTATATTGTGCCAGTTGCAAGTTACCAGGTAAATCATGACTGTGTAGATTGTGTCCTCTACAGATCCATGGACTTCCAACCTCAGGCTCTCAGCCTTGAGGGCCGATCCTTTTATTAGTGTTTTCTTTCCTTTCCCATCATCCCCAGTGACCACTCCAAACCTTTACCACTCTCAAGACCCCCACTCAGTCCCTGCCCCTCGGTCTTAAAAATTACCCTTGCCTTCCACTTTAGTAAGAAATTGAGGCCATTAATCAGGATGTCATACAAACCCCACCCCCCACTCCGGCCCCGATTTTTACAACCACACCCATCCTCGTCTCTTTCCCTATGACCTCAAGCATAATGTATCCCTTCTCCTATTCAAAGGTCAACTTCTCCACCTGTCCTGGACCCCATTTTCTCAAATCTCACTCCTCTGGACCCTTACCTCCCTAACTCTACTGGATCCTTCATGTCAGCCTCACTCTCAAGTTTTCCCCATTCTGAAGAAACAAACAGAACGTTCTCTTCATCCTCTGTCCTCTCCTATCTACCATCTAATTTCCATGCTTTTTTCATTTAAGGCTTTCCAGAGAAGTCCGCCCCGATTGTCTCCAACTTCTCACGTCCCGGTCAATCCTCCAGTCACTGGCCACCCGCTGCCCCCGCCTAGGACCCCAGGGATCGCCGGTCTGCTCCCTCCCCCTCGCTCCTCACCCGACCCCATTCTTTCTGGTTGCTCTGGCCGCTCTACCTTTCCCCCCTTTCCCGGAACCACTTTTTCCTTTGGGCGGCATCTTCCGAACCTGCGGCAGAACCCTCAACGGCTTCGTTTGCCGCACAAAGCCCCCTCAGGCCCCAAGGGCATGTCCGGAACACATGCCTGAAAACAGCATCGAAACGGACCGTTTTCGCTCCGGCCCTGGAAGCAGGCATATTCTGGGGCAGACCCAGTCCTTGGGCCCTCGGACCAATGGAGCTGAAGATGGCTGACCAATAAGAAGTTTGGGTCTGTTCGGGGGCGGAGCCAAGGGTGGAGCAGGGGCGGGAAACCCCGCCTTTGCGTTTTTTTGTTTCCTCTGTCGCACGCCCTTATTTGAGCCAGCTCCCATGCTCCCCCACTTCCCGGCCCGGCTCCTCGACGCGTGCGTAGTGGATGGCGCGGCCCTCTGCAGTCCCTTGGCGCCGGCTCTAGCCAATCCCGCGGGGCCTCCAGACAAAGGGAAGGGAGGAAGAGCCGCGGTGCCAGCGCCCTCCTACGCACAGGCCTTGCCCTCCCTTGCGGTTTTTCATTTTTTAAAAAAAATTTTATTCTGCGTTTGTAGCTGATTGGATTTAAAAGGTAGTTTTATTAAAAAAGGCCGTCACCCCTCTGCCTCTTGCAGAACTCTTGTCATGGAGAAAAATTGGAAGCAGGCTAAATGTCCCTCCGTAGGGTATTGCTTAAATAAATAATGTCTCAACCAACACAAAAGGATATGCGCCACTTAAAATAATGAGTATAAGGCTGTCTGTAGAGACACAGGATATGGCCTTAAGGAAGGTTACAGACCAAGCTATAGAATATGCTACATTTTTTAGAAAAAGGGTGCATGTAAAAGACAGGAAGGCTATCTAGCAAAGTGGTGCTAGTACAGATTGTTGTGTATGTTTGTGTGTTTTCCCAAATTTCTATAATGGTGCAGCATAAAACAGTACTTAAAAGCATGGATTCTGGAGCCAGACTGCCTCACCTCCAATCCCTGCTCCACCATCTGGCTACTAGCTCTGTGAACTTGAGGAAATTACCTCATCCCTCTTCGGCTCAGTTTCATCATCTGTAAAATGGAGTCGATGATAAGAGTACCTACTTATAGGATGTTAAGAGAATTAAACAAGCTCAAATTTGTAAAGCACATAAACCAATGACTAACTCATAGAATGTTAGCTGAAGATGAATGAGTTTTGAATTTGTATCCCCACACTTTCTTCCCTTACCTGCAACCCCTCTCCTCCCAATTTGTATATAAGGTCGGGGCTTTTTCTTTGCTCCGCAAGATGGCTATCCCCTGCCATCTTAAGCTACCCTGCTGGTAGTTTGCCACTACCAGCCAGAATGTACACGTCTTCCAGTTCAGAGTTTAGTTTTTGGATACAGCCTTGCTGGACTTGGGATGCTTCATGCCCAGACCAAAGGATCAGGCATTTTTGAGACTCTGCCCACCCCACCCCCAACTCGTCCGTAACAAGCAGCCCCCTCGTGTTGTACTGCTGTGGCGTTTGGACACAACACATCTCGGGCACTCCTTGTTTCGAATTGGGAGTGATCAACTGTGGGAAACGTATCCAGTGCTGGGGGGCTCATTGGTCCCCCGCTTCTGAGGTGGAGCCTGCCTATGTACTGACTTTCTAAGTCCAGCTGAGAGGTGGGGGGTGGGGTTCGACAGTGACAGTGTGACCTCATGTTCATCGGCTTATCCACAGACAGGAGGCCCAGGAGGCACCTTTACTTCTGATTTCCTATAGGAACAGCCTTTCCTGTGACCACTGGCTATGGTATGAAGAGGGGGAATGAAACAGAGTTCAACTCTCAGTGAAGAGCCAGCATTAAATGGCAAATGCATCTGACAAATGCTTAGTGCCTGGAACATTGTGAGAGCTCTATGTGTTCCAACAGACAACAGCAACAACAATAAGCAAGCCTGTGTAAGTGGCTGAACTTCCCCCAAAGCAGTACCTAGAGGCCAATAACTCAAAGGAAAAGAGGATGGGCAGAGGTCTGCTGGGGGGGTGGGGTGGGGGGAGTGGGTTTCAAGGTCAACGCACTATAAGACAGTCAGATTCAAAATCATGTACAATCTCAACTATGCAGTATGCATCACAAAAAGATGGGGAAGGAAATATGATAAAATCTTAAGTGTTCCGGGTGGCTGGCGGGCTCAGTCAGTGGAGCACTGGGACTATTGATCTCAGGGCTGTGGGTTCGAGCCCCAGGTTGGGTGTAGAGATTACCTAAAAAAATTAAGTCTTTAGAGGGAGACAAACCATAAGAGACTCTTAATCTTAGGAAACACACTAAGGGTTGCTGGAGGGGAGAGGGATGGGGGAATGGGGTAACTGGGTGATGGACATTGGGGAGTGTATGTGTTGTAATGAGCAATGGGTATTATATAAGACTGATGAATCACAGACCTGTACCCCTTAAAAAAATAATACATTATATGTTAATTGAATTTAAACTTAAAAATTATTTTAAAAAATTAAGTCTTTAAAAAAATTCTTCGGGCGCCTGGGTGGTACAGTCAGTTAAGCATCTGACTCTTGGTTTCGGCTCAGGTCATGATCTCAGGGTGGTGGGATCGAGCCCCACATCAGGCTCCCCGCTCAGCATGGAGCCTGCTTGAGCTTCTCTCTCCCTATCCCTCTGCCCCTCCACCTCTCCCACTCTTGTGCACTCTCTCCCTCTCTCTCTCTCTCTAAAATAAACAAATAAATCTTTTAAAAAATCTTTTTTAAAAAATTTTATTTATTTATTAGACAGAGACAGAGACAGCGAGAGAGGGAACACAAGCAGGGGGAATGGGAGAGGGAGAAGCAGGCTTCCCGCTGAGCAGGGACCCCGATGCGGGACTCGATCCCAGGACCCCAGGATCATGACCTGAGCCGAAGGCAGATGCTTAACGACTGAGCCACCCAGGCGCCCCTTAAAAAAAATTCTTAAGTGTTTATTCTGGAATGTGAATTAATGCCTACCTTCCTTTTTTTTTTTCTGTTTATGTTATATTCTGTTTATATCAATTGGCATGTATTTCTGTTTTATTCAAGAAAAAAAAGAGCAGTAAGTGTTATTTGTCAAACAAACACAAAAAAAGCTAGCTTCTCTACAGGGTTAAGTCTGCACCAGCCTGTGGAGGCCAACTGTGGAGGAGTCTGGAGCAGAGTGACAAATGAACATAAGAGCGGGCAGGGGGGCAGAGGGGAGAAAACTTCAGCCTTGAAACCATGGTAACAACTGCGGGAGTGTGCACAGTGAGGCAGAGCCTGGAATGGCTGCCAGTTGTATTTTCTATTAATTATCTCCTCAGACTGATTCTTCCACGTATTTCTTAAACAAGGAAAATTAGGAAGGGAAGCTGACAGCCCTCTGCCTAGGACCGAAGTTCACAAACCTTGACCAAGACTCCCTGTCCTGCCCTACCTGCTCCACAACTAAGGGGCTGTGGTTTCTTTTCCATTCGAGACCCCCACAGAGCTTACTCTGAAAGGGGGGCCTGAAGCAACAGAGCACAGATATCTCGTTGATCCCATTCAGAGGTGGTCAATCCATGGGGAGCTCTGGGCCCCAGCTTCTGGGGACAAGGGTAGAAAAAGGTCACCTTTGGAAACTGAAAGCAAGGAAAATCAGTACACTGTGGACGAGATCAGCCACCTGAAAAGTAGCCACCCATAGTGGCAAGTGGATGCAGGTATATTGCCAGTGGGATGGATGTGTCTCCTGAGCACAGTCGGTGGCCGAAGACCTTTCTAATCCTCTTCAGGCCATTGTGAGCATGTCTGGCATGAGATAATGAAGCTTTGAACAGCTGGTTTTTAAAAAGGGGCTTCAAGGGCACCTGGGTGGCTCAGTCGGTTGAGTGTCCGATTCTGGATGTTGGCTTAGCTCATGATCTCAGGGTCGTGAGATCGAGCCCGAAGACGGGCTCTGTGCTGGGCATGGAGCCTGCTTAGGATTCTCCCTCTCCCCCCGTCCCTCCCCCCCCCCGCTCACGCTCATGTTCTCTCTCTCTAAAAAAATAAAAAATAAATAAAAATATAAAAGGGCTCCAGAGAAGAAGATCCCATCTGCGTTTGTCCAGCATTGTCTAAGCAGGAGCCGCACTTGCTGGAGAACATTAATATTCCGGTATCTGGTGAGATGGATTGTTTTTCTTAGGCAGTGTTCATTTGAGACAGTGGAAAACAACCAACACTTTGTGGCATACATAGCGTGAGCCAGGTGCTTTGCCTTTATTATCTCTTTGAGTTTTCACAACAGTCTTTTGTTTTAAGGTTTCATCTTTAAGTAGTCTCTACCCCCAACGTGGCACTAAAACTCACAACCCCAAGATCAAGAGTCGCACGCTCTACCGACTGAGCCGGCCGGGCGCCCCTGTTTCCACAACAGCCTTATTTGCCGAGAATCCCCGTTGCCGTGTGAGAGCTGAAGAAACAGGCTCAGTGGAGTTAAGAGATGTGTGCAAGGTTGCACATCTAGGCACCGTGGCAGGGTTGGGCTCTGAACTCAGATCTCTCTGACCTCCAAGCTGTTCACTCCCGCATGATGACACTGCCCTAGGCTTTGCCCTCCCCTACGTGAAGCCCAAGAACACCCGCTTCCCTGTTTACTGAGTTCATGTTCAAGTCAGTTTCCCAGGCACCTGACGCCTTACAAGGGGGCACTCTGCCCAAGAGGTGCCAGGGCCAAGTTATGCCTCCACCATACAGAAATCAATTTGCCTCTGGTTTATGCATCAGTGTGTCAGGTCTGAGTCATCTGGAAGGTGATCACCTCTGCCTACTGGAGCTCCCAAGCCCAGAAGCACAGAGGCAAGAAGAACATGGTGTGGGTGGGGGCCAATGGACAGAGTGTTGTAGCCAAGGCAGAGGGAGGGGGACAGTGGGGAAGAGGTCTTCTGTGTCCCCCCGCTCAGGAACATGTCTCCATGTCTAAAGGATTCTGCCTTCTAAACAGCTCATCTCCCTACCCCTCATCGTTGTACAGTGAACAATGAACACTCTACGGAGATTCACCAAGCATCTCTTGCCCTCGTCCCCCTGCCTGAGCATTTTGTTCATTCTCTGAACCATTGGAACAGCCTCCACATGTGGTCTCTCAGCCGTCAGTCTCACACCCTCCGAGCTATGCTCCCCAGTGTCTGGCAGAGAGCCTCAGAAACACAGATCTGACCCTTCATTCCTTCAATTAAGACCCTTCAGTGGCTCCCTGCAGTCTGAGAGGCTCCTTAGCCTGGAGACCCAAGGGCCTTTATGCTGACACCTGCAGCCTCATCTCTTGCCCCACGGGGCTTTGACCATTTACAGGCCCTCAAATGTATAGTGCTCTCTTAAGACTTCATGCCTCTGCTGGGGCACCTGGGTGGCTCAGTCGGTTAAGCGTCTGCCTTCGGCTCAGGTCATGATCCCAGGGTCCTGGGATCGAGCCCCACATCGGACTCCCTGCTCGGTGGGAGGCCTGCTTCTCCCTCTCCCACTCCCCCTGCTTGTGTTCCTGCTCTCATTATCTCTCTCTCTCTGTCAAATAAATAAATAAAATCTTAAAAAAAAAAAAGAAGACTTCATGCCTTTGCACATGGTGTTCTGTCTGCCCGGAGCACTCTTTCCCCGTTTCTTATCTAGTTAACTTTTCTTTACCTTTCAAGGCCAAGCTCAGGTGTTACTTCCTCCTGGAAGCCTTCCCTGACTCTCTTCTCTACTTTGCCCAGGCTGAGTTTGGCACTTCCCTGCACTGCCAAAGCACCCTACGCTTATCTCCAGTGTTTGTATGATTTTCAGTAAGAGTCCATGCCTTAGATGGACCAGTTTGTTTAACCATTCACTCGATGAAAAACATTTGGGTTATTTCCATTTGGGGGCCATTATAAATAAAGTGGCTATAAACATTTGTGTGCAGGTTTTTATTTTTTTATTTTTTATTTTATTTTATTTTTAAATTTAAATTCAATTAGCCAACATATAGTACATTTCAGATGTAGAGGTCCGTAATTCTTCATTTGCATATAACCCTCAGAGCTCATCACATCACATGCCCTCCTTAACTCCCGTCACCCAGTTAACCCCATCCCCCCCCACCTCCCCTCCAGCAAGCCTCAGCTTCTCTCCCATAGTTAAGATTCTCTCATGGTTTGTCTCCCTCTCTGATTTCTTTCCATTCAGTTTTCCCCTCCCTTCCCCTGTGATCCTCTGTGCTGTTTCTTATATTTCTCATATGAATGAAAGCATATGATAATTGTCTTTCTCTGATTGACTTCTTTCACTCAGCATAATACCCTCCAGTTCCATCCATGTCGATGTAAATGGTAAGTATTCATCCTTTCTGATGGCTGAGTAGTATTCCATTGTATATATATATACACCATATCTTCTTTATCTGTTTGTCCGTCGATGGACATCTGGGCTCTTTCCATAGTTTGGCTATTGTGGACATTGCTGCTATAAACACTGGGGTGCAGGTGCCCCTTCGGATCACTACATTTGTATCTTTGGGGTAAATACCCAGTATTGCAATTGCTGGGTCATAGGGTAGCTCTATTTTCAACTTCTTGAGGAACCTCCATACTGTTTTCCAGAGTGGCTGCACCAGCTTGCATTCCCACCAACAGTGTAGGAGGGTTGCCCTTTCTCTACTTCCTCACCAACATTTGTCATTTCCTGACTTGTTAATTTCAGCCATTCTGACTGGTGTGAGGTGGTATCTCATTGTGGTTTTTGATTTGTATTTCCCTGATGCCGAGTGATGTTGAGCATTTTTTCATGTGTCTGTTGGCCATTTGTATGTCTTCTTTGGAGAAATGTCTGTTCATGTCTTCTGCCCATTTCTTGACTGGATTATTTAGGTTTTGGGGGTTGAGTTTGATAAATTCTTTATAGATCTTGGATACTAGTCCTTTATCTCATATGTCATTCGCAAATATCTGCTCCCACTCCGTGGGTTGCCTTTTGTTGCAGTTTTGTTGACTGTTTCCTTTGCTGTGCAGAAGATTTTATCTTGATGAAGATACAGGCTTTTAGGTGAATGCAAGTTTTCATTTCTTTAGGATAATTTCCAAGAGTGTTATTGCTGAGCTGTATGGTAAGCGTGTTGAGTTTTGTAAGAGACTGCCATACCTTTTTTTAGAGTGGCTGTACCATTTCACATTCCTACCGGCAACGTATGGGTGATCTTTCTCTGCCTACTCACCAGCATTTCGTGTTACCACAATGTTTTATTTTACCCATTTGGATAGGTGTGTACTGATACCTCATTGTGGCTTTAATGTACATTTCCCTGATGGCCAATGATGTTAAGCATCTTTTTATGTGTTAATTTGCTGTCTGTATATGCTCTTTCGTGAAACAAGTGTCATTTTTTTTCCCAGTTTCTGATTGGATTTTTTTACTGTTGAGTTTCAGGAGCTCTTTATATATTCTAAATATGAGTACTTTGTCCATGTGGTTTGCAAATATTTTCTCCCAGTCTCTGAGCTTATCTTTTCATCCTCTTTTGAGGGTTTTTATTTCCAGAGCAAAAGTCCTTAATGTTTTTTCTTTTATGGATTATTTATGTTATATCTCAGAACTCTTTATCAAGCCTTAGATCGCAAAGATTTTCTATTTCATTTCCTTTTTTCAAAGATTTTATTTATTTATTTGTCAGAGAGAGCGAGAGAGCACAAGCAGGGAGAGTGGCAGAGGGAAAGGGAGAAGCAGACTCCCCACTGAGCAGGGAGCCTGATGTGGGGCTCGATCCCAGGACCCTGGGACCATGAGCTGAGCTGAAGGCAGACGCTTAACCAACTGAGCCACCCAAGCGTCCTATTTCATTTCTAGAAGTTATAGTTTTATGTTTTACACTGAAATCTATGATCCATTTGAGTTCATTTTTTGTGGCAAGTGTGAGGTTTAGATCGAAGTCCATTTTTTTTTGCCTATAGATGTCCCATTGCTCCGGCCTCATTTATTGAAAAAGCTATCCTTCATTAAATTGCTTTTGCACTTCTGTTAAAATCAGTTGGCTGGGGGCACCTGGGTGGCTCAGTCGGTTAAGCATCTGCCTCCGGCTCAGCAGGGAGTCTGCCTCTTCATCTCCCTCTCCCTCTGCCTGCCGCTCTGCCTACTGTGCTCTCTCTCTATCTCTCTGTCAAATAAATAAATAAAATCTTTAAACATATTTAAAAAAAAATCAGTTGGCTGTACTTGTGTGAGTCTGCTTTAGATTCTCTGTTCTATTCCATTGGTCTGTGTGTCTATCCCTCTACAATATCACACGTTATCATGCAGTCTTGATTGGTGTAGCTACATACTAAGTCTTAAAATTGGGTAGAGTGATTCCTCCCACTTTATTCTTTTTTAAAAAGATTTTATTTGTTTATTTTAGAGAGAGAGAGAGAGAGCGCACAAGCAGGGGGGAGCGGCAGGCAGAGGCAGAAGCAGGCTCTCCACTGAGCAAGGAGCCCAATGAGGGACTCGATCCCAGGACCCTGGGATCATGACCGGAGCCGAAGGCAGATGCTTAACCGACTGAGCCACCCACGTGCCCCTAACGTGTCCATTTCTAATATTTAGAAATGCAATTAAGTTTTTTCTTTTTCTTTTCTTTATTTATTGAGAGAGAGAGAGAGAGAGAGAGAGCACTTGAGTGTGGGGTGGGGAGGGGCAGAGGGAGAGGGAAAGATAATCTTAAGCAGGTGCCACACCTAGCATGGAGCCTGATGCAGGGCTCCATCTCATGACCCTGAAGTCATGACCTGAGCCAAAACCAAGAGTTGGACATTTAATAGACTGAGCCACCCAGGCACCCCTACAATTGAGTTTTCTATGTTGATCTGGTATACTGCAACCTTGGTGAACTCATTTATTAGTTCTAGGAGGTTGGAGTTGTTTGTTTGTTTTTTCTGTTTTTGTTATTTTATTTATTTATTATTCTATTTGTTTCATAGATTTCTTGTGATTTTCTATATATTGTCATGTACTTTTGGCTCCAGAATTCTCACTGTTCCTTTTTATAATTTTTAAAAATTATTTTTAAATTTTTGTTTCCTTATTGATATTCTTACTTTGCTCATACAAAATTTTTCTGGTTTCCTTTAGTTCTTTGTTCATGGTTTTCCTTAAGCTCTTTGAGCATATTTAAGAGAGTTGTTTAAAAGTCTTTGTCTATTTTTTTTAAGATTTTATTTATTTGAGAGAGAGAGTGAGAGAGAGAGAGCACATGAGAGGGGATAGGGTCAGAGGGAGAAGCAGACTCCCTGCTGAGCAGGGAGCCCAATGCGGGACTTGATCCTGGGACTCCAGGATCATGACCTGAGCCGAAGGCAGTCACTTAACCAACTGAGCCACCCGGGCGCCCTCAAAGTCTTTGTCTATTAAGTCCAGTGCTTGGATATCAGGCAGAATCTCTGTCAAATTATTTTTTCATTTGAGTGGGCTCTACTTTCCTATTTCTTTGTATGCCTGGTGCTTTTTGGTTGAAATTGGATGTTTGGATATTATAGTGTGGCAACTCTGGAAATCAGATTCTTGTCCTTTCTCAGGGTTTGCTGTTCTTGATTGTTGAAGGCTACAGTCATCCATTCATTGAGCCACTTTTGCGAACTATTTTTGCCAAGACTGTATTCCTTCTTGTGGGGTCCTTGAATTCTCTGTTCCTTTAGCTTATGTACAGCTAGTTTTTTTTTTTTAAGATTTTATTTATTCATTTGGGACACAGAGATACAGAGAGAGGGAGCATAAGCAAGGAGGGAGGCAGAGGGAGAGGGAGAAGCAGGCTTCCAGTGGAGCAGAGAGCCCGATGCAAGGCTCGATCCCAGGATCCTGGGATCATAACCTGAGCTGAAGGCAGACGCTTAACCCTCTGAGCCACCCAGGAGGCCCTGTATTAGTTTTTTAAATGACAAATTATTACACACTTAGCACTTTAAGAACAGCAACACTTATGTATAATCTCACAGTTCTATAGGTCAGAAGGCTGGGTGGGCTTGACTGGATTCTCCATTTAGAGTCTCACAAGACTAAAAACCAAGCAGTCATCTGGTCTGGGCTCTTATCTGGAGCCTCTGGAAAAGAATCTGCTTCCCAACTCATTCAAGTGATTTCCTTGCACTTGTAGGACTGAGGTCCCTGTTTTCTTGTTGGCTGATAGCCTTGGGCCACTCTCAGTCTCTCGGGGCCACTTTTATCCCTGGACACTTGGCTCTCTCCATTTTCAAGTCAGTAATGGTGTGCTGAATCCTTCTCACATTTGGAATCTCTCTCAGTTCCTCCTCTACTACCAGCTAGAGAAAACGCTCTGCTTTTACGATCTCAGTGATTAGATTTGACCCCCCAGGATAATCTCTCTTTTGATTAATTCAAAGTCAACTGATTAGTATTCTTAATTACATCTCCCAAATGGTTTTTGTCATCAAACTTAACATAATCATGGGCACATTATCAGACCATCTTCACAGTTATTGGGATTAGGTCAGGAAGTCTCGGGAAGCCATTTTGTAATTCTGCCTTACACAATGTTATTATTTGATTGGATGCCAGACATTGTGAATTTTATGTTGTGCGTGCTAGATTTTTGTATTCCTTTAAGGGTTTTTGAGCTTTATTCTGGGATGCAGTTAAGTTATTTGGAAACAGTTTGATTCCTCTGAGGCTCATTTTTTTTTAAGATTTTATTTATTTGACAGAGAGAAGAAGGGAGCACAAGCAGGTAGAGCTGCAGGCAGAGGGAGAAGCAGGCTCCCCGCTGAGCAGGGAGCCTGATGTGGGGCTCCATCTCAGGACCCTGGGATCATGACCTGAGCTGAAGGCAGCTGCTTAACCATCTGAGCCACCTTATTTTATTTTTATTATTTTTAAAATTTTTATTTATTTATTTATTTATTTTAAAGATTTTATTCGTTCACTTGAGAGAGAAACAGAGAGAGCACAAGCAGGGGGAGAGGCAGAGGGAAAGGGAGAAGCAGACTCCTGGCTGAGCAGGGAGCCCGATGCAGGGCTCGATCCCAGGATCTCTGGAGATCATGATCTGAGCCGAAGGCAGATGCTTAACCAACTGAGCCACCCAGGTGCCCTATTTTATTTTTAAAGATTTTATTTATTTATTTATTTGAGAGAGAGAGAAAGAGAGACTGGGAGGGAGAAGGAGAGAGAATATAAACCAGACTCCACGCTGAGTGCAAAGCCTGATGCAGGGCTTGATCCCAAGACTGCAAGATCATGACCTGAGCCAAAACCAAGAGTCAGATGCTCAAGCAACTGAGTCACCCAGGTGCCCCTGAGGCTCATTTTAAAGCTTTGTTAAATGAGACTCAGAATAGACTTCAGTCTAGATCTAATTTGGCCCAACTACTGAGGCAATAGCCTTCTAAAGACTCTAATGAATTCCCCAGAGTTAGGAGTTTTTCAGCTCTTATTTGGGAAGAACATGAACTGCTTATAGCCCTATGAGCTCCAGCAATTTTTTTAAAGATTTTATTTATTTATTTGAGAGAACGAGAGAGACAGAGAGCACAGAGGGAGAAGCCGACTCCCCGCTGAGTGGAGAGCCCAATGTGGGGCTCCATCCCAGGACCCTGGGATCATGACCAGAGCCAAAGGCAGATGCTTAATCAACTGAGCCACCCAGGTGCCCCGAGCTCCAGCAGTTTTTGCCCCTGTTCCTTTCAGGCAGTTTCCTTCCATCTAATCGGTACTCATCTGAATACTTGAGGAAATACTCTCTGCAGATCTCTGAGGTTCTCTCTTTCTGTGAAGTGCCCTCCTCTCTGGAATACCGTCCTGCTAACTCTAGCTGCTTCAGTCTTCCTGGACTCTCAGCCCCATTTACTCAACTCAGAAAGCCCACTGGGCTCTAATTGGGTTCCCCCTCCCAGCACCGTCGCCTGGAGACTCTCACACAGTAGTAAGCCAGGGCAGTTGTAGGGCTCACCTAGTTTGGTTCTGGTCTCTCAGGGATCACTGAGATTTGCTTTTTTTCATTTTCTGACGTCCAGTGTCTTGAAAACCGTAATCCAAAGTTTCATATATTCTATTTTTGTTGTTGTTGTTATTTCAGACCGGAAGATAAATCTGGCCCCTGTTACTCCATCTTGGCCAGAAAGGGAAGTTCTGAGCTTCATACAGATGGAACCATGTAGTAGGCATTCCTCTGTATCTAACTTCTTTTGTGAGTAGTAGCAGCAGTTTGTTTCTTTTTAAATTGGTGGTGGTATTCCACTGTATGAATATTTTCTCTTTTTTAATGGCTGCATAGAATTTCATTATACGGATGTATCATAATTTACCTAACTGGTTTCCTACTGATTAACACTTAGAGATTATTTCTGGTCTCTTGCTGTGACAAACAGTGCTGTGATGTACATCTTGAATGTACATCGTGCACAGATGTGAGATATCTTTAGCATTGATTCCCACACATGGAACAGTCAGGACAAAGGATTTTGAATTTTGAATTTTGCATAGTAATTGTCAAATTTTTTTCCAAAGGGGAAGACCAGCCAATGCTCCCATTGATCATCTGTAAGGGTACCTGTTTCTCTTCCAACTTGTTATTCTTAAAAGAGCTGCCTTGATCATTTAATTAGCTAATAGTATAACAAGATTTTCCCATAAAACTTTTTCTCTGTATCCAGACCATAGGACTGCCTCAGGAAGGGAAGTTGCCATCTAGCAAGGGTATCTCATTACTTCAGAAATAAACCTCCTTTGGATTCCATCCAAGGCCTCTGGCCTGATACTAAATTGGCTTTATAGGGAACAGTGCCATGGCAAGGTTCCAATGTGGTAGTCTTTGCTCTGCTGAAACGACATTTCTTAAGCAAAGTAAATTAATGACAGGCCTTCGGGGGGCTGGCTTATTTCCTTTGAGATTAGGATTACACCTAAAACGTTCCAAGGTAGTAGTTATTTTAGCAATCTTAGACACCTTACTCCTTTGTAACCTCAACAAAATGCTTGCTCCAGAAAGGATATGAAGTTCACGTGGTCTAGGGGGTCATTGTAGTGTCTCAAAGTGTTGCCCCTTCTAACTTAATGAGGTGAAAGTATGCTCGGTCTGCTTTAAGAGGTTGTATGAACCAGATAGTAATCCATGTTAATGGACTTAGAGCAACACAGATAGTGATATACGATGTATCTGTACATGTGAGTAAGTTTGTAGTGAGTATAGTAAGGGCAACATTGGAGCCCAGCTGTCTGGGTGTGAACCCCAGTTTGTCACCTACCACCTGTGACATCACAGGTAAGCTACCTAAGATTTCTGGACCTCCTCTGTAAAACAGGGTACTACTAGTATCTTCCTCCCTGGGTGTTGGGGGGATTAAATGATGAATTTGAATAAAGCGCTTAGGAACGATGCTCAACACATGGTACATGCTCAACAAATGTAAGCAACTATTATGTTTGCATGAGCCGGTATTTTTTCTTTTTCTCTTTCTTTCTTTTCTTTTTTCTTTTTTTTTTTTTTTTTTGCAAAATGTATCAATTCACGTAATCAAAGCTCTATGAGATGACATCCTGGTGGATGGCAGGGTGTTTTACTGTGTAAAGGTGCCTTCTCCTAGCAAAACCTATGAAAATCCTTAGGAGCTCTTCCAGAAACAGAGAGAAGCAACAGTCACACACACAGAGTCATGTTTAACAACAATGAGCAAATGTTCATAAACAGAGTTTACACAGGAACTCAAAGAAATCACCTCCGTGGTGGAAACTCCACTGTAATCTTTTGTTCCAGATATTTGCCAGGCTTATTTACCTCAAGTAGGTACTTCAATGGGCTAATTGGAGGGGCAGGGGTAGAGATATAGCTGGAAGCTTGAGGGGACCGATTTGGAAGCATGAAAGCATAAACAAACAGGGGTCAACGTTCAGGGATAGGGGCGCCTGGGTGGCTCAGTCGGTTGAGCGTCTGCCTTCGGCTCATGTCATGATCCCAGGGTCCTGGGATCGAGCCCCGAGTCAGGCTCCCTGCTCAGAGGGGAGTCTGCTTCTCCCTCTGCCTGCTGTTTCCCCTGCTTGTGCTCTCCTTCTCTGTCAAATGAATAAATAAAATCTTTCAAAAAAAAGTTTAGGGATAGACTGAAGAAGACTAGGGAGGACTAGAGGGGAAGTGGATTTTGAGTAAGGTTTGCAGATCCATCTCCCTTTAGATCATGTGCAACGTGAAAGCAGGGCCTCATATATACCATCTCTTTAGGCTGGAGATGATTCAGCAAATATTCGTTGATGGAACTGAATGTGTTACGGAACCTGGACTGGATCGCCCAATGTAAGAACCAAGAGGCACTCGGAGATCCTGGAGGATAGGAGGTTTATTTAACACTGGCAGACTCAGAGGAGAGTGGTCTCCAAAGGTCTGAGCCCTGAGCACAAAGGGGGCAATTTATACACCTCTCCTTCCACATACTGGGCACTTTTGGTGCATGCTCGAAGCGGGACAGGGAGAAGAACCCGGAAGAGCCCTGGGGAAAGGACTGGGACTCTCCCGCTGGCTCGGTCGGCCATCTTAGGACACAAATTTTCCTTATCAAATGGAATTAGAGTTAAACAGTCCAGGAATGGTGTCAAGGATTTCAAAACTAGCAAAAGCAAAGAGGCAGAGTGGATTTCTATAGAGTGTCTGGGAATAGTATCCCTGAGTGCAGCAGCGATGGATGCACAGAACTGGCAAAACACCATTAGAAAAAAATAGGCAACAAAACATTGCAGACAAGTTGGAAAAGCTATCTCTAGACATATCTGAGCACTAGCAACTACCGTCATTTTTGTTTATTCCCTGGTAGCGGTTGTGTTGTGGTTGTTGTCCATATGCTTATTCCTTTTCATTCATTAATTTATTCAAGAAATATTTATTGAGCACATATGCCAGGCATGTTCTGTCCAGGGTTGTACATGCTTGCAATCATAAATTGCATACCATTTTGTAGCCTACCCTTCCACCTGCTGTAGCATAAGCCAGCATTTCCCTATGTTTTACTGAGCACAAGCTGCCCATGACAAACGGGTGCCATGATCAAGAAGGCTTGGGAACAGTGCACGTAAGAGCCCTTCTCTTGGCAGTTCACAACTCAATTTCCTATCTTGGTTGCTCCTTCTCTATTGGCCACCTACACATTGGAAAGCCTGAGGGCTCATCCTACGTCCTCTTCTCTTCTCTATTTACTTTTGCTCCTTAGGGAAACTCATCCAGTTTCAAGGCTTTAAACCATTGATGTTCCAACGACTCCCAAATTTCTCCCCAGTCCTGAACTGCCCATCCACCTGGCGTCACCACTGGTATGTCCAATAGGCAACTTAGATTTCATATACGTCAAGCATAACCACTCAGTCCGCTGTCCCTCCCAAACCCTCTCTTTCTCAAATCTTTACCGTCCCAATACGTGACACCACCACCCATGCAACTGCAGAAACCCAAAACCTAGGAATCGTTCTGAATTCCTCCCTTTCCCCTGACATGCACTTTCAATTCACCAGCCAGTCCAGTTGGCTCAATATTCAAAATCTAACCCAAATCCTTCCACTTCTCCCCATCGCCACGGTCGCCACCCTGGGCCAAGCCACTGTCCTCCCTGGCTGGCTTGCTGCAGCAGTCTCCTCACTGGTCAGTGGTCTCCTCGTTGGTCTCCTGCCTTCCTTCTTCTTTTTTTTTTTTTAAAGATTTTATTTACTTGACAGAGAGAGAGCAGAAGCAGGGGGAGTGGGAGAGGGAGAAGCAGGCTCCCTGTGGAGCAGGGAGCCCGACTCAGGGTTCGATCTCAGGACCCTGGGATCATGACCTGAGCCAAAGGCAGATGCTTAACCCACTGAGCCACCCAGGCACCCCTTCCTTCTTACTTCAATCCGTTAGCCACAGAGCAGCCAGAATATTTTTTTTATTTTATTTATTTATTTTTTTTAAGGAACACAAGCAGGGGGAGTGGGAGAGGGAGAAGCAGGCCTCCCACGGAGCAAGGAGCCCAATGCGGGGCTCGATCCCAGGACCCTGGGATCATGACCTGAGCCAAAGGCAGACACTTAAAGACTGAGCCACCCAGGTGCCCCAGAATAATTTTTTAAAAATCAAAGCATGTCAGTGACCCTCCTAAAACCCTCCAAATGGCTTTCCTTTGCTCTTAGAATAGAATCCCAAACTCCTTACCATGGTCACTATGCTTCACTCCTTATACCCCAGTCATGCTGTGTTTCTTTCTAGCTCTTGAAAACAGCAAACTCTCTCCCTCCTCGGGGTCTTTGCATTTGCTGTCCCCTGCCTGGAAGACTCTTCCTGCAGGCCCGTTGAAGTCTCAGTTCAAAGGTCACCTCAGAGGAACCTTCTGTAATCAGTCAACCCATCTGCACTAGCCCCCCCTCCCAGTTCCCATCTATCATGTCACCCTGTTAATTCTGCTGCAATCTGGGGTTTTGGGGGTATTTGTTTGCATTTTGCCTCAGCTGACTGGAATATAAGCTTCATGAGGGCAGGGATCTCATCTCTCTGGTTCATTGCTGTGTCCCCAATGCCTAAGTGTCTGACACACCTAATAAATACTGGTTGAATGAGTGAAAGTGTAATAAAGGCTCTGAGAAGTCCAGGGGTAAAGAAAACTTTTACATCTGGTATTAAAAACAACAACAACAACAAAAAACTATTCGTAATATCCTACATGTTTGGGGGAAAATACTTCAGGAAATGCCAGTAGAGGTATTTTTTTCATGTTGATGTGTAATGGAGTGAAAATTACAGAGGTTTGTTATGCAGGCAGATGTGTACTCAGATCTTGCTTCTGCCCCTCACAACTGTGTGATCTTTGACAAGTCACCTCACTTCTCTGAGCTTCAGTTTCTCCATGTTTAAATGGAAGTAACAGTAAAAGACTTTGGAGGTGATTGCATTAAGCTAGATAAAGTGATGCACTTAATATATAGAGTACCTGTCAAAAAGTATTACTCAATAAATGTTAGTTTCCTTCCTTCCCCATTATCATAATTATGAGTTTTACTTCGTGGTACTTCAAGTTGCTTTTCAATGGTTTACTTGTTGAGGGATACTTGAGTCACTTCCAGACTCATTCATAGAGCCTTTTCCTTCCTTTGCATAATTTTCCTAGCATAGATTCCCAGAGGTGGGATTACTGAGTAAAATGGTATGATCATGTGAAGTTTCCTGGTGCATATTGCCAGGTTTTATTTTAAAGGAATGGTATTTATTCATAGCGCGAGCAGCCATAAGCATGCATCCATTTGGTACTCTTTCAGCCTGACATATTGTAAATTCTTCTGCCTCCCCTCAATTTCAGCTACTATAATAGGCAAAAAATGGCCCTTCAGGTTTTAAAATTTGGTATGTCTTTGCTCATTAAGGAAGAGTAGACATTTCCCCCATATGTTTGCCTTCTAATAGTATTTATTCTCATCTATTTGTGCCTTTGCTCATTTTTTCTCTTGTGCAAGCGTATTCCCAGTATGGCTGCAAGGACACAGGCTGGTGGCTCTCAGCCCTGCTCTGATGTGTTCTGCAGAGCAGGGGCAGGTATGGGTTGGTGCTGTTGTTCACCCCCTTTGGAAATCTGGGAGCTGCTACTTTCTTGGTTTGCTGCCTGCGATCTTTTTCCTAGACTCCTTTTTTTTTTCAGCCCTTCCCATATATTTGGTGTAACGCACCATTGTATCCTGGGTCTTTAAAAAAATGTTCTTAGTGTGAAATATGATATACACACATGAAGAAAAGTGCTTCAAACAAATGTACAGCTTGGACACTTGTAAAAATAGTTACAAGTGCGCACATGTGTGACCACCGCCCGGGTCCAAAAATAGAGCTTTGCCCATACCAGAGAATCCTCCCCTGTGTCTTCACCAATTCCAGTCGACACTTCCACTTCCAAGGAGCCACTCTCTTAACATTCAGGACAACAATCTCCTTGCTTTTCTTTATCGTTTTATCATTTACCTCTGCATCCCGAAGGAAGAATTTAGTTTTGATAGCTTTTGTACTTTATATAAATGGAACCATCCTGTATGTGTTGCTATGCATCGTGCTTCTTTTGCTCAACTTCATATTTCTATGCTCCCTAGATGTTGTTGCAAGTGCTGTCGTTTTAACTGCTTTTGCTGTATAGAATCCCACAGTTTGGGGGCGCCTGGGTGGCTCAGTCAGTTGAGTGTCAGACTCTTGATTTTGGCTCAGGTCATGATCTCAGCATCGTGAGATCAAGCTCCGTGCTAGGCTTGGAGCCTGCTTAAGATTCTCTCTCTCCCTCTCCCTCTGCCGCCTCCCCCAGTTGCATGCGTGTCCCCCCACTTATCTCTCAAAAAAATAAATAAATAAAAAGAATCCCACAGTTGGCTCATTCTCCTCTTGATGGACTGTCCAGTCGTTTCCAGTTTGGGCTGCCATGTGCAATGTGCTATGAAGCTTCTATATCTCTTTTGGGAAAGATGTACACATTTCTCTAGGTTATATAGCCAGGAGTGGAATTGCTTGGTACTGGGGAATGTGTACTTGAACTTTAATAGAGAAACACAAACTGTTTTCCAAAGCAGTTGAAATCAATTTAGATGCCCACCAGCAGCGTATCAGTTTCTGTTCCTTCGTGTCCTTCCTCGACTCTAGTTACTGGCAGACTTAAAAATATTTTGCCAGGGGCGCCTGGGTGGCTCAGTCGTTAAGCATCTGCCTTCGGCTCAGGTCATGATCCCAGGGTCCTGGGATCGAGCCCCGCATCAGGATCCCTGCTCAGCGGGGAGCCTGCTTCTCCCTCTCCCACTCCCCCTGCTTGTGTTCCCTCTCTCGCTGTCTCTCTCTCTCTCTGTCAAATGAATAAATAAAATCTTTAAAAAAATATGTATATATTTTGCCAGTCTGGTGGGTATGAAATGGTATGTCAGTGTGTGTGTGTGTGTGTGTGTGTGTGTGTGTGTGTGTTACAGCTTTGTTGAGGTATAATTGATGTACAACAAACTGCATGTATTTATTTATTTTTAAAGATTTTATTTATTTATTTGAGAGAGTGAGCAAGAGAAAGCATGAGCTGGGGGAGGGAGAGAGTGAGGGAGAAGCAGACTCTCCACTGAGCAGGGAGCCTGATGTGGGACTTGATCCCAGGACCCTGGGATCATGACCTGAGCCGAAGGCAAATGCTTAACCAACTGAGCCACCCAGGCGCCCCAAACTGCACGTATTTACAGTGACAATTTGATGAGTAAACATCTGTGAAACCAGAAATTGAGGTGATGAACATACCCATCACACCCAAAAGTTTCCCCCTACCCCTTTGTAATACATCCTCCCTCATTACTCATGTCTCTGTTGATAGATGGGACTAAGCATCCTTCCATGTTTATTGGATATTTGGATTTCTTCTTTTATCATGAGCTCATGTAGGTCTTTTGCCCATTGTTTTTATTGAGTTCTCTGTCTTTTTATTACTAATTTGTAGGAGTTCTTTGTGGATTCCGAATACTAGTTCTGTGATCGTTATATGCGTTGTGAATATCTTTTCCTTATCTGTGGCTTGCCTTTTCACTCTCTAAATAGTTTCCTAGTTTTAAAGGAGCTGAGTTTTATCACTTTTCCTTTATAATTAGTGGTTTTGTGTCCTGTTTAAGAAAACTTTCTCTACTCTGAGGTCATGAGGATATTCTCTTATATTATCTTCCAAAAGCCTTACAGCTTTGCTGTTCATATTTAGGTTTTTATCTACCTGGAACTGATTTCTTAGTATGGCATGAGGCTCCTTTTTTATCATGTGAAATAAATGAAATAGGATGATAGGGTTCTCAACATTTATTGAGCCCCTCTGGCAACAAATCAAACAAAGAATAAAGGGATGCAAGAGAAATTTACGTGGTAGAATCTGCAAAGTGTATCAGATCTTGGAGAGAAGGAGACATCTGGGGGGATGCCCAGGCCTCTGGTTTGTGCAAATGAGTGGGTGGTAATATGATTCACTGTGGTAGGAAACAGGGAGAGGAGCCCTAGATGTGGATGACGTGACAGGGAAAGCTTGTAAAGGAAAAGGGGAGAAGGCCTGGGACACAGGCCTGAAGAGTCCAGTGCTTAGAGGAAGAGTGGAGGGAGAAGCAAAGGAAATTGTGAAGGAGAGGTGCGATAAGTGAAAAGGAAACCAGAAGAGTGTGGTGCCAAGGAGGTCAAAAGAAGAAGCTTTTGAAGAAGGAGGCAGCAGTCAACAGTACCAAGTGCTTCAAAGATACAAGATAAGGACTAAAAGCATCACTGGATTTTTTTTTGACACAGAGATTTTTAGTGGTTCTCAGGACAGCCGACTTAGTGCAGGGATGGAGGCAGATGTCAGATCAGAGAGAGTTGTGAGAGGCATGTGGTCAGTGTTGACAATTCTTTTATGCTGTTAGTCTTAGAGGAGAAGATGAGGCCTGGGACGGTAGCTGGAAAGTGATGTGAGGCCCAGGAAGAGTGATTTTTCGGATGGAGAGATGTGGATCTGTTTTTGTTCCAACCTGAAGGAGTTAGGAGAAAGGAATTCCGCCCCCGACCAGGACACCTTGTGGATCTCCACGTTGCCTCCTTATTTCCAGAGAGTGACCCCTCCCCCAAGAAGGCTGCACCATCTCGGCTGGTGGCTTTGCTTCCTATTTCACTGAGAAATTAGAAGCAGCCAGAAGTGCACTTCCCCAAGCTCCTACATCCATAGCAGTCCATATACTTGCTTCTGTGACCAAGTACTCTGCCTTCTGTCCTGTTTCTATGAGGAAGTAAAAAGTCATCCAACACTTTCTCCTATGTTCAGGATATTATTCACTCTCACTTTTTTTTTTTTTTTAATTTGAGAGAGAGCACAAGCAGGGGGAGGGGCAGACGGAGAGGGAGAAGCAGACTCCCCGCTGAGCTGGGAGCCTGACGGGACTCGATCCCAGGACTCTGGGATCATGACCTGAACCGAAGGCAGATGCTTAACCAACTGAGCCACCCAGGCACCCTCACTCTTACCTTTTCAAGGTTTTGCTTCATCAATATTTCTTTGCTCCCAGATGATTTCCATCTGTATACAAACAAGCACCCATCTCTCTCATCCTCAGAAATACTCCTTCCACTCTGTCTCCCCCACCAAATAATGCTCCCATTGCTTTGCTCTCCTTCACAGCAGAAGCTCTCCAAAGGCTTGTCTGTCGTCATTCTTTCCACTCCCTCTCTTCCCATTCTCTATCCAACTAGCTCCAACTGAGGTTCCATTTTGCAACTCTACTGAAACTGCTCTTCTCATCCATCCAACAAACCCAGTGGTTACATCTCGGTCCTCGTATTACTTGATCTCTCAGCAGCACCTGACACATTTGATCACTCCTTCCTTCCTTCCTTGTTTACTTTCATGATGCCACATTCTCTAGGTTTTCTCCTTCTGCTCTGTCTCAATTTTCTTTGCTGACCCCCTTTTCTACCCAGCTTCCAAGTTTTGGAGGGCCCTTCGTCTCTGTCTCAATTCTCTCCTCTATCTACATTCTCTCCCTAGGTGAGCTTATTTGGCACCAAGGCATAAAATACACCTATATGCTTACGGCTCTCAGATTTATATATCTAGCTCTGACTTCTCTCCTTAGCTCCAGGTATAACCTGTAACCTACTTGAGATTTCCATTTCTATAACTAATAAGAACCTCAAACTTAATGTGTTCAAACACAACTTCATTCCCCTCAGTTCAAAAGTCACCTGACAAAGGCCTTCCTGGACCACCATATTCAAAATAGTTCTCCCCTTTTACTTTCTATTGTAACATTTGACTGTATTTCCTTAATAATCTAAAATGATTTTGTTGGTTTGTTTACTAACATGTTGTCTGCTCCCTCATGCTGGAATAACCTTGACTGTTTTGCTCACCATTATAGTCCGAGCTCCTAGCACAGTGCTTGTCATATAGTAGGTGCATATTTGTTGAATAAATGTTCATTGAAAAAGAGAAGTTGGGGAGAGAGAGGGGGGATAAGGAAGAATGCACCTACAGATGGGATTGTGGATTTGCTGTTAGGACGGTAAGGGACTTCCTGTCTGATGGTTTCTCCTTCCTCTGGGAAGTCATCTGCCGGAGAAGTAGCAGGGAGGAGGGGCTAGTGGAGGGTTTTGAGTCTGAAGAGAATGGAGGTTTGAAGTTGTGATGAATAAGAAAGAGAGCTGATTGTGGAACCAGAGAAGGATTTTTTTGAGTAGAGCTGAAGGCCCCTTTTCGGTAGGAGAACACCACTGTGCATGACTGTGTGTGGTCTTCTCCAGCAGCCTGGACACAGGAACAGAGAATGTGGACAGTTGGATTGATCCAGGTGGGGTTGTGTCTAGAAGACGGGAGGAAGGACAATGGAACAAAAGTAGTTGAGGATGTTTGCACGAGAGTGGTCAAAACGCTAATTGGTGAAGAAGTTAAAATAGAGAGAAGGGCTGAGAGATAAGGGAACAGTAGCCTGAGCTCCGTGAGAGCAGGGATTATGTTTGTCCTATTCAAAGCTGTATCCCTAGTACTTAATGCCTTGTTTGTGGTAGATGCCTACTGAATATTGAATGAATAAATGAATTCAGTTATTAGAGGTCTCAGTGAAATCAAACAGTGTAATGGGATAACTGAATGAGAGTTGGAAAGATGTGAGGTTGTGGGAGATTAAAGTTAAGATGTCAGTGAAATGGCAATTTTGTTTGTTTGTTTGTTTTTAAAGATTTTACTTATTTATTTGAGAGGGAGAGAGAGAGAGAGAGAGCACACATGAGCAGGGGGAGGAAGATGCAGGCTCGATCCCAGGACCCTGGGATCATGACCTGAGCCGAAGGCAGACGGTTAACCAACTGAGCCGCCCAGGCATCCCATGAAATGGCAATTTTAGAGGATAACGAGGTCCACTTGTGACCCTGAGAGTGGGTGATTGGAGCAGAAAAGGAGGTCATCAGAGATGAGTAGGCCAAAGAAACGAGAAGCCAAGGATTTGCAATGGGTCTCCCACCTGAATATTCACGTGGTCCCAGATTTTGGTAAGTCTAGGAATGGGATGACAGACTGTGTGAAGGGGAGTGACTGAGAGGTTCAGGAATTATGGTCTGAAAGGCGCAGCGGGGAGCAAGGAAGGGACCCACTCCACCTCCAGATGCTGATGTAGTTGTGTGTGGGGGGTTGAAAACGGGGAAGGGGGATGCCGGGGAAGGATCTCTGAGGAGAAGCATACAGGAGAAATGGAGTTCTCAAGAGAGAGCCAGTTCTCATTTAAGGAAGGTATTGTGGGGGGCCTTCTGGTTTGTAGGGCTATTGATCCCTACAACCTAATTGGGGTTCCAGTGGGCACAGTTGAAAAGGATGGAAGGGAGGGGAGCAGTGGAAAGCTGAGTAGCAGAGCAGAAGCTTAGAGCAATGTGAAGGAAGTACTGAGAGAAAAGAGATGACCAGGGGCGCCTGGGTGGCTCAGTCGTTTAGGCGTCTGCCTTCAGCTCAGGTCGTGATCCTGAAGTCCCGGGATCGAGCCCCACATCGGGCTCCCTGCTCGGCGGGGTGTCTGCTTCTCCTTTGGCCCCTCCCCCTCACTGGAGCAAGGGTATGAAAGCCTGCCTTTGGCCCAGGGCGGGACAACTCTGATGGGTCCGTGTGATGCCAGAGGTCGCCATCAAGTCAGCCGAGGCTTTTTGGTGCCTGCATTGCTGCCCCTTTCTCCTTCTACTGAAGCCTATTTCCTTCCCTTCTCTCCCACAGATGTTGATCCCTAGGGCATTCCCTAATAAACATTCCTGCTCACCAAACTCCACCCCAGAGTGCTTCCTGGGGGGCCCCCAACCCACAACTACACCTTGATGCAAAGTTCACAGGCCCAAATGCCTTCAGGGATGTAGCAATCGGTATAAATGAACGAAGCTGGTTGGGTTTACTGCAACAGGGAGTGGTGGGGGACTAGGTAAACTGGAGAAATTGTGTCCCACCTAAATTTTTAAAAATTGAAAAACAGGGAGGGGCACCTGACTCTTGGTTGCAGCTCAGGTCATGATTTCGGGGCGGTGGGATTGAGCCCCACATGGGGCTCTGCACTCAGAGGGGAGTCTGCTAGAGATTCTCTCTCTCCCTCTGCCCCTCCCCCCACTCGTGTGCACACTTGCTCTCTCTCTCAAATAAAATAAAATCTTTTTTAAAAAATTGAAAAGGAAATCGTGTACTCCAGACAGTGTGTGTGTGAGCTCCATCCAGCCTGCAGTCTTCCTATTTATGACCTGTGCTGTATTATTTTTTTTATCTTTTCAAGATTCTGTTTGTTTATTCATTTATTTAAAATTTTTTTGAAAGTGGGCTCCACACTGGGCATGGCCTGAACTCATGACCCTGAGCTCAAGACCTGAGCTGGGATCAAGAGTCGGACACTTAACCAACTGAGCCAACCAGGCGCCCCAAGATTTTATTTTATTTTGAAGCAATCTCTACACCCAATGTGGGGCTCGAACTTACAGCTTCAAGATGCAGAGTCGCATGCTCCACTGACTGAGCCAGCCAGGTGCCCCTATGACCTGTGCTTTAAAGGTGGGTTCTCTTCCTGGTCAATTAATATACCACACCCTGCCTTTGCCATGTCTTTGGTGAGTTTGGTCAGTGTGGGTCAGTCCCTAAAAAGCTTCACCAATTCAAGGTCTGGTAGCACAAGGGGGCCCTGACCCTGCCAGGATGACGACTAGACTCAGAACCACAGGGTCCCACTGAGGTACTGCTTGCCACAAGGCCCACCTCAAGCCAGCCTGTGTCTGGCCTTTATCTTAAATCCTAACATCTACCATTTTCTGAAAGTTGCCTTGGCCCCTCTCCCTTCCCTTGTGAGCCTTCTAGGTTGTTTCCAGCTCTGTTGTGTCTTTTTGGAAGAACAGCCTGGTATTGTCAGGGGACATGAGCTAACGTAAGGCCTGGGGAGACAAGGATGTCAGCTGCAAGGGCCTCAGCTTTACATGCGTGGGCCAGTGGGGAACAGAGAACAAAGCTCCTTTCGGATGCGAGTTGACCCTGAAATATAGCTGTCACTACCTGCATGGTGGAATCATACCCTTTTTAGAGGGGTGGAAGTGATCTGGGCCACATCTGGTCTGTTGTTTTTTTTTTTTGCCCCCAGCCCAGACTCACTCTGGTCTGCCCTGCTGGATGGCTTCATTGAGCCAGAGAACAAAGAGGGAGTGCGTGCCCTGAGCACAGTTGCTATGGCAACCTCCTCCTCTCTGGAGCCTGGCAACGGGCTGCCCACTTCACCAGAGCCCCGCCTCATCTGCGGCCCCTTGGTGCTTCCATAAGCAGTTGCATCTGAATCCCCGAGATAAAGTCCTTGAACACGAATTACCTGCCTGTGCAGCTTAGGTTTACCGCCGGGTGGGCCAGGTGCCTGCAAGACACCATGTCCTGCATTATCGGCTTTGGGCTCTCAGGGGTTTGTGAGAATCAACCCCTCTGTGTGTGGGCCCCACACTTGTGTGGTCGGTGACACAGGCTCGAGACCTGGGCTTAGTGTCTGAATAAAGGCATCACCTGCTACAATGAAAACCAGAGGGTGAAACAGAAAATGATTTTTAACAGAAACAATTTATTTTGAGAAGACACAAACAGCTCTAGCATATAAAGAATACACTTCAATTGCTGGTAGCAAGCCAGTATGGAATGCTGAAAGAAAGAAAGAAAAAAAGAAAGAAAGACACAGACAGAAAGAAAGAAAGAAAGAAAGAAAGAAAGAAAGAAAGAAAGAAAAGACAAGAAAAACCCTTTGTCATATCACCCCACAGAGGGCTTCCTTCCGTTTTGTGTTAGAATTCTAAAAAGGATTGGGATGATGATCTCTCCTAGTTTCTGCTGCTTCTTGAAATTTTTATCCAGGG
This sequence comes from Eumetopias jubatus, assembly GCF_037043125.1. NCBI lineage: Eukaryota > Metazoa > Chordata > Mammalia > Carnivora > Otariidae > Eumetopias > Eumetopias jubatus. The sequence continues at coordinate 68,852,161 of NW_028274817.1, forward strand.
ACACTGTCTCATCACTGGGGGAATGGCCTTATCGCCGCCTTCCAGTTTAGGATATTGGTCTGTAAATTCCTGTCTCCCTTATTTTTCTTAAGTGCGTTGTTGGCACTTAGTAAGCCCTGCATGCCAACGTAAGAAGAGTCTGTCTCCTGACTATGCACAGTAGGACTAGTCAATCCTCCTTCCTCGTTTTGCTTTTGGCAAGTGTAACCCTTTCGCTGTCTTAGAGTTCAAGGCATAAGCCTGGTTGCCTTCCTCAGTCTGGCAATCTTAAACCAAAGGCAGAAAGAAACTGTTTCACGGATGTTTTCACATAGGGAGATCCTGAAAGGTACACATGCCTCTGACTTTAAAATTTAGTTTTCAGTAACTGGGCAGATCCCTGGGCTCAAATGACAGGAAGCAAGCCAAAAGGTCCTAAGAGACAATTTGCTTCGAGAGGAAAAACTGCAGCCTCAGAAGTATGTCTGAGTGACCGAGTTCATATTGAGTTAAAGTCCTAGCGCTCTGTATGTCAGCCTGTCCACAACCGTCACAAAGGAGTTTCTTCAAATGGCTTCTTGAGAGAAGCCGGCACAAACCAGCCAAAAGAAGGTTTCAAAAGACAAGAAAAAGGGAAATGCCTCAGGAGCCGCACACCATCCCCTTCTCCTTGACCAGACGTAGACCTGGACCAGAGAACTGATGAGAACACTGGATGGAGTGTGTGCATGTGTACATGGTGTGTGTGTGTGAGGAGAGAGAGAGAGAGAGAGAGAGAGAGAGAGAGAGACATTAGTCAATGGGGCCTTCACAGTCCCAGGGGAGAAACCATGCTTACACGCTCAGGCACCCGCCCTCGTCCCTCATGCCCCTCAGTGCTTCTATGAGCAAATGTGAAAATGCGAATCTGAGCTTTAGACTCCCAGGTGGCAGGAGACGTAGAGATGGGAGCGAGATGGAGAGACTTGTGAGGAAACTTTAGGGAATCTTCTTTTTCTTCTTTTTTTAAAGTAAGGTCTAGGCCTGATGAAGGGCTTGAACTCATAACCCCAAGATCAAAAGTCAGATGCTCTATGGACTAAGCCAGCCAGGTGCCCCTAGGGAATCCTTTTAAAGGTTCAGAAAGCAGGGACACCCGGGTGGCTCAGGGGGTTAAGCGGCTGCCTTCGGCTCAGGTCAGGAGGTCTGGAAAAATGAATGAGGGTTTCTACACCAAGGTAGTCAGTGAGAGAGAAACAGAGGGACAGAGAGACAGGGAGAAAGAGAGAGAGAAAGACCATGATGAAGAGTACCCTATTAGAGTCATGGGTTGACATATGCAGCCCTTCTCCACCCACTTCTGTGCAGACTGGTGTGACAGTGTAGTAAGTAGATGGGAGGGTAGCGAGCCCCATCATCCAGCATACAATTTAGTTATCACATGGGGCCAGTCACAGAAATGCCTGTCCCAGAAGATTGTCTGGACCAGAGGTCAGTAAACTATGACAAGCAGGTCAAATCCAGCTTGGGGCTTTCTATGGCCCAAGAGCTAAGAATGGTATCTACATTTTTAAAGTGTGGTGAAAAAAAGAAAAAAAGAAACAACGACAAAGAAGAATATGCTGCAGAGACCACGTGTGGACCCCAAAACCTAAAATACTTACTGTCTGGCCCTTTGCCAAAAATGCGTGTCAACTCCGCCCCCCCCCCCCCGGCCGGGTCAAGATCCCACCAATCTCTGAGCATTCTTGAAAATGGAAACCAGAGGAGGTCCAGTAGAAACAAGGGAACGATGGAAATAACTGGAAAGACCACTCCATGTGACTAGCATGGCCCTAAAGGGACACTGACTGCAGTTCCACAGAATAGTAAGGTATGCATGAACCATGGAAGGAAGCCCAAGAATAGCTAAATAGAGTCACACTAGGCAAAGAATGTTCCAGAAAAGAGAATGCATGCAGAGCTCAGTACTGATGAGGAAATTCTGTAATTTTCTGGTAAGATGGAGATAGTTTGAGCCCAGGGATTGACGTAACATCAAGTTAGGTGAAGTTTCTAGAACACAACTAAAGATCTCACGAGCATCTAACAGTCTGAAAATATCTCATAAAGTTTCAGAAGGGAAGGATAAAGTAGATTCTAGGAAAGCCTATATTGGTTTGCCCTACTTTAAATAAATACCAATTACAAAAGGTCACACTAAAAAGAAGTAGAGATATTAGGGGACATTGGATTTTTGTTTATCAAAAGAAGTCGCCAGAAGATTCCCCCACATAGGACGCTTCTCTACCAGAAAGTGGAATTTGATCTACAAAAAATCATTTTTCAAACATCTCTTAGGAAAAACAAAGTAAATTTGGAGGGGAAATGAATGTTTCTAAATTGAAAATGAGATTTGTCTTCAGATTCAACTAAAGAAATCTTGAGCATTTTCCCTTAAAGCATAGCTAATTAGTTCACTGAAATACCCGGGAAATTCATATGTCATAAAAGTAGAAGCCAGCTGTGGGTTCTCTCTAAATGCAGTGCTTTAAATGAAAACACACTGGCCCCAGAGGCAGGAGACCTGGGATTGAGGCCAGACCCTCCTACTGTGTACAGGACCTCGTGTAAGTTATTTGACCTTTCTGGACCTCATGTGTGACATGAGAGGTTGGTCCCTTTCAGTTCTAACATTCCATGACTACAGGTAAATATAGAAATAAGAGAAATACAACAACCTAGAAATAAGAAATATTCCCCAAAGTTAGCTTTGGAGTCAGTAGAAAAGAGTAGCAATGAAATATAATAAAAAGAATAAAATTTTAACTACTAGCCAGAGTTAATATATCTCATTTAAAAATCAATGAAAAGATTTGTCATTTACAGTTGATCGGGAGAGGTCAGGACATACAGACTGATATTTCATCACCATCATACATACGGAGGAAGAAATGAGTTCGGGGTGACTTATACAATGAGCACAATGCTGCGTCCTCATGCATAACATCTTATAAAATTGGACATAAAAAAAAGCTGAACACCACATAAGGAGTAAGTTCCTATAAAGCTTGGCATTAAGGAGAAGCTGAGAGGGGTTAACTGGCTGTTCCAGTTCAGATTTTGTTGGTGGATTTGTTGATATCAAATTCCACTATGTAGGCAAAAATCTTAAAAACGGAGCCCTCGTCGAGAACAGCCACCACGGTGAAGATAGGTATTTAAGGGTTGGCAATGCCAAACAAACAGAACATTTCTTCCTTTTTCCTATTCGTGAATTACAAAAAAAAAAAAAAAAAAAAAAAATTAAACCTCTAAACAGGTCAGATGTCCTGGCTAAGTTAAATCAAGGGTTTTGCAGGTTAAGCAAGTAGTTGATGCAATCTGATCGTTTCCTAATACCAGACAAATGTATACCTGACCAACACGACAATATACATCACTTGGCCAGACACTGATCACTCTAAGGACAGAAGAAACGATGGGAAAGGCTGGAACCATTTGGACAGTCGTGGCTATAGTGATTCAGGGGCTTGAAGAAGTAACGTCGCTGGAATACACACACAGACACACACACACACACACACACACATCCCAGGGCTGCGGCTGCTGGTTCCGAGATCACACTCTGAGAACCACCGGCCTCGATTTTGGGCTTTGCTGAACAAACATATATACGTATTTCACACAACCCATTACTTATGCAAATGTATTTTTGTTACACTTACAAAAAGCACCTCAAATATTTGTCGCTAACCATTTACTACTGTATCCCTATATAAGTCTGCTTCAGAATATTCTAGAACTTTATTTCATGTCATTGTTTAAATTACAATTCTTGCTGCCCTTTGACGGAGGCAGCTGTTTGTACCTCTTTCCCACTCTCCTGTCCTCTTAAATCCCTAGTATCTTCATGACTTACAGCTGAAACACAAGCAAAGGCTTCGGAGGGACTGGGTGCTCTGGCAGAGATCTGGTCTCTCTCACACCAAGCGGAAGTGATAGCACAAAACATAAATAAGGGTAGGGGAAGCAGAGGCTTGTGGTCAGTAAAGTTGTACCTCCGGTAAGTTTAATAATCACCACCAACACCGGGCGACCGACATCGATCAGACAGTTTCTGATGAAACTGTCCGACATTGGACAGTTTCACCTTTCACGAACAGGACACAGTCTCACAAACTCTAACTCCTTGTGTTCTTTTACTAAAATGATTAGTATGACTTCCATTTGTGTAAAAATGTCACTCTACAATAGCAAGGATCTCGGCCTTTCAGGAGCCATTTCCGAGAGTCTCTTGGTAGATGTGGTCCCTTAGTCCTTGTCCAAGAGGACAGCACTGGGGATCAGGACTATGTAGCCAACCACCGGCAATGTGATAAAATAATTCCAGGAGACTACAGCATTTTCTAATCTTCTGGAGTTAGCTGTCAGGGAATTTGGCCTTTCCGTGGTGAAAAATACACTTCGGCAACTAATTGGTGCCTAACATTCTACAAGTAGAACTTCAATTTCTTTGGCTTAAGGCTTTTCCCCTGTTAAAATGCAAGTGACCCTCAAAAAAGGTAGTACTAAGCCTTACAATGTCAAAGTAAAGGACTTCATCTCTTTCCTGAGAGCATGTTTTTCTGACTGAGGAGAACAAACGAGGAGGCACTCAGGAGGGTTGGTTCTGGGAACCAAGGTCTGGGGAACATGGAGCAGAAAGAGGAGAGAGAGGGTCCCAGTGGCAGGCCTCCAACTTATTCACGATCTTGCTGAAGGGCTGCCCCTGTCTGCATCCCTACCTAAATGGGGGCTGACTTGCCAGTTGGAGCAGGTTGCTTGGAAATCAACCGTGTCTTCTGATCATATTGAAGGCTCTCTGATGTATAGGCATACAAAGGTTGAGAGCAGTGGAAAAAGAGATGGTAATAAGATATTTGGTGCAACGGCAGATAGGGAGTTACTGGAGGATCCACACTTGTGCTTGGGAAGAAGATAAACTGATATTTATAGAGTGCAAAGAGCAGGGCTGGGCCGAGGTTAGGGCACGGCGCGGCCATGAGAGCGGGCGCCTCATTCACCTCACTCTGGTCCTGGCCCTGGCAGATCCAATTACAGTGAAAGCTTACTACTGTGTTTATACACTTGGTGAGGATGGAAGGCTACACCAGTGAGGAACAGAGCCCTGGCCATGAACTCGTCTTTTTTTAGGGGATGATTTGTTTGTGAGGAAGAGGGCAGGTGCATGGACACATCTGCTCAGACAGACAGGTACAGCGGGATCACGAGCTGATCCCTGTCATCTAGAGAGTTAATTAAGATGGATGTCCGGTGAGATGTGCATTGTCAGCCTTATAGAATCTCCTCCATCTTTGCACATTCGAAGTCATGCCTTCGGACCAACTGGTCGACTTGTGGTCATTAGGCTAAGGTGAACTATTTCGCTGCCTGTGGTCCCGCCTCCTGAAAGGGTACGTGGTAGGCTAGGGATGCAGGTCACGGGAGTTGGGGCTGAGGGACAAGTAGGGGCCTGGTGGGAGGCCCAGGCGAGAGATGAGGCAGGCAAAGGAGGGGGGCACCAGCGAGGCTTCCTGTTGTACCAAGAATGGCTTGCTCTCTCCCCTCAACATTTGAACCACAAATACGTAATCAACACTCACCTAGAGCAAAGCACTTTTAGCTACCCATTAACCAATCCTGGGGATGACTCCCTCTACTCGTGACTAGACTGAGCTCAGCCTAGCAGAGCCACCTGCTGCTATTGGCTGGACCCAGAGCAAACAAGAAGGATGGAAACAACTTGAAATGGAAGCTGACCTCCTGGGGCCAACTTCATTTCACTTGAACCCCTTCTGATTTCCACCTTCAAAACCTGTTATCATTATTATCTGCACAAGTAACAGTGGCAGTAGGAGGTTCTCTGAAAGCCTGCCTGGAGGGGCTTCCAGCCTGTCTTCTCTAGTCTTAGCAAGTAGGGGTACAAGGCAGCAAACACTGTGCTATGTGCCTCGGTGGGAGAGAGAGCTGGTGTTACGATAGTCACAGGGGTGAGAGAGGTTGAGTGTTAAGAGCAGGAAAGATGTTTGGTCTTACGGTCCTCAATGACTAACAAATTCTACAGTCTGGCTGTTTGTTTGGGATTAGGTCCCCTGCTGCAAAATATTAAAGGAATATTTGTAGTCCTCGGTGATCCCTCTGGCCATATAGTCACTGCCCCAAATCCTCTTGTGCTAATGAGAAACACCACTGGGAATTTCAGGGCCATAATAATGATGCAGAAGACGTTATAAAAATCCCAGGTATACAGACTACTGTAGAGGAAAGCAAGACTCAAGGTAACATTAAAACATAAAGGTGTCCGGTCATTCAGCTTGAGAACCTTTTGGGAAAACCATGAAAGATAGCAAGGTGATGGGAGAGGCGAAACCCAGTAGAAGTAGCAAACGAGAAGCTTCCAGAAAAATCAGCAGAAGTAACAAATCCTATACTATGTGAGTCTCATATTCGGCTTCAGAGTTCAGCTGTTCAAAGTGCTTCCCCAGGAGAAGGCCCTGGAAGCTTTTCACTTTTGTTAGGCCAAAGCACAAACACCCCTTCACTTCCCTACAGAGGAAAATATTTCTGTCTTTTGGAATGCTGAGGCTGGGGCAGATGAGTGTGGCATTCGTATGTAAATTCAGGCCAGGAAGGAGTCTATTTGATGTCGGGCAAACCCCCTGAAATTCGATCAGGACCTTCAAATAGTTGGGATGCTTTCGAAAGCAACTGGGTTCTCGCTGCTTATTATTGTTAAGTGGTCTCTGCCTAAACCAGGGGCAAGTACGGATTGCGCAGAGGTTGGTGAGCCCGGCCTGTACCCAGAAGTCTGGAATTCAGAACTGTACCAACCAAGGGCCTAGGCTGAAGGCTTCTAAGCGGCTTCCAAGTCTCCTCAGCTCTCAGGGTAGCTTTTCAGCTGCTCTGCCTGCTAGAGTGTGGGCAGGGGAGCTAAGAGCTTGTTTCTCATTGGTGAGCAAGGCGGCCTATCAAAATCAAGAACTGCTTGTCTCTGGGGCAGTTTTTCCAGCCTCCAGGAGGTTGGCCAATGAATCCGTTGGTGGGGGGATGGCAGTGGTGAAGGAGGAAGGGGTCCAGGAAGCAGGCTACAATTTCCTTTGACTTTTCTTTTCCCTTCTTGGGAATATGGACAATTAACCCTCCATTACTGGTCAGCCAGTTTTTGTTCAATGCGTCGTCTGTTTTTTTAACCCAACCTCCCAGCGACCAGACATAGGAAAATCAAATAAATCACTGCTCTTGATCTGCCTAGAAAATTGAACTGACAAGAATAGTGCCTATAAGCTTGTGTGTTTGTGGGGGGGGGGGTCATGGGGATTGTTCTGGGGTTCTGTCAGCACCCTGTTTTCCCCAGACCATCCACTCCCCCACAGCATAGTTAACTGAAAGTTGGGCACACGGTGGAACCTAAATGGCAAAAAAAAAAAAAAAAAAAAAAATAGCCCTTTTTGTGTGTGTGTGTGTGTTATGGGCCACAGCAAATTGCAAGGCAGCCTTTTAGGTTTTGGATATATCCTTTTTCAGTCCATACATTCTCGGTTTGGGAACAGAGTAAGACTTCCTTTAACCCGAACAAAAGCAACCACAAACCACAATCTAAACTGAATGGAGGTGGACAAGTTACACTTACTTTCTCTCCTCCTTGAGCCTTTGATGATGCTGTTCCTTCAGCTAATTACTTCCTGTAATGAAGGTTATATGCAAATGAAACGAGGGTTCTTAGAATGCACCCTGAGCTGGGCACCCATCCTAACTCTCACTGTTGACAGACACTTGGAGAATCTCACGGCGCACGCGCGCGCGTGTGAGTCGCCTCGGCTAGATCGGAGAGAACGCTTGGCTGCCTCGTTTGTTGGCTGAACTTGGTTCATCCAAAGCAACCCAGTCCTGACTTTTCCTAGCTAAAGGGGGAGGGGGTCTACATGTTTATCGGAACTCATCACCCTGTTCTCCGCGTAGATAATCCAACTGAAAAAGGCATGAATTTCAAGACAGAGTCACATTCATATTTTGCATGACAAAAGCCAGCCAATCAACCCCATGCTGAAATAAGTGTACACCCGCAAACCTCTCTGAGGGGGGCTTGGGAGAGCAAGACTGTGGTTGAAGAGGCCTCAGAGTCTTTCCGCTTCTCCACACAGGGCCATCGAGGCCTTGCCCGGAAAGTGAATAATGGGAAAACCCCCGTTTCGGCAGCCCCAGTCGGCCCTCGCGCTGTGCCCCGCGGTGACAGGAGTCAGGGACAGAGCAGCCCGGTCAGTGACCGAAAAGACGGCACAGGTGCCCTTGCACCTGAGAATTTCTCCTCGGGGCACAGCACTGGGGGGAAAGAAGGAGAAAATCTGTAGTCAGTAATGGCAAGATTGTTACGTATGACAATGCAAAATGTCCGAAGGTGATTAAAGTGCCTGATGATTTTAGTTCTAGGTCGAGTGGCCTCTCTCCTGCTGTCCAGAGGGTGAATGAATGGAAAGGACAAGTAGGCTCTTCTGTTATTTCCACAACTCCTTTTTAAAACCCTTTCTCTTCCCCTTCGTCTACTCAAGTCTGGTGACTAAACCCTGTTTGCTGAACCCGGGCCTTAGGTACTGGGGTTATCGGTGGTTTCGTAGTCTTGTGAAAATTGTGCAATAATTCTCCGAGCCAGCGGGTTAGTGGTCTTCAGCAGTTCGGCTGCTGAGGGGCGGGACTTTGGAGTTGCCTTGCTTCCCTTCTTCTGTAGCAAGGCCTTGAAATCATCGTTTCTGCCAGCATCTAGGTTGGCACTGCCGCTTGACCCTGCAGAGGCAGCTGACTCACTGACTGGAGAATCAGCTGGGTTCTTTACTGGTGAATGGGAGCTCGGTCTGCCGCCGCCGGCAAAGGCCTCCCCAGGCTCTTTCCAGCCAAGCAGCTTTCTTTTGGACCTAAATAAGAGAAAGTTTGCTCTGAGTGAATTCAACGTGGCAGACATTTTCCTAATGCTTCATATAACTTCCTGAAGGCCAGTGACATGATCTGGGAGCCTCTACGAAGCAGCCTTGCGAGCAATTGCGCTGACCAGCGCTCTCTCTCTCTCTCTCTCTCTCTCACTGCTAAGTCCTCAGAGTCCCCTGCCTGGCTCCCTGCCTGTACCCTTCTTTCAATACCCACAGCTGGAGGGCCTGCAGGCTCGACCATGCTCTGGTTCTGGGACCGAGGAAGAATTTAAGGAGTCAAGGCTTGTAGCTCGGTGAGTCGGATTCAAGACAGCCTGAGGGAATGGGCCCTCCCGCAGCCCTGATAACTGGGCTCTTTCTAGTTTTTCTCACCACCAAGGCCCTGCTCTGTGCCCCTGTCCAAGAACGGGGGTCCCCGTCCCGTCCCCCTTTGCCTGCGTTCCTGCTCTGATACCCGGCTCGGTGCCCCACTGCGCTTCTTGCTAAGATTGGTTTGGTACAAGGAATGCTGTGAAGGGTTAAATGTCTCTGTCTGTAGACAGAGCTGCAGGGAGCAGATGGAGCCACAATAGGCCTGCGGTTGCTAGGAGACGAGGGGCCTCTCACTCGGCACCTGGTCCTCCCTTCCCGGCCCCTCCTCCACGTCACCCAAAGATGTCAGCGAATTGCATCTGCGAGGCCTGGCACTGCCGTTCCCATGTGTGGGTATCTGCACTTAGTCTCCAGCTTCAGTGCTCATGGCTGCTTGGAGGTCTCAAAAGGGAAGGCATTTACATTAGGAATTAAGAAGATGGGTCTAGACCTGTGTATCACAGTAAACAAATCTTCCGTTGTGCGTGAAGCCACAAACACGTCATCATCGTCTTCGGCGATCCATTCGGCTGTTTTATCACTGATTACACTTTTTTCTTCAGTGCTCGGTTCTGCAGAGCTCCCTAGGCATAAGAACCAGAAGGAATTAAATACTCTGACCACAAGAGTTAGGACAAAGCACATTCTCATATGAATCTCATCTGATGTTCAAAGCAAGTCTGAAAGGACTGCTGGGCAGAGAGACCCTTAATGTCTCCATTTTGCAGAGGAACACGATGTTCAGAAGGTTAATGTTTTGGCCAAGGTGGCCTGAGTGGTGAAGATCAGCATGGGTCCTTGTTTTCTCATGCCTTTTCCATTACAACAGGTTGCCAGAGCATTCTTTTGCTTTGAATGCATCATTTTTAAAAATCAAAAAAGCTGAGAGTAATCTAAAGCAATGACTCAACCAGTAGGTGGGAGCGGGACCTATCTGAATCTCAGAGGGAGCCTGTGGAGTTTGACAAAGCATATTCTAAAATTACCTGTGGGCTTTGATTTGTTTGCCTGTTCTAGTCTCTATGATTTAACTTCTGCTGAAAGTCCAAATCAGCTTAAGGAAGGTCATAAGATTTTTTTTTTTTAAGATTTTACTTATTTATCTGAGAGAGGGAGAGAGAGAGAGAGAGAGAGCATGGGGTGGGGGAGGGGCTGAGGGGGAGGGAGGGGGACAAGCAGACTCGCAGACTCTGCACTGAGCAAGGAACCCGACGATGCGATGTGGGGCTTGACCCCAGGACCCCGACATCTCAGGATCATGACCTGAACAGAAACCAAGAGTCGGCCGCCTAACTGACGGAGCCACCCAGGCGCCCCAGGAAGGTGATAAAATTTTGATGTTTGGTGTTAAGGGCTCAAAAAAAGGATGAGAAACACGGATGGATGTGGAGGACAATCTATTAAGTGAAATAGGCGGTCCACAAAAGACCAGTGCGGTGTGATTCCGCTTACACGAGCTCCCTAGACAGAGGCAAATTCATAGAGACAGAAAGTAGAAGAGTGGTTGCCAGGGGCTAGGGGGAGGGAACAGTGGTGAGTTATTGTTTAATGGGTACAGGCTTCAGTGTTGCAAGATGAAGAGCACTCTGGAGATGGTAAAATTTCACGTTAGGTGCATTTGACCACAATCGAAACAAGAAAGGGGCATGGAAAAAAAAAAGACCCCAAAAAAGGACTAGAAACATTATCTAGCCTAGCCTTATTGTCCTGGGAAGAGCCAGCCTCAAAGAATCCCAGCAAGTGAGCGCCCTTTCCTCTAGAAAGCACTAAGAAAGGGTGCCGCTGGAAACCTGTGCCATTGTTTCAGAGGCCTGCGAGCCGGCCGTGGCACCGGAACTCAGCCTGGGAGGGTACTGAGTCCCATGCGTGAAATGAAAATCAGCGTGGCTAGAGAAAAGTGCTGTCCAGTGAGGCAGGGAGAGAGTTCTTAGGGCAGGGTATGCGTGCCTGACTAGGCAGATGGGCTCCTAAGGTCCTAGGGTGCTAAGACCTAGTTTGATTTTATTCTCTCAGTCCTTGGGGGTTCCAGGGTGGACTGGCCCAAACTGGGCCTTGGAGATCCATCTCTGCCTGGGTCACTCCTGATCCCAAGGGCAGCGAGGCCTCTTTGGAAGAACCCCAACCCTCAAGAGATGCCTCCTACTGACCCGGTTGTCCTGGACTCAGGATCATTATTGGGGGGCATCTCCTTCTGTCTCTGGCACTCTATGCTCACTGTCATCTTTCCTGGGATTGAAAGGAAAAGCCAGCAGTTTACTAACCTAGAGGACTTGCCTCCCTTTCACCTTCGGCCTGCAGTGGTGAAGTTGTCCTCATACCAGGGGACTGCGGGTGGTCACTGGTGGGGGGACCCTTGGCTTCTTCCTGCAGGGTGATGATGGGGCTGAGAGGCAGCCTCAGTTCGGCCCCGTACGCCTCCATGTGAGCCGTGGGTGAGGTGAGAGGCAGGTACAGCACGCTGGGCTTTTTGGGGACGGGAGGTGGGATCTTGCCTTTCTTTCTCTCTGCTTCCTCCTGGCTCTGGAGGCTGATTCTTTCAGGCAGGGCTCTAGCCTTGGGGCCCCCGTCCTCCGTGGTGCCCTGGGGAGGTTGCTGTGTTCCTGAGAAGAAAGCACCAGAGGAACTGGCAAAAGGTGTGAAAGCGAGAGACGAGGGCGCTGGCAGCTCCCCGGGGCTTCTGCCCTCAGGGAAGCTGGAGGGCTTTGGTTTCCGCACCACCGTGTAGATGTCTTGAGGGAGTGGCCGCGTGTGTTGAACTGAGCTCTTGGGGGTCATAGCCAAGGTCGGCGAGGTGAGTGTGTACTCCTCGGGGACCGATGGTGGCTTGTGGACCAAGCTCGGAGGCCTTCGGGCCACGGGGGGCTTCTCGGCTATGGGAGGTTTCGTCTTTCTCTCTGGCAAGGTGAAGACTTCCGCTCCTGTGTCCTCAGCATAGTCCGGGCTCTCGATGTCATCTTCCGGCTCAGACTTGCTGACTGACCTCAGGCGCACGGAACGGAGGTCGGACTGAGTGACCATGGGCATAACGGGCTGGTTGGGGCTCGTTTTCTGGGCCAGCTTGGCCCCAAAATTTGTATCTGAGTGATGCCGGCTCACCTTGGTTTTGCTTCGGATGGAGATACTCAGCCCAGACAGATCCAGGTTGGTTGAAGAGGTCAACGGCAGGTCAAACGACAGCCGTGACTTGGAGATTTTCTCCATTGGCGAGGTTGGGGGAAGCGACGACTTCCTCTCGGGTACCACCGGACGCACCCGGACGCTGCCACTCGGTGGGGGCAGGTGGCCCAGGGTCAAGGACATGGAGACAGTGGGCGTTGGTGTCTCCGACTGGCTGGAGTATCCACTGGAGGGTGACATCAGCCCTGTGGGCCTTCCTGGGGAGGATACTTCCCTGGCCTCCACCTCGATGGAGAGTTGGGAAGGTGTCGTGGCTCTGGACGTGGAAGGGGAGGCGAGAGACTCTGAGCTGCCCTGAACTTGGGTGCACTCGATGACCGTGGTGCCAGTGGCAGTGCTGGAGCTGGACAAGGACTGGTAGGTGTCGCCAGACTTCCAGTCAGTCAGATACCAGTGGTGGGAGAAATGTGTACCTTCCGGATCTTTGAAGGTTGGCACAGCTGGGTGACCCTGAGCATCGGGGTGGGATGAGTGACGTCCTTGGTGTTCCAGGGAGAGGCAGAGGCTCCTGGGCCGCTGGTCCTTGGGCAGTGCTGACCCACCTTCCGGCGAGATGGCCGGCTCATCTTTGACCAGCGAGACACTGCGCATGGGTGGGGAAGGCTTCTTTTTGGCCTTCCGGAGAGAGATACTCTTGGATCTCTGCCTCCTGTGCTGGGCCTCCTGTTGGGCGCTAAGGGAGGCAATGTTGTCGGCACTGTTACTGCCCTCAGAACTCGTACTGGCGTGAGGCAGGGCACAGGCCTCACTGGCCTTCTGTTCCTCCTTGTAGTCCACATCCGCGGCGCCCGAGTCCGTGGGCACAGACAGTGACCGCTCCCGGAACCTGCTGGACCCCCCTGGGCCTGTCTCCAGCCTTGAGGTACCACTGGTGAGAAGGCCGATCTTGGAGGGTCGCTCCGATGCTTGCCTTCGTTGAGTTGGGTGCTCAGAGTAGCCAGCTGACCCACTGCATCCTGCAGGGTTATCACGAGTGACAAAGAGGGTAGCGGCCTCCTTAGGAACTAGAGGCGGCAGCGTGTGCAGAGGGACCCAAGCGTTGCCCGAGGAAGGATCTCTTCCGTTTTCACCCACTCGACTGCTTGGGCTGGCGGCACTTGGAGTCATGTAGGTAAAAGTATCTCCCTTCCAGGAAGCAGAGAACGTAGATTCTGTCGGCCCGTTGCAAGAACTGGGGACGCTGTACACCATTCCTATGCTCTCCATGCCTGGGGGTTTTGTGGCACCGCGCACTTGGAGAGGTTCCTCCGGGTCACTAGAAGGACTCCTCAGTCCTGGGGAGGTGAGATTTGGGAACTGAACTTCCTGACCAACTGCCACTCTTCCATGCACACCCTCTGGGGCCGAATGACTGGGCCTGATGTCCGAGGTGGCGGTGCGGGCCACGCTGCCCGTCAGCCTGTTGCCGTGACCTGGGGAAGGTAAACACAGAGAGTTAGTGCTGCTGCCGGGGATCCCCCCTGAGGTCCTTGTCTCGAGACAGGCGCACCCAAGTTTTGCCAAGAAGCATCTGCCAACAGCTTGGTCAGGATTCCTTGGTTCTTCCTCTCCCGAGATGAGGATGCTGGCGAAGTTGGGTCCTTGCCCATCACCACATGGTGAGTCACGGGGTGCCTTGCCCTTGAATTGTCCAGGAGGCTGCCAAAGCCTTGCCGGCTTTAATTATTCCTTTTAGAGCTCAAGTGGTGCGTGGGGCTACCTGGGTTTTTTTGTTTTTTTTGTTGTTGTTGTTGTTGTTGTCTTTTTCCCCAAGCTTTCAGCCCAGGCTCACCAATGATCCCAGACCTCAGGGTTCCTCCTCTCCTGAGACGAGAGCAGGGGCTGTGCAACTGCCAAAGGACAGCGCCGTGGGACTTTCAGCCCCGGCAATGAATCTGGAGGATGCCACAGGTGGCAAGTTCAGAGCCTGGTTGCATTTCTGGCACATGGCACTTTTTAGCTTTGCCACACGCGAGGGGCTTAGGATGACACACAGGTGTGGGGAAACCATTCCGATGTCCAAAATCCCCAAAGATTTTCTCATCCACAACAATCCTTACTGTCACATCATTGCTGCTACTACAACTCTAATAAATTTATAAGAGCAACCACCATTCGCTGAACACCCACTATGCACCGGGCACACGGTAGGCCCATTACATGTAACAGCTGTAATCCGCACAACTCCGCCAGCTTGGTATTATTATCCCCAATTTACAGATGAAGGCGCTGAGGCTCAGAGAGGTCAGGCAAATTGGCCAAGCCCTCACGGTTTTAGTAAGTGGAGAGGCCAGGACTCGCATCCACATCTTTCTGGTCTGCGCCCTTTGGCTGGCCTCCATTTAGTAGCAGTAATGGTTCTGTTAGAATGGTGCTTTTCATGATGATTCCTGCCTTGATCTATTTGCCTAAATCTGACACATACAGCTATATTCCATGTAGAATGGGAAACAATAACATAATGAATTTATTAGCCTGGGAAACCTGCTTTCCATATTCAGTTGACGCCCTTGACAAAGGGCCCTTGGTTATCCTTAATTACTACATGGGTTTTTATTTAGGACATCCAAAGCCCCCCCCCGCCCCCCACACATGCACATGCACACGCACGCACGCACTCTGAATTATTCCTGGGGGGCAGGTCTGGTAGAAGTGAACAAGGGGAAGGGTCTGGGGCATCAGCTGTGGTGGGGTCACCTTGGTCTCGCTGGGAAAAGTTAGAGAATCCAATAATGGTCCGCCTCCGCCTCAGGGTGGACTTGGGGTTCACGGCTGTCTCTGTGTTAAACAACGAGTGTCGCAAACTTGCGTGTTTATCAAACTGTTGCCCTGTAGCCAAAATAAAGACACTTGGGTGCATCCTGGTTTCTGTTTACAGCACAGTGGAAATCAGTCTGAGGTGCACAGAAGGGATGATGGCAGTAGCAATGAGCATGAACAGAGTCCAGGCAAGTGGCCCTTCTTCCTCATCCCTCCCAATTTGGCCCCGGGCACCCACAGGCCCAAGACATACATGTGGGCTTTCACAGGTCACACCCTGGGTCACCTGTGAGTCCTACGTGGCCGAGAGCCAGGGCTTTCAACCCTGGCTGCATATCAAATCCAACTGAGCAGCTTTTGAAACCCTAGTATCTGAACCCCATCAAGGACACTTAAATCTCGGGCTGTCAGACCCCGATAGAAACATTTTTCTTGAAGTCCCCGGGTGACTGATCATTCAGATGTACAGCCTGGGGTGAGAACCACCGGAGTAGAGAGACAGGTTGAGACTAGATGTTGCTTGATTGTAATCGTTTCTCAAAGAAAGCCTTTGTATGGGCCAGTAAGGACAGGGCCTCCACCTCCCCTGCCCCACCGGCCCCCCACCATCCAGGAAGCAGCCTGCTAGTCTGTCCTCCAGTCACCTGATCACATTTTATCAAGGTTCACCCCCGTGTAGTGATTGAGATCTATTTCTCTCGAAACCCTGGGTCAGTCTTTGCTCCAGGGGAACTGCTGGGGCAGGGGTGGGGGTGAGGCACGCTGTTCCCCGCGCTGTCTCTCATTCCGCAGCGCAGCGACAGCGGGCTCACCAGACCCTCCCCTCTCGGCCCCGGGGCTGCATGTGTACCCACTGCCCACCCTGCCCCCAGCGAGAGGCTCTGCGGGCAAAACTCAGGGCCAGGCTCACTGACAGTAAGGTGGAAGTTTAAAGACAAAGCGCCCGCCCTCACTTGGCGAGTCTCTCTTCCCGGCCCTCATTCCTCCTGGTGCATCTCCCTAGGCTCTGAGCTCTGCCTCTGATTTGCCGAGGGGATGCGGGTGACGCCGAATGACCCCGTGTTCAGGGAGCGATACCACACGTGGCCAGACCTGCCCTCATGGCCTTCAGCAACTTTTCCTCCAGCATACCACTGGCCAGTGCTGGCTCCCAGGGGGCCCCTGGTCCCTTTAAGTTAGGAGGGCTTCATGTCATCAGGTCGCTGGCCCTATCCCCTTCTGAAATGACGGACCCTCCTCCTCTTCCACGTACAGCTGGTGGAGTGCGAAGCAATGGTCTAGGGGGCCCCGTGCCCCCAAATCACAGCCAGCTGAGCCGCATTTGCCTTGGTCTCTTTCTATTACTTCCCCTCTCAAACACTTGCCGCACAAGGTGAAGAAGCCCACCTCTCTAGCAGACCGAGTGTCTACTGAAAGTGCCACGAGGCCCCAGCTCTGTGTCCCTGATGGGATCCTCCCTCTGACCACCACCACTACAAACCTCACACTTCGACTCCGACTCCTATCCGGGTGCTACCAAGCTGGCTTCTGGCATGAGAAGTTCTCTCTCCCCAAACCAAACCTAGCTCACAAACTTCAAGTTCCCATGGACGTTCTGAAGAGCCCACACATTCACAGAGTCCTAGCGTTTTCTGTTAAGAGGAATTTGTTTGCTCTCAAAGGGGCTCGGTTAGCGTGGCAGTGCCAGGAGAGAGTGAAGAAAGAGCAGTGAGAGCCCCCTCGCCTGCATGCCTCCATTCCCCCCTGCCCCCGCGAGAGCCATGACCTTGACAGTGCAAGGTGAGCCAGCAGCAGAGAAAAGTCTCGCTCCCTCCCCCAGCACCCAGTGCATTTGGAGAGGATGGTTTGTAGTTGGCACGGAGGGAAGCAAACAGAGGTGGTGCTAAGCAACTCTACCAGAGATGTTGATGGGCACAATGTCAGAGTGCGTGGAACAAGGCTGAAGCCACCGCTTCTCCTCTAGGATGGGCAGAGGGGAGGGGCTATTCCAGGCAGCTTGCTTGTCGGCTGTGGTAGACAGGCTCAGGGAGGCCTCGGGGGCCCTCACACCCTGGGTGGTAGTCTCATCCTCGCTCGGCTGCCGTTTTGTAGGCTGTTGGGAAAGAAGGTGATGGGAAGGGTGTGCTCCCGACCGGATGAGCCGTGCCCACGGGATGGCTGTCTAGACAGGGTGGTCGGAGGCTTCGTCTGGTAGGCAGGAAAGTGTGGACGGGCTGCCAGGCCAGACACCTGCTGTGTGGGGCCCATCTCGGCAGGGCCTCAGGGTAGCTCTGCTGGCAAGCAGAGGTGAGCAGCAGCTTCCGGTGGGTGAGGTACGCAGCTCGAGGGCCCCTGTCAATGAGCGCAGAGAGCTCTCTGCCCACGCTGGCTCTCACAGGTGGGAGGAAGAGGCAACTCACCATCAGCACAAACTCCAGACGCCTGCCAGCCTGGGGCCTTGGGCTAGGAGTGGGCTCGGGGGCCTCATCAGCAGAGCGGAAGGTCTGCCCCAGAAGTCTGGCCTCCGGGTACTGTTCCTCATATTCTTCTGAAAAATAGCACAGTGGACACACACTCTAGGGGCCACGGCCAAGCACCGGGCTGGGAGAGGACCGCAAGCTGGGGCTCCTGCTCTAGCTGCCAGGCGACTTGCCTTGTTTCTTTACGGTTTGGCCCGGCGTCCGAGCCTCTGGCTTTGGAAACGGAAAAATGCCTACTTCCCAGGACTGCAAGGGCCGAGGAGAAAAGCGAGTCGGTAAGAGTCGAGTTGCGCTGGTTCGCAGACCAAGCCTGTGTCTTGCCGGCCCCCAACTCAGGGGCTCAACTTAGAGGAGAGCCTCAGGGTGCAGACACCTTTCTCTGAAGCCCTGCAGCTCCTCAGGTTTTCTGCAAGCCTACCAGGGAAAGGACCCGTGTGAAGCAGGAAGATATTTGCACGGGGAAGTCCAAGGTGGAGGGCTCGCCTGGATCTCAAGAACTCTCATCTGAGCCTCCGAGGGCCTGGTTCCCTGCACCTTAGTCCCACTGTGGGTTGTGTCAGGTCCGGGGGGGGGCTAAGGTGAGGGAGAGGGAAGGCAGAGGTAGTGGCAGAGAAGGAAGGAGAAGTGGAAGGACATTGTCAGCGAATAGGAGGGATGCACAAGATTTGAATGGGCTTCAGTGAAGTGATGAGTTCGATGAGTAGATGAGCAACATGAGAGAGCAAAGGACCAACAGGGGTGGGGCTCTCTGTACACCTGAACAAAGACTCTAAGACTCATAGAGACTTGGAGACCGGGGGGGCCTCAAAAGTTCTCCTTCCTTCTGGGCTCAGAGTTCCTCCTCAGCAGCCCTTCTAGATGCTTCTTCAGCCTCCACACAGACCTGCGGAGAAGGGGAGGCTGCCATCCTCCCAAGGCAGCTCATCCTATCCAAGGACAGTTGGGGCTGCCAGGCATGGCAGGAAAGCTCTTCCTTATCTTGAGGTGAAATCCGCCTCCCTCTAGGTTTCCTCCACCCACCAGTCCTAAATCTGCCCATGGTGGCAACACAGAGCACACTGACTCCTTTTCTGCATGGCAGCTCCTCTCTTATCTGAACGCAAGGCTCATGGTGTCCCTTGGAATCTTGCTTCTCTAAGGTCACCACCACTGCCCTGGCAAAGGAGATGAGGGTTTTGGCTGGAGTCCAGTTGGGTGGCCCAGCTACCATTTTCTACTCTCCGTAAGAGTTAACCTTCGTTGGTATGGATAAACGAGAGCTGACAAGACTTCTTCTCACGCTTAACATTCACTCAACAAATGCCTACGGAACACCTCTTGGGGATCCAGCTCTGTGCCGGCTGCTTCTGGAAACACAAGCGTACTAAAAGATGTGATTCTTTCTGTCGAGAAGTTCGGTCTGGTTAGGCGGACAAGTGGTAAGCCCAGAACTAGTAGGTGAAGGAGTAAATGGATGAACAAATGAAAGAAAAAGCACTTCAGAACGATACAAGTCCTCTGGAGCTGGATGGCCCAAGGTGGCTCGCGGGAGTGCTCACGAAGGGAATGAGTGAAGTGCAGAACTAGTGTTAAAGGGTTTTGAATGAGGCAAGAAGAGAACTGTGAAGAACGTGTAAGGATTGGAGGTTGGAAGACATTGAGGAAGGGCTTCTGGGCCTGGAAGAGAGGCCTCAGTGGGACAGCGAGTGCCTGGAGTAGGTACAGAGCTTGCGACTACCACTGAGATTTTATTTGTATTAATTACTTCATGGAGATATAACTTACCTACAGCAAGGTGTACAAACCTTCAGTGCACAGCTCAGTGAATTTTGACATATGCACGTCCCTTGTAACCTCCGTCCAGATATTGTAACACCCCAGTTGTCTCTCTCATAGCACTGAGCTTTAATCTCTTTGCCACGTACATAGGCTAAATCCCTCTGGTCAAGGTGTCTGGTTTTTCGTATTGGAAGGGCCTATCAGCGACCGCACTGTTCTCTCCTTTGTGTTAACTTTAATACTGTGCCCAGCTAAGCCTGTGTTCCAAATGACACGTACCGGGTGTTGATGGTGCATCCTATCGGGGTCTCTCCAGCTGGAAGATACTCTTGCCGAGCAGGTTACATACCATTTTTAATTCTCACAAGACTATGCGGCATGGGGAACCGGAATCTCACTTTAAAGATGACTGATTCATCTGAAGCTTTGGGTAATCTGCATAATATCCCACAGCTAGTTAGGTGAGGGGTGGGAATGAGATTCTAGCTCTGTCTGATTTCAGAGTCTGGGTTTTCTCTCTCTGCCTGGTGCATGCACAGTCTGACTGCTCTGTGCTCATCTGTATACTCCAAAGACAATGGGCTGGGAATTGGGGATGAGGAGAGCTCTGGGTGCTGGGTATCGGGCTTACTTTTTGTTTGTTTGTTTGTTTGTTTTTAAGTAGGCTTCACGCTCAACATGGAGCCCAACACAGGGACCGAACCCACAATCCTGAGATCAAGACCTGAGCTGAGATAAGAGAGTTGGACGCTCAAGCTCAACCAAGGGAGCCACTCAGGCGTCCCTGTCGGGCTTACTCTGATGAGGCAGTTGCTCCCCAGGAGACACACGGACAGGTTGTGGCAACAGCAGAGTGGGCGAAGCCCAGAGGGGGAGACCCTTGCAGATGCCTCCATTGTCCTTGGGTGTGAGGATTCCAAAGGCACGGGTGACGTGCCAAGAGAGGATCTAAAAGATCTGTGAGCCCACCCTGTGGGAGTCTCTCACCCAGCTCCCTCTGTAAATGGCTTGACCACTGCCCTGCTTCTGCCTCCGTCCTCCCCCCCACCCCCGCCGTGGCCTCCTGAACTGAAAAATAAAGGGGCGGGGGGGGGTGGAAGGGAGGGGTGGCGAGTAAACAGCCGGAGAAACCGAGCCCTCTCGACCCCTTTAGTCTGGAAGGTAAAAAGATGGGCAACTGTGTGTTTTTTTTGTTTTTCAGTGGGGGTTTAAACCGTTCTCTCTCTCTCTCTCTTTTTTTTCCTCGCGCTGGTCCCTGTCCTCTTTCTTCTGCGCCTCCCTCCAGCCGCTGCGCATCTCGCCTGTGGGCTCCGGCCGCAGCCCCCCTCCCTCTCAGTACCTTGCAACAGGCTCTGGAGATTGAGCTGCGCCTCTCGAAGCAGCTCCTCTACACTCGGGGGCCTGCCCGAGGAGAGGAACACGTTCACTGGCTGTCGCCATGACGACCTCGAGTGGGCAGTCGCTGTCGCGTTTTCCCGACCCGAGTTAGCTGCAGCTAGGGAAGGAGAGAGTCAGTGAGAGGCGCAGGCGGGAGGGGGGGCGGGGGGGGCGGCGCGCGGCGGCCAGTGGGCGCCCGCGGTTCCCTAAGACCCGCCCCGCCGGGGGTGGGGGGCGGCGCGACGCTGCACTTAAAAGGCGGGGACTCGCGAGCCGCAAGATTTTTCCTCGACAGATCCTGCCGCAGTGCACTCCCTCCCGCTCCTCCAGCCTCCGCTCGCCGCGCCGCCGCCTGCCGCCTGCCGCCCGAGTCCTCGGCCCCCGGCGCCTTCCGGCTCCCGCCGCCGCCGCCGCCGCCGCCCGCCCTCTCCGATCCGATCCGATCCGATCCCTGGGACGAGGTAAAGCGCCCCGGGCCGAGCCGCTGGGCCCTCCGGCCGGAGCGCCCGCCCTCCGCGCTCGCCCCAGTGGGTGTGGCTCGGCCTCTCCCGCGCCCCGCCGCGGCGCTCCGCTCCCCTCCCCCCGCACGCGCCCTGCCGCCGCATTTCAGCCTCCTCTCGCGGCCTCCAGCTCCCCACCCCCCCTCCACCTGCGCCCCCGCCCTCAGACCCGGGGCCCCTGAGCTAATCCTGATGTCCGAGGCCGCCGGAAATCTAAACAGCCTGCGCATGGCGAACGTGGCCCTGCGAGAAGAATTAAATGCCCTTCGCGGGGAGAATGCCAATCTGGGCCTTCAGCTCGGAAGAGCCCTAGCCGAGGTTAACTCCTTGCGGGGCAATGTGTCGAGCTACATCCGCTGGCCGGTGCCGGTGGTGCCCGTCCTTGCCGAGGAGAACTTTGAGTTCCCGCTCAGCGAGATCGACGCAGTTCCCGAGGGGGAGCTGCCTTTCTTGTGCTGGCCTCCCCCTCGCGCGGAGCCCGAGTACGCCTCGGACGAACTGTTGATTAGCGTGATCCAGGACTGCGGTACCTCCGACGCGCCCGTCGACCCCCCCCCGCTGGCCATCCCGCCCCCGCCGGCGCTGCCCCCGCCCCCAGCCAAGGAGCTGCCCGCGCAGCCTCCTCTGCCGCCGCTGGAGCGGCCCGAGTTAGAGCCCTTCTCGGGCGACCCGGTCTACCTGGCCGAATTCCTGATGAAGCTAGAGACTTTCATAGCTGACCACGAGGATCATTTCCCCGGGGGCGCCGAGCGGGTGGCCTTTCTGATCTCCTTTTTCGCGGGCCAAGCCAAGAACTGGGCCATCTCAGTCACCCGGGAAGGAAGCCCCCTGCGTGCCAACTTCCCACGCTTCCTGGATGAGATCCGCAAGGAATTCTGCGGCCCCATCCCCCCAAGCGTGGCTAAAAAGGCCATCCGCAAGCTCAAGCAGGGCCACTGTACCCTAGGCAGCTATGCAGATGCTTTTCAGTTCCTGGCCCAGTTCTTGTCTTGGGATGACTGCCGCCTTCAAAACCAATTCCTTAAAGGCCTGTCAGAATTCTTCCGCAAGGAGCTCTTATGGTCCACCGAAATGGCCGACCTGGATGAGCTGATTCTCGAGTGTGTGGAGATAGAGAGAAAGGTGCGCGTCCCCAAGCCGATCCCGCTCCCGGGGGTCCGCAACATCTTCTTCCCTTTTGCCGCGGACCCTAACGAAGACAGCGATGAAGAAGATTTCCACAGTGACGAAGATGAAGAGACACGCAGGCGCAGGCTTTACGACAGGGAGCAGCGGAGGCGCGTGAGAGCTATTCAGGAGGAGGCGAGGGAGGAGGAGGAGAAGAGGAAGAAGCAGGAAGAGATGAGGAAGAAGCAGCTGGAGGAGATGAAGAAGAAACTGGAAGAGAAGGAGGAGGAGGAGGAGGAGGAGGACGAGGAGGTGGACGTGGACGAGGAGGTGGACGTGGAGACAGTCAAGGATGAAGAGAACAAGGGTGAATTCGTGTGCCCCGTCCCGCAGCCAGATCCCGACGCCGACCAGGAGGGGGACCAGGAGCCAGAACCAGAGTCAGAGGACGAGACCCAAGACGATGACCTGGACGAGATGATGGAGATGGAGCCGACTGTTGCCCACGCTTCATCCCAGACCACTGGCTACTACCACGAGAATTTCCTAGATGCTTCACCGCCCATAGTACAGCCCAGCAGGAGGAGGAACCAGAATCGTGTCCCGCTCCTGGAGGGCCTTCCGGGCACTAATTCGCCGTTCTACAGTTCGCCCCCACTGATTCGCCGTGCAGGTCGCCTGGGGCAACGCCAGATTCGAAGGCGTCCCCCCGTGCTGTTCCGCCTCACTCCGAGACAGGGGGGCCACCGGGCCGCCCGCGGCCGAATTCGCGTGTGAGAGCTGGGGCGAGCTCGCCGCGCAGAACACACCCTTCTACAGCGTCCCCTGCCCCTGCTATCGCTGCCACGCCTGCCCTATTTGCTGACCAGTACTTGAGGGAGTTCCAGACCTGTAGAGCCCGAAGAAGACCTACAGAACTCCAGATCAGATCGTCTTGCGACCGTGACCAGAGAGTGACACGTGTCCAGGCAAGGCCACCCGAGAAAGAAGGGATCAGCAGTAGCTGTCCTCTTGGAGTGCGCTCTGCTCAGTCTTGCCACAAGCTAGAGAGCAGGTTTCGGGGCCTGTTCCCATAAAAGAACTGGTCGCCCTCTTGTAATTTCCCCTCTAGTTGTTCCTAACCCTCACCTCTCCTGCGTTTATTCACCCTGTGTTCTACGGTTTTATCCTTGGACTGGCTCACCAGGACTTCACCCAATGCCTCACTGATCTGCCCCCATGAGCGAAAGGACGGGCTGTGCCGAACTCCTAAAGCCACTGAGGCCACTGACTCGATAAAATGGACAGAGAGCAGGATGGTATCAAGAGATGTACGAGAAGCCGACATTTGCTTCAAGCCCCCCCCCAGCAGAAGGGCCCCGAAGAGAACCCCTACATCCAGCCCAGTGAGTGTGCGCAAAGCCACATGTCACACGGACGACATGGCTGAGATGGGCTCTTGACTGACCCAGCAAGCTGGTTCCTCCGCCCCACAGACCCGTGTATCAGGGCCCCTGGACCAGCTCGCCAAGTCCGGAACCCTCTCCTCTCACCACGCCGCCTTCCCCGGGCATCCCCAGCAGACAGAGCCCAAGGTTACAGGCTCTAACCCTTCTCTGGATGTTGCCTAAAAGGAGGCGGAGGGGGGGGGAGCGGAGGGGGAGGGGGAGGAGAAGGAGGCAGCAGCAGCAGCAACAACTCAGCTTGACATTGTGAGGAGTCACTCTTTCCTTGGGGACGGTGGTCTCCTTCCCCGGCCAGGCCTTGGACTGCAGCCCCCAGCCAAAGGCCTTTGCAGGAGACTCGCCATCCTTGAGGTGCCAGAGGAGGCCCGATTCGCCTTTCCTTCCTGGACTGCCAAAGACAGGGCCCGAGGCCTGCTCTTTAACTTCGACTTCAAGGATTCCTTGGTTCTGAGAGGAGAGAGGAAGGTTCTGTCTACAGCCTTGCAGCTGGGACGTTCTCATGTTTCTCACATGGGGGGCGGGGGGGGCAAGCCATGGCCCGGTGCTGGGCTTCGATTAGACAATGAGGCTTAAGAGGGTGACTGCCTCCTAATAACTCCGGGGACTTCTGGGTATGAACCCAGGGCCGCCCATAAAGAGTCCTGCTGCTTGTCTCGGGTCCAAAAAACACTGCTTCGGCAGTGAAAAAATATACACTATGTCAGTCTGGCCCCAGAATGGCAGCCAGATCCGCTTCTGGCCTGAACTGCCCTCCACACTGAGCTTCCTGCACAGTGCCTGGCAGCTGGACAAGTGCAGCCAAAGTGTCTGTGGCTAGAGGGAAGAAAACATAGTAAATGATGCCTCTGTTCCTCACCGGAGTCTGACAGATAACCTCAGCCCAGCCTTAGGATCTTGAGCCTGGAGGCAAGCGGAAGGAGCTGAAGGAAGAGGAGTCACAGAGAAACCCAGTCCTCCGGCTGGTTTCTGGTGAGGTCTCTATTCGTCAGTGGGAGGTAAGAAGCCCTTTTTGTTTATAACACGCTTCTCCCTTCTTGGCCTGGGGCAGCCCTGGGGCAGCCCTGGGGCAACCGTGGAGCCGGGTTCCTAGAACCTGTTGCTACCTTTTAAAAAAGGCTCCCCCCTCCTCCAAGGAGAAAAGTAATAGATAATCATAATAGAAAATGTGGAAAATCGAGAAAAGTGTTAAGGCCAAAACACCCCCAGACATCCAGAATCCGGCCACACGGACGCAAGTACTGTTAACACTTTGATGCCTTTCTAGCATGTTCTCCCTCTGTCTTTTCAAAGCTGAGATCATGCTGTAAGCTCTTGATCAGCAGGATTTAAAATGGCTGCCACCTATGCAGTCATGCATACTGAATAATTTATTTAAGCAGTTTCCTGATTTGTTGGACATTTCAGTTGCGTGGTTTTCTCCATTCCCTTCGGTACAGTGGTCAACAACCGCATAAAGAAAATTTTGTCTTTTTCAGCTATTTCTTCAGGAGAGGGTTCCAGAAGGGGAACGGCTATCCTTCTAGGCTGTGGACCCTGTTTGCTGACGGTCGACACTCTGGCCCTGCTGCCCACGTCCCTGCCGGAGAAGTGCAAAGGACAGGTGCCTTGCACCCCAACCTCCAGGGACCTTTCAGCACAGGCCCTGCTGTTCCCGTGGTGCCTCTCACCCTGAGCCCTTGTAGCCTCAGCCGGGGAAAGAGCGGATGAGCAGTGAGCTGGCTTCTGGCCCTCTGGTGGCAGGGGGGGGCTTGGGCTTCCCTTTGACCCTCTTCCCCCACCTTTCCCGGATCTTTAATATTTGTTGTGATGTGACAGCCACAAGAGCTGTAAGAAGAACTATGGGCTTTGGGTGCTTTCTTGGGTTGAAAGAGGGGTGGGGGGGTGGGGGGGGGAAATGCATGCCAGGGGTATGAAGGCAGCCCAAGGATTCCCAGAGACTCGGGAGGAAACCCGTTTGAAAATGTGCTATTGTTATTGTGTTATTGTTGCATTACTGTGTTGTGAAGATAAGAAATTGTTCTGTATGCTAAAGCTTTCTCCTCAATAAAAATATAAAGGGTGTGTAAAGACTGCGTCTCTCTGGGTTATTGAGCAAACATAGATGAGCACTCAGTAGGCATCAGAGATCATTTCCCAGGCACCTTGCCTGAGTCAACCCTAGCCTGAAGCCTTGCAATCCTTAGATGAGGAAACTGAGGCCCAGCAAGGCCCAAGGGACCTACCTAGAGTCCTACGCACTTGGGGATGGGAGTTGTTGGGAGGGAGGGAGGTAAAAAGACTAGTTATCTTGAAAAACAGCATTAGTTCTCCGCATACTGGGATATGAAAGTACGGGTGGCCCAATCCTATCATCCTATAACAGCACCTCTCCCGGCCCCCAACACACAGACGCACACACACAGAGGACATAGAAGGGGGGGTGGTGGTGAGGCAGGAGGGCCCTTCCACTTTGGGGCACTAGGTGGTGCTACCGGACACGACTGAGCTTGCTGCTGACGATTTTTAAATACACTTGCCCAGAGCAGTTCAGCAGAGACCCTCCCAGCAAGATTCCACTGCTCCTCACAGACTCCGGGGTCAGAAGAAACTGAATCCCATTCTTGAATTGGCTAACGTTTCCCAGCTATGAACTGGAATCCCCCCCCCCCACCCCTGGGACAGTGGGTGGGAATGTTTATGGAGCTCCCTACTAGGTACCAGTGTTCTTCACATTGGCCAAGGTTTACAGGGGCAAGTAGCTTTTCCACAGCTCCACGGCTGCCCAGTAGTCAGCTCTCTCCGCCTCCACTCCCTTGGTCCTACTGCCTCCTGGATCTGCCTGCCCACCCTGTCCTGCCCACCCTCCCCACCCCCCCTCAGCTTACAGGAGCACAATGAGAAACAAAGCCCGGTTTCAGAAGAAGCACATCTGCTTTGCCCCTTTAAGAGGGAGGGAGGGAGAGAGAAGGGAAGGAGGTGTCTGTGTGTGTGGGGAACCAGCATGTTTCTGACCATGTACCAGGCACTTTTGCCAACAAATCTCATTTCATTCCCACAACAAGTCAATGTAGCAGATAATGTGTCTCCTTTGAGAGCTGAAGGATCTGAATCTCAGCGATACGAGGTTCCATGGCGGGACTCAGGTCTTTGTGACCCCCAAAGCCATACCCTCTCACCTCTAATACACCATGCTGATCCCAAGGAAGCCCCTGGAAGAGTTCAAGTCTCAACCTGACTGGATTCTGGGTCTTTGCCAAAGCAGTCAGATCTACGCATCAGGGGCACTGTCTCTGGAGGCTTTGGGAGAACCAGCCAGGTGGCAAGCTCCACCCGTCAGGGAAGGGCCTGCAGAGTAAGGTGCTTAGTTTAAGGCGTTGAGTATGTGTAAGTGTGTGGCTGACTGCTCCTTCTCGGGGAGGGACAGGGCTGTGGCACCGTGGGCTGCCTCAGTGAGCCCCGGGGCTGCCTCAGTGAGCCCCGGGGCTGCCCATTCTGCTTCGGGGGCGGGGCAGATAAGATCTCTAGCACCCCCAGAGTTTCTTATGCCATCACAGGTAGGGATAGGCAAGCTCAGATTGTGTCATGGCCCATCAGAGCAGGTGGGGGAAAGTAAGAGTAGGGTGAGCCTTGCCCCACACCCCCGCAGTCACAAGCCCTGTGAGTCTAGGGGAAAGAGCCCAGCATTCCAGTCCGGCCCCGCCACAGACTCGATTTGGAACCTTGCATGAATCCCATTCCTATTCAGGCCACAGCTACCTCATCTGTCTAGTCACTGTGGGGTCCCTGGTGCCCAGCACAAGCCTGGGTACACAGTAGGATCTCAAACCTAGCTTGATACATAGCTTGAGTGAATAAATGGGCTGCTGGATTAAAAAACAACAACAACACCAACACCCTGTTGCCAAGGGGTGGAGGAAGGCAGAGAACATCGTGCTACCTGTGAAGCAGGCCCCACTGTTCCTTCCCATCATTCATTCAGTGAGGAACTGGCAGCTCAAGGTCACTCACTTGAGTTCGACCGCGAACTCCAGTGGTTTTGACACCCAGAACTCTTAACCTCCACCCTCCACTCACAGCCACACTGGTGGAATCAGAATCTCCAGGAATTTCTGTTTCTAAAAAGCTCCCTAGGCAATGCTAATGCCTAGCCTCCTGCAGAAAAGAGCCTTGGGGACAACTCTCCCCGGCGACATTTAATGGCCAGTTTGGTGTTGAGCCTTCCCTTAGAGCTCCCCGGAGCAGAAACCAGTCTGGAGATCCCGCACTAGCCCATAGTAAGTGATCAAGAAATATTTGTGCAACAGTCCCCCAGCATGTGCCGTGGTCTGATGTGAGCTCGCCCCTCCTGGACACCTGCTCAGATTGCATTTTTTAAAAAAGATTTTATTTATTTGAGAGAGAGAGAGAGAGAGAGAGAGAGAGAGCGCACAAGCAAGAGCAGCGGTGGGCAGAGGGAGAGGGAGAAGCAGGCTCCCTGCTGAGCAGGGAGCTCGATGCGGGGCTCGATGCTGGGCTGGATCCCAGGCCCCTGGGATCGTGACCTGAGCCAAAGGCAGGCACTCAACCCACTGAGCCACCCAGGCGCCCTCAGATTGCACCTTTTGAAAGAGATGTGCCATAGGATGGGTGCAGAATTCCGGCCCCGAGAAACCAGTTCATTGGAGCCTAAGCCTTTAAACTTGACCACCAGAACTGACTCCTGTGGAGCCTTGGCCTCTCCCTAGGGATAAGGACAGGCATTAAGGAGGCAAGAGATTACCCCCTAAATGGGGCTGGGAGGATCCACTTCTGGCTAGCACTTCCTGCATCCTGACCAGACGAGAGAAAGCTCTGCAGGCCACTTCTCCCCAGGGACTCAATAGACACAGAAACACAAAGCCCAGGGCTCTTGGTTGCCATGGTAACGGTGGGACCTACTTGGAAGAAAACAATCTCTTGAAAAGCTCAGGAGGGTGGGTATTTCCTCTGACAGAGGGCGGGCTCTGACCTGCTCCTTACACCCCTTCTCCCCTTCCTGCCTGCCACCCAAAGGGGTGCAGCGGGGGCCCCTCGCCTCAGCGACTCCCCTGGGAGAGGGGTGCCAGAAAGTAGGGCCTTGGCTTTTTATTTTGCTCTTGCTGTGGGCTGTTAATAGGAGAAAGAAGCTCAAGGGGAAGAAATTCACACTCGTTAGAGTGTGAATTCATGGCAATTATCCTCTGGCCTAAGGAAGCCCTGCTTCATGGGACCCCTACCCCCCACACAAACCAAACTTGAAGAGGGCAAGGGCCCTGCAGCAATTTCGGTCCTACTTCTTCCTCACCACTTAACCATGGACACAAGAACCACAGAGAATGTCCAGAAGTTCCACTTCTCCCCCACAGTGCAGCCTTTCCTCATCTCTCACCTGGGCTACTGAGGTAGCCTCCCTGCCGGGTCTGACCAGCTTCTAGTAGTCTCTACCCCTTCTAATCAATCCACCTTCCCATACGCTTGAGGGGTGGGTGGCCATGGTCCTTTGAACATACAAATCTGGTCCTGTGGCTCCTATTCAAAAACTTTTCAAGGGCTCTCCTTCCTCTACCGGAAGACTTAGGGATCTGACTCTGGCATTCTTCACTGTCTGGTCATAAACTACCTATGCCATCTCATCTGTCCACGCCATCATTCTTCCCTCTTCCATTCAGTCTAAACCCCAGACATCCTGAATTACACTCCCTTCTTTCCTTTTTTGTTTTCTTTTGTTTGTTTGTTTTTTAAAGATTTTATTTATTTATTTGAGAGAGAGAATGAGAGAGAGAGAGAGAGAGAGAGCACATGAGAGGGGGGAGGGTCAGAGGGAGAAGCAGACTCCCTGCTGAGCAGGGAGCCTGATGCGGGACTCCATCTCGTGACTCCAGGATCACGACCTGAGCCGAAGGCAGTCGCTTAACCAACTGAGCCACCCAGGCGCCCCACTCCCTTCTTTCCTTGCGTACCAGGCCCTTTCATGCCTCTGGGCCTTTGCACACCCTATACTCGCTGCCTTAAGAATTCATCAGCATTCCTGGCCCCACTCCAACTGGCAATCTTCTCAGCTCAAAGCTCACTTCCTCCACAAAGCTGCCTTTGCTTCCCAGATGAATTCTTGCCCTTCTGAGCCCTCCCTTGCTTCCCTGCGCCCAACCCCTCTGTGAAGCCTGAGTTCCACCTGGGAGTGGAGGCTGGTTCAGGATTCCAAATGAATTTGTTGCTGCGAGGCTGCTTGCTGTTTAGTGTGAGAACATGCACTTGTCCCCCTTTGCAAGTGAGGGCTGCACTGGCAGTAGGTTTTGGAAGGAGTACTGGCCTCCTAAGGTCTGGCTGAGGGCTGATGGTAGGCAAGCACTGTGTCCCCACACATCCCAATCAAGCTGGAGGTGTGGACAGTTGGAATGAGTTGGGTAAGAAAGAGAAAGCAAGAGTTGGCAGAGCTGATTGTTCATTCCCAACCCACCACCTGTCAGTGGCCTCCATCTCTTTGGGGGACCATCACTCCCTCTCAGAGGTGTGGTGGAGAGGAACCTCCACGGGGCTTGAGAATCCCACACACCTGGCCTTGAACCCTGGCTCTGCCACTTCCTTGTTGGATACCCTTAGGTTGGTTACTTCACTTCTCTAAGCCCCATTTCAATTTCTAAAAGTAGGGACGCCTGGGTGGCTCAGTCGGTTAAGCGTCTGCCTTGGGCTCAGGTCACGATCCCAGGGTGCTGGGATCGAGTCCCGCATCGTGCTCCCTGCTCAGTGGGGAGCCTGCTGCTCCCTCTCCCTCTGCCGCTCCCCCTGCCTGTGCTCTCCTGCTCTCTCTCTGTCAAATAAATAAATAAAATCTTTAAAAAAAATAATAGTATACATTGGCAAAATAATTGATACGAACCAACAGCAATAAAAATAGCTAATACTTATTAGCGCTTACTATTTCTGGGGCGCTAAGTGCTTTACATTTATTAACTCACTGAATGCTCACAACAACCATATAAAGTAGGTAGCGTTCTTAGTCCCCATTTTGCGGGTTAAGAAATGGCATGGATATGGGGGTGCCTGGGTGGCTCAGTCAGTTAAGTGTCTGCTTTCAGCTCGGGTCATCATCCCAGGGGCCTGGGATTGAGCCTGAGTCAGGCTCCCTGCTCAGCGGGAGTCTACTTGTCCTTCTGCCTCTGCCCCTTCCCCCCCCAGCCCCTCCCCCCGCGCATGCGTGTGCTCTGTCTCTCAAATAAAAAAACAAAATCTTTAAAACAAAAGAAATGGCATGGATAGTTTAACTTGCTCAGTATCATGGCACGAGCATGCAAGTGCTTTTGAGCCCTCCAGTAATACAAGGAAAATTCTGTGGATCAGAAATGGGGCCAATGGAGCAGGAAAGCACCAAGATCCAGAGCCCGGGTCTTAATCTCTTTTCGGTCAAAGATCCCTCTCAGCAGTTTGGCGAAGCCACTTCTCAGAATGTGTTCAGGTGCATAAAATAAAATACATGGAATTACAAAGGAAACCAATCCTACTGAGACAGTTCTAAAATATTTTTAAGAAATTGTGGTCTAGTTGTAGCACTACTTTAATAATGCACCAAATCACCAGAGTTCGTGGCACATCTAGAGGTAGCAGTCTCGAAGCGATGATGAACGTAAGTAACTTTTTGTGAGATACGACTGTGATGTGAGTTTCCGTAATGTAGTGGTTATCATGTTTGCCTCACGACTGTAATGTGATACGAAAATGTTTGTGATTTCTATTGGGGCTAAAGTAACAGATACTGCTAATACTATTGTGGCTTGTTGCCAACACTCCGAATTTGGGGAAATGCTAAATTTCTGTTAGAGCTCAGTGGGAAAAAAAAGGATCAAAGAGTTTTCCCATCCAAGTTCATGGATCCCCCTAAATTCTCTTTGGGGTGCACAGAGCTCAAGTGAAGAAGCCCGGCCCTGGGGTGTGACAGAAAAGACAATGGCTGGTACTGTCAGCTGTGAGGAGAAGCTGCGGGCTGGCAGAAAGACAAGTGTGTGGTTTCTCTTTCAAGAACTGTTTACAGAAATCATGAAGTCTGGCAGCTCCGTCTTCCTCTTGGTCCTGAGTCAGCAGCCCAGGGTGGGGCCGAGGCTGCCACACTGGGTTTGAGTTTTAAGCTCGCCACACACCCAACCCTAAGAGTTGATTTGTTACCTTACCCATGAAATCTTGGTGGGTTTCGCTCCATTTTATGATTTGGACCTGCCCGCACACACAGATATCTCATTAGTCTGGAAAGATTCTTTCAGTGGACATTTCATTGGCTCCAAGACAATTTCTGAGCTCATGGATTCTTCTACCCTAGCATCCCAGCTAGGCTTTAAGGCTCACAGAGAGAAGGGGAGAGATTACTAACTGTGCCATGAATCCCAGAACAATGGTCAGAATTGACACTTTCCCAAAATACCAAATGCTTTTGTCCCCCGAATTCCTGACTTTGCCACCTGTCAGCTGAGTCCTTGCCAACCAGGGCAGCACAGTCCTGGGCGCTGTGGCCAAGGAGACAAATGGTCAAAACAGCAGTAAGGCCTCTGCTTTTCTAACTCGCTTCTATTCCCATTCAAGACTCAACGAGAGCACTGTTCATAAGAAACAGGCCCCAAGCCTACTCACAATGCCTTGCTTGCTGGTCTGCTGCCTTCTTCTCTTCCTTGGGCCCTGATATTTACTCAGAAATGAGCACTACTTGGCCAATGGTCCTCTGCTAAAAAGGCTGCAGCTCATTTTCCAAAGTGAGAGGGTAAAATTCTGATAGCCTTATGAACTACAGCCACTGGCTAATAAAGAAGCTGGTTCAGAATGAATCTACCTCAAAAAAAAAAAAAAAAAAAAAAGAACGAATCTACCTCAGTTATTCAAGGGAACAGAACAGCATACTTTGGGGGCAGGGGGCAGGCTGAGAGCTCCATATGCTGGAATGTGAAGAAGACTTAAATTTACCATAAGAGAAATATGTGTATGTTCTTAGGTTGGTCAAGGCTCCCAACCATAGGCAGAAGGAGACTGAGGACCAAATGAAGATACAAAAGATCTTTGGTTAGCCAGATTGACTAAGAATAAGGGAGAGAAGACCTCAATTACTAAAATCTGAAATGAGAGAGGGGGCATTACAATCAAACTGGAAATCTAAAGGATTATAAAGAATAACTATGAATAATTGTATGACAAATTATATAACTTAGATGAAATGCATACATTTCTAGAAAGACAACAACTATTGAAAATGACTGAAGAATAAATAGAAACTCCAAATAAACCTCTAGTAAGTAAAGAGATTGAATTAGTAATCAAAACTACCTACAAAGGGCACCTGGGTGGCTGCGTCGGTTAAGCGGCTGCCTTTGGCTCAGGTCATAATCCCAGGGTCCTGGGATTGAGTCCCACATCAAGCTCCCTGCTCAGTGGGGAGTCTGCTTCTCCCTCTGCCTTTCCCCCCTGCTCGTGATCTCTCTCTCTCACTCTCTCTCTCAAATAAATAAAATCTTAAAAAAAAAAAACTACCCACAAAGAGGGGCACCTGGGTAGCTCAGTTGGTTAAGCCTCTGACTCTTTGATTTCGGCTCAGGTCACGATCCCAGGGTCATGAGATGACGGCTTGTGTAGGGCTCCATGCTCAGCGTGGAGTCTGCTTGGGATCTCTCTCTTTCTCTCCCTCTGCTCCTCCCCCTGCTCTCTCTCTCTCTCAATAAATAAAATCTAAGAAAAAAAACTACCCACAAAGAAAAGTCCAGATACATATGGCTTCTTTGGTGAATTTTACCAAACACTGAAAGAAGAATTAACATCAATTCTTCACAAACTCATTCATAGCATAATACTTCTCAACTCATTCTATGAGGCCACTATTACCCTGATACCCAAACTAGACAAAAACATCACAGGAAATTAAAACTACAGACCAATATCTCTTATAAATATGGGCACAGATTTCTTCAACAAAACACTAGCAAACCAAATCCAGCAATATATAAAGAGGATTATACACCATGGCCAATACGTAAACTTGTAACATCTGAAAATCAATTGATGAAATACAGCAATCAGTATAATAAAAAACAGAATCATAACTACCTCAACAGAGAAAAGGGATTTGACAAAATCCAACACCCTTTCATGATAAAAACGAAAAAACAAAAACACTCAACAAATTAGTAATAGAAAGGAACTTCCTCAAGCTGACAAAAAGCATCTATGAAAAGCCCACAGTATCCTAGAAGCTCTTCCCCTCTAAGATCAGGAACAAGATAAGGGTGTCCATTCTCACCACTTCTATGCAACATTGTACCGGAGGTTATGGCCGGAGCAATTTGGTAAGAAAAAGAATTAAAAGGCATTGGAAAGATTGGAAAGGAAGAAGTAAACTATATGTGCAGATGACATGATCTTGCATATAGAAATCCTAAAGAATCTGCTGAAAGACTATTAGAATTAATAACTGAGTTCAACAAGTTTACAGGATATGAAGTCAATATATTTTTTTATGATTTTATTTATTTATTTGAGAGCGAGAGAGAGCAGGGGGGCAGGGACAGAGGGAGAGGGAGAGAGACAGTCACAAGCAGTCTCCGTGCTGGGTGTGGAGCCCAACGTGGGCCTTGATCTCACCACCCTGAGATAATAACCTGAGCCGAAGCCAAGAGTCAGACACTTATATGACTGTGTCACCCAGGCACCCCACAATATAAAAAATTTTATTGCTATACATCTGCAATGAACAATCTGAAATAAATTAAGAAAATAATTTATAGTAGCATCAAAAGAATAAAACACTTAGAATAAATTAGAAGTGGTACAAGACTCGTGTACTGAAAACATACAAAACATGTTGAAAGAAATTAAAGAAGATCAAAACAAAAGGGGAAGACATCCCATGTTCATGGGTGGAAATATTTAATACTGTTAGGTTGGCAATAGTCCCCAAATGATCTACAGAGTCAATGCAATCGCCATCAGAAGCCCAGCTAGATGCTTTGTAGAAATAGACAAGCTGATACCAAAATTTATATGAAATTCAAGGGGCCCAGAAGGGCCAAAACAATCTTGAAAAAGAACAAAGTTGGAGGACTCCCACACTTCCTGATTTCAAAACTTTATACAAAGCTACAGCAATCCAACTAGTGTGCTAATAGCATAAGGATAGACATATAGATCGATGAAACATAATTGAGAATCCAGAAATAAACTTATACATCTGTGGCCAGTTGGTTTTTGATAAGGACGTCAAGTCCATGCAATGAAGAAAGAATGATCTTTTCAACAAGTGCTACTGGGACAACTGGATTTCCCCCCAACAAAAGAATGAAGTTGACCTTTATTCTCACACTCGTACAACATTAAGCTCAAAATGGATCAAAGACTTACATGTGACAGCTAAAATTCTAAAACTTAGAAGGAAATACAGACGTAAATCTTTGAGACCCCGAATTAGGCAACGATTTTGTCGATATGACACCAATAGCACAAGCAACAAAAGAAAATAATAGATAAATTGGAACCCATCAAAATTCAAAACTCTTATGTTATAAACAATGCCATGAAAAACGTGAAAGGACACCCTACAGAATGACAGAAAGTATTTGCAAATCATAGGTCTGAGAGACTTGTAGCTAGAGCTTATAAACATGTCTTACAAAGCAATAATAAAAAGACAAAGAACCCAATTCAAAAACGGGCAAAGGATCTGAATAAATGTTTCTCCAAAGAAGATAGACAAATGGCCCATGAACACATAAAAAGATGATCAACATCGGTAGTCATTCAGAAAATGCAAATAAGAAGCACAACGAGGGCGCCTGGGTGGCTCAGTCGGTTAAGCGTCTGCCTTGGGCTCAGGTCATGATCCCAGGGTCCTGGGATCAAGCCCCGCATTGGGCTCCCTGCTCAGCAGGGAGTCTGCTTCTCCCTCTCCCTCTGCCTGTGCTCTGCTGCTTATGCTCACTCTCTCTCTCTCTCAAATAAATAAATAAAATCTTAAAAAAAAAAAAAGCACAATGAGATCCCATTTCACACCCGCTGTGATGGGTATGATCAAAAAGTCAGACTAAAGTTGATGAGGACGTGGAGACACTGGTACTCTCTCACATTGCTGGTGGGGATGTAACAACATGGTGCGGCTGCTTTGGAAAATGGTCAGTTCCCCAATATGCTGAATATAGAATTGCCCTAAGACCCAGCACTTCCACTCCTAGGCATATACCCAAGAGAAATGAAAACACCCATCCATGCAAAAACGTGTACAGGAATGGTCACAGCTGCATTGTTTACAATAGCCAAAAAGTGGAAGCGTCCTAAACGTGCATCAGCTGGTGAATGGAGAAATCGACAAGATGCAGTATAGCCATACAATGGAAGGTTATCCAGCCATAAAAAGGAATGAGGCACTGATGCATGCTACAAGGATGAACCCTGAAAACATGTCATGTGAACGAAGCCAGTCACATTATGCCCCCTAGTGGATGATTCCATTTATATGACATGTCTAAGACAAGCAAGTCCAGAGAGAGAGAGAGAGACAGAGACAGAGAGAGAGAGAGAATGGATTAGTGGTTGCCTAGGGCTGGGGAAGGGGTTGGGGGGAAATGGGGTATAGCGTTTCTTTCTGGGATGCTGAAAATGTTCTAAAATTGTGGCGATGGCCGCACAACTCTTTACATATACTAAAACCCATGAAATTGTACATTTTAAGTGGGTAGATTGTATGGTATATGCATGCATTAGGTCTCAATAAAGCTCAATACAGGGGCACTTGGGTGGATCAGTCAGTTAAGCGTCTGCCTTCGGCTCAGGTCATGATCCTGGGACTGAGCCCAGCATCAGGCTCCCTGCTCAGCAGGTAATCTGCTTCTCCCTCTCCCTCTGCTCCTCCCCCTGCTCATGGGCACTCTCTCTCTAGTAAGTAAATAAAATTAAAAAAAATAAAGCTCAATACAGAAAAGAACCTTGATAAGTCAGAAACATACCACAATATCATACTCAAGCATCAAAGCAAAGGCTGCGACGTGAGATCAGGGTAGCTTTGTGAAATTCTCGTGTGTCTTAGAATATTCCATAGTGACCATGTATCAATAGATATGCTACCACTGAAAAGTAAACTATTTCCTGGGCTGCAAAGAAACACTCTGTAGAGACAAGCACCATAGTCAGATCTTAGTAGACTCTTACTGGAGTGTCTTTGTTGTAGGTACCATAGTTTAAAAGAGGAAAATGGGGGGCGCCTGGGTGGCTCAGTTGTTAAGCGTCTGCCTTCGGCTCAGGTCATGATCCCAGGATCCTGGGATCGAGCTCCGCATCGGGCTCCCTGCTCGGCGGGAAGCCTGCTTCTCCCTCTCCCTCTCCCCCTGCTTGCGTTCCCTCTCTCGCTGTGTCTCTCTGTCAAATAAATAAATAAAATCTTTAAAAAATAAAATAAAAGAGGAAAACGGGGCTTAGAGTCACACACACACAGATGGAGCTTCAGGCTTACCACACGCTCACCCCAATAACCTGACCTAGATCGTGATCTTGAAGTCAGCTATTCTGGACCTATGGCAGGATTTTACAGCCCAATCAGGAGTCCTCTGATACCTAGCGATATGTAGGTGGCAAGATGGAGATACAGACCCTGCTGGCCAGCTGTGCTCAACTCCTTACAGACAGAGATCCAGTTCAAGTTCTCATCGACTGTTGAGACTTCTCCACAGCAGTCAGCAAGGTGTCACAGCTTCCAGGACCATGCTGGTTCTCAGCTGGCCTCTTTCTCCCTTCCTGAGGATGAGTCCACTGCCCAGTCCTCATGCCCAACTCCCAGTGTCCTCTCTGGGGCCAACCATCCTTGGTACTGTTTCTTTTTAAAAGATTTTATTTATTTATTTATTATTTATTTATTTATTTATTTATTTATTTATTTGAGAGAGAGAGCGAGAGCACTCACGAGCAGGGGGAGGAGCAGAGGGAGAGGGAGAAGCAGACTCCCCTCTGAGCAAGAGCCCTACATGGGGCTCGATCCCAGGACCTCGAAATCACGACCCGAGCCAAAGGCAGACGCTTAACCGACTGAGCCACCTAGGCGCCCCAATCCTTGGTATTGTTATCGAGGTTCCTCAGTTGGACCAGACTCTGGCTCACATCTCTTCCCTTCTAACCCTGAGGGACCTTGTGCTTTGCTCCGATGTGACCTGACGAGCCCAGACTTGCCCTCTTCTACCTGGGTGGAGATGGGGACCCCGGGTATGGCAGTCCTGTATCTTGCATCCTCTAGAGGAGTGTTTAACTTCAATTCTGCCCATTGGGTATCTATGACCCAATACATATTTCTTGTCCAATTGAATGTTTTTTTAACGTATGTGTTTAATATGAATGTACCGAATATTTTGATTCCAAAGACATATCCTAGTTAGCCACATTTCAAAGGTTGGTGATTAGAGAAAGAAATCACCCATAATTTTACCTTGTCCATATACATACATATTTTTAGATAAGAACAATCACAGGAAAGATTCAATTTTCTACCATAGTTCTTTTTTTACTTATAAAATCATAGGAACTTTATGATCCAGTATTTTACTTAGGCTCACTGTCGTGCTAAGGGAGCAGACAGAAGTCCCAGGCTCCATTATTTCCAATAATAACAGTTGTTAACACTTATATATATATATATATATATATATATACGGCCCTTACCATGTCCTGGACATTGCTCCTAGACATTTTGCAGAGTGAATCCTTACAACCATCCTATGAGGCAGGTTCTATTATTTCCCTCATCTAACATATGAGCGAGCAACTGAGACACAGAGAGGTTAGATGCTTTGTCCAAAGTCAGGCAGCTAGTAACCCAGGTGGCCTGGTCATGACTCCTCCACAGTGGGTCTGAAACTTCAGTGAGCCTCAGAATTCTCCGGAGGGCTTGTCACAACACAGATTGCTGGGCCCTACTCCCGGAGTTCCTTTCTAATCAAGTAGATCTAGGATAGAGGCCCAGAGTCGGCATTTCTCACAAATTCCCCAGCGCTGCTGCTGCTGCTGCTGGTTTGGATGATCACGTCTGAGAACTGCTGCCCCACAAGGCACCGCCTCCCGGTTAGAAATCCCTGGAGCCCCCCAACCCAGTCCTCGGAGGGGTCAGGAAGGGCGAGTCGCTTGCCACGTGCTTCCTCTTCTCCTTCCCTCTCCCTTTCCTCTGCCGGGGCCGGGCAGCCACCGAGGAGCACCACGTCACAAGAGGGTTGCTTGAAAAAGAGGGGTCCGTTCCTGCCAATCTCAGACTCGATTAGCTAATGCAATGCCAGCCGTTCAAAGGACTGATAAATCAGTCAGGCCGCGCCGGCCACTGCTGAGTTAATGCCTATGCTGTCACTTGCCTGGTACCTGCAGCCAACGGATCTCACAGGTTAATCAGATTAACTGGGCCAGAAGGCCCCCAGCCTCCCCATGTCCTCCAAACCGGGGAGCCTCAGGCCTGTCCTCGGTGCAAGAAAGCTCTGCTCCCCTCCAAAGACAGCAGCTTTCCAGGAGAGCCAGGGCCCTTTTTGTGAGGCGCCTACTAAGTCCAATTCCACTCTGTGGTTTGCAGCACTGAGAGTTGGGTCCTCTGAAGACTGATGGGTGGGCGTGGGGACCAACCTGGTCCAGCGCTAACGGGGAGGAAGACATTGGTCCATTGGACCACGGAACAGACCACTTGGAAGTCCGGGCAGCTGTGTCACCCGGGGAAGGTGACCTAGGGTTGGATGGAGCTGGCTCTGAGACTCTGGCTCATCTCGACCCAGCTCTATCTCCCCTCTGAATCTGGGTTTCCTTATTGATAAAATGGGGCTGATAATACGTCCGCCCTCTCGGCATTCCAGAGCAATGAAAGGATCCTAGTAGACAAAGCCCAGAGCAATGTTTTGGATCCTAGGAAACATCTAAACTAGAGGCCGGCCCATCTACGGGCCTCAAAGGTCACGGCTGAAGGAGACAGATCAGGAGTGGAGATCGGGCGCTCGGAATGATGGAGGGAGCCGGGCCTCTGAGTGCAGAAGTGTTTTCCTCTTTGAAAAATCCCCCTAATATCTGCCTATAACCTTGTCCTTCACGGAGGTCACCTCTTCTAGGCAGTTCTCTTCTAGGGGATGCTGTGAGGTGCCACCCGGATCCTACCTCAGAGACTGACAACTTACTCTGCTGAGGGTTGGTGCAGCTGCCTTAAGGTGGCGTTGTGCTGTCTGCTCTCTTTGGGGATTGCCTTGCCCAATGTCACACCTCCTTCCTGGGGTGGCTCCTTCATCCCACTCAAGGACAGCTCTGACGGGCTGTCCCAGCACCAGAGACTCCTGCTCAGACTGACTGAAGCCTCGGTCAGGACTGCAGTACAATGTAGTGCATCCCCCCGTACGATCCTGCTTCCTTACCCACTTTCCGCAGCTAGTGATCCCAAGAGCCTCCCTACTAACCTCCCTGCATACTAATCTCCATCTCAGAGTCCACTTTCCGGGACACCCAACCTCCCTTGGCAGAGAGGGCGCTCTGCAGTGTGGAAGGTGCGTTGATGCATCTTCCCATCAGCTCTGGCGGAGATGTGGTGGGCTGCTACCTTTCCTATCCCTTTTCTTGCTGATGGTTTCCAGGCAACCTCTCTCTTTAAAAAAAAAAAAGTTGGGGCACCTGGGGGGCTCAGTCGGTTAAGCGTCTGCCTTCGGCTCGGGTCATGATCCCGGGGTTCTGGGATCGAGTCCCACGTTAGGCTCCTTGCTCAGTGGGGAGTCTGCTTCTCTCTCTCGGCCCCTCCCCCCTGCTCGTGCTCTCTCTTTCTCTCTCTCTGACAAAGAAATAAATAAAATCTTTTTAAAAAGGTCAACTTTAATTTCTTTCTCATAGGCTTTTTTTTCTTACTACAAAAGCAAAATAAGCTTATCAAGGTGAAAAATCAGAACATACAAACTAAAAGAGGAAAACAGTGTATAATCCTACATATCAGAGACAAGCACTGCTGCTACCTTGGATGTATCTTTCCAGAAACTCTCCTACGCCAAACAAATATGGGGTCATACTGTAATATCGCTTTGTGGTTTGCTTAAACTCTCACTCCCACAATAAATAGTTTGTCACTCATGTTAAGTTACTCTCCGAGAATGGAGAAGTGAAGACAGAAACCTGTGGGCAGCCAAGGACCCTAGTCCAATCCCCTCAGATAATGGATATACGGAAACTGAGGCCCAGAAAGAGAGAGACCTTTTTCTCAGGTCCCTCCTCCCCAGCCACCCAAGGTCATCCAGATCACCTCCTGACCTGGCCCCGAGCCTGTCTTTTCAGATGTCTGAGTTGCCCAACCAGGTTCAGACCAGGGGAATAACAGGAAATGGGATTTGCATAAAAGAAATGCAAGAAAAGGGGCGCCTGGGTGACTCAGTTGGTTAAGCGTCTGACTCTTGGTTTCAGCTCAGGTCACGATCTCCGGGTCATGAGATCAGACCCCATGTCAGGCTCAGCGCTCAGTGCAGAGTCAGCCTCTCCTTCTCCCTGGGCCCCTCCCCCTGCTCATGCTCTTTCTCTCAAATAAATAAAATCTTTAAAAAAAGAGAGAGAGAAAAAGACAATCCAATTTAAAAAAAAACGGGCAAAAGATCTGAATAGACATTACTCCAAAGAACATATGCAAATGGCCAATAAACACATAAAAAATGCTCGACATCGCTAGTCACCGGGGAAATACAAACCAAAACCACAAGGCAATCCCACGTCGCACCCAATGAGGATGGCTAGAATCACATAATAACAAGTGTTGGTGAGGATGTGGAATAATTGCAACTCTCATACACTGCTGGAGGGAAAGTAAAATGGCGCGGCCACCCTGGGAAGCAGCCTGCAGTTCCTCGAATGATTCAACTGAGAGTGACTACATGACTCAGCAATTCCACCTGTGGTTCTAGGGCGCCTGGGTGGCTCAGTTGGTTAAGTGACTGCCTTCGGCTCAGGTCATGATCCTGGAGTCCTGGGATCGAGCCCCGTATCGGGCTCCCTGCTCAGCGGGGAATCTGCTTCTGCCTCTGACCCTTCCCCCTCTCGTGTTCTCTCATTCTCTCTCTCTCTCTCAGATAAATAAATACAATCTTTAAAAAAAAATTCCACTTGTGGTTCTATACCCAAGAAAATGGAAAACCTTGGTCTGAAGCTGAAGCTTGTGTATGAATGTTGATAGCAGTATTATGCATGACAGTCAAATTAGGGAGACGACCTATGTCTCCATCAATGGATGAACGAACAGGTCAACAAAAGGTGGTGTACGCACACAATGGAATGTCATTTGGCAATAAAAAAAAGCATGAAGCTCTGTTACATCTTGGAACATGGACGAACTTTCAACTCATTACACTAAGGGAAAGAAGCCAGTCAGAAAAGCGCACACATTATAGGATTCCATTGATATGACTTCTCCAGAATAGGCAAGTCCACAGAAATGGAAAGTAGATCAGTGGTTACCAGTGGCTGGGGGTTGGGAGGATAATGCAAACGTTCTGGAATTAGATAGTGGTGATGGTTGCACACACCTGGGAATATACCAAGAACAACTGAATTGTAAGCTTTTAAATGGGTGAAGTGTATGGCATGTAAATTCTATCTCGATAAAGCTATTATTTAACAAAAAGAATATCATATCCCATTGCTCTCCAGCATGTCCCCCCCATTGCTTCTCATCACACCAGACTAAAATGCAAAGTCCTTACCAAGATCTGGCCTCTGACCTCCTCTTAAAAACACTTTACTGATTCCCTATTATATGTCAGGCATTAAGTAAGCCCTGCACATACATTATCTCTAATTCATAGAACAAACGCTCATCTTAAAAAGGACACTGAGAGGGGCGCCTGGGTCACTCAGTCGGCTAAGTGTCAGCTTCGGCTCAGGTCATGATCCCGGGGTCCCGGGATCGAGCCCCACATTGAGCTCCCTGCTCGCAGGGATCCTGCTTCTCCCTCTCCTGCCGGCTCATGTTCTCTCTCGCTATCTCTCTTTCTCTCTCAAATAAATTTTAAAAATCTTAAAAAAAAAAAAAAAGGAGATGAGAGGCTCTGTAAATTGTCCAGGCTGCACAACTAGTAAACAATAGCCCTCCCCCGAAATTTAGATCTCTCTGACAGTTAATTTCTCAGCCCAGCCTGCAGAAACAGATATGATTTCTTAATCATGTATCCCCAATTATTCCAGTGGGCAGTGGGGCTGCTGACACTGGGCTGAATATAAACAGGGCTTGGAGTGCTAAGGCAGTCGACAGAGTCATACTGCAGTTTTCTGGGTGGTTCTTTTGGCCCAGGAAGGTGTGAGGGTTGAGAACCTCTGTGGTTCTTAATCCCAGCTCTGTCACTTCCCAGCTATGGGACCAGGGATGGGCATGTCACTACCCCTCCGAGAGCCTCTCGTTTTTTTTAAATCTTCCATAAGATGGAAAAAAAAGCATCTACCTTATGGCGTGGATTACACAGGAGTGGAGATGTTCCAGTGACAGCAAATTTTACTCCCTTACTCAACACTGCACCAGACCTGGTATGTGTATGAAGGGGGAGGGCTTCCTTACTAAGTCTCCTGAGTGCAGATGAACTGGACCCCATTTGTGCTCTTTTTTTTAAAAAAAATTTTAAGATTTTATTTATTTTTCAGAGAGAGAGAGAGAGAGAGAGAGAGGGAGAGAGCACAAGCAGGGGGAGCGGCAGGCAGAGGGAGAGGGAGAAGCAGGCTCCCCGTTGAGCAGGGAGCCCGATGCAGGTCTCCATCCCAGGACCCCAGGATCATGACCTGAGCCGAAGGCAGATGCTTAACCTATTGAGCCACCCAGGCGTCCCCCCTTTTGTGCTCCTTGGTGAGCGCCGACCGGAGCATGCTGGTGTGAGGGTGTACCCTGCTGGGTCCTGGGTTGGTGATCCTCCAGGCAGGCTCTGAAGGCTGTGTCTTCAGGTGGGTGAGGGGCTCTTTATTAGGCCCTTGT
Organism: Eumetopias jubatus; assembly: GCF_037043125.1. Taxonomy (NCBI): domain Eukaryota; kingdom Metazoa; phylum Chordata; class Mammalia; order Carnivora; family Otariidae; genus Eumetopias; species Eumetopias jubatus. The sequence goes on from NW_028274817.1 coordinate 68,895,889, forward strand.
TACTCAGCGAGAGGCCTCAGCCTCTGGCAACAGCTGCATTACACAAAGCAGCTAGCATCTAACAGGGTGGCAATAATCTCACAACAGTAGCCTCTTCGAGTCTAGATTAAAAAGAGGGCAAAGGCCTCCAGTGCTATTTATTTAATACTAACCGGCAATTTCAAAAGCAACAGATTTTGCTATGTATTAAGAAAAGCTCGGCACACAATGGGCTGGCTTAGCAGGATATAGCCTACTTTTTCCGGTAGGCCCAAGACGCCTCACAGCAGCCTTCTAAATTGCAGCTTCCAAGGTTCATGAGGCATTTCCCAGATGCAGAGGGTGGGAAGGAAGAACTAGAGTGAGGCTGGCCCTTCTGACTGCTCTCCCTTCCTAACTCTTGGAATATCCACTGCTTCTGCCCCCCTCCTCTGTTTTGTTTTGTTTTTTCAAGATTTTACTTATTTATTTGTCAGAGAGAGAGAGAGCACAAGCAGGGGGAGCGGCAGGCAGAGGGAGAGGGAGAAGCAGGCTTCCCGCTGAGCAGGGAGCCCGACGTGGGGCTCGGTCCCACGACCCCAGGATCATGACCTGAGCCCAAGGCAGATGCTTAACTGACTGGCCACCCGGGCGTCACTGCCCTTCCCCCTCTGTTATTTTAAGCCCTCCAACCTCTCTGCTGCCCACTCCAAAGGCCAGCATTTCCTGAGTTTGTGGAGCCCTTCAGAATATCTGAACGGAAGAGGGAATCTGGAAAGGAGAACAGGGTCCCTCTGAGGAGTGGTAGATTCATTGCTCATTCTGTCTTGGGGCATTTATGCTCCCACGCTCCCCCCTCTGCCAGGCACCTTGCCTGGGTCGACATCCACCATATTGCGAGGCTTCTCCCCCACTCCTCCTTGGGCTGCTTGAAGGCAAAAAGCAACTGGGGAGGATCCTCAAAAATTAAAAATAGAACTACCATATGATCCAGCAATTCCATTTCTGGGAATATATCCAAAGGAAACAAAAACACTAACTGGAGAAGGTATCTGCACCTCCATGTTCATTGCAGCATTATTTACGGTAGCCGAGACCTGGAAACAACCTAAGTGTCCACCAGTGGACGGATGGGCAAAGAAGCTGGGAGACGTATACCCGATGGAATGTGATTCGGCCGTAAAAAAAAAAAAAAAAAATGAGGAAATCCTACCGTTTTGCGACAGCATGGATGGACCTTGAGGGCATTATGCTCAGCAAAAGAAGTCAGACCAGAAAGACACAGACCATGTGATTTCGCTGCTGTGGATTCTCCCAACAAAAACAAAAACAAACTCGCAGAAACAGAGATCAGACTTGCGGTTGCCAGAGGCAGGGGATAGAGGGTGGAAGTTGGGGGGAGGTGGTGAAAAGGCACAAACTTCCAGGTACAAGACCAAGAAGCACTAGGGATGGAACGCACGACACACGATGACTGTGGCTACTAACACTGCCCTGGGATCCGGAGGAAGGTCGTTAAGAGTAAATCCCAAGAGTTCTCATCACAAGGAAGAAATGTGTCCCCTTTCTTCTTTTCTTCTTTCTTTCCCTTGTTATGGATCTGAGAAGACGGATGGTAGCTGAACTTATTGTAGTGATCACGTCACAATATATGTAAATCAAACCATATATGCACGCCCTACGGATGCCTTAAACTTATACAGTGAGGTATGTCAATTATTTCTCAATAAAACTGGGAAAAGTGTTTATGAAATCAATGATTTATATTGTCACCGGACAATCAGATTAAAACAGCTTACGGTCCTTGAACTCATAAAAAAAAAAAAAAAAGCAAATGTACTATGTCCGTACGCTCCTCAGGGCCCGGCACAGAGTTAAGTACTCAGTAAAGGATTTTTGGCTAAATGAATAAATAAATGCATGAAGGAGGGCAGAAGATAATAGCTTGGGTTTGTGTTCCACCCTAATTGTCCTTTGACTTTGCGGCAGAGAGCACCGGTAGAGCCTATGATTCCAATCCCAGGTCTGTACCTTTATGTCTGACCTTGGGCAAGTCACTCCACTGACCTAAGACTCAGTCTCCCTCTTTATAAAATGGAGCTAACAGCACCCGGCCGGGTGGTTTTGAGGACTGAATGTGAGCGTGTCAGGAACTTGGCACAGTACCTGGCACACAGTGAAGACCCAATCAAGAGTAGCTACTGGAATTTTTCTTCAACTCTCCCACCTCGCCCCCTCATGCCGGGAAGTTGGGAGCATTCCTCTTGCAGCCAAGTGGGAGGCCCGCATGCACACTCAGACAGTGCTGGATCTCTGGTCAGGATGTCCCCTTCCCGGTTAGCTTCCTTTCCCACATATCAGTTATGACCTTGGTCTGCATCACCACAGCCACTCGGCACAAGCCCACTGGGGTGGGATGGGCTGAGCCTCAGCTGGCCCTCCTCCGTATCCTCGCAGAGCCAAGGGCAGGGGTGGGTGGGGTGGGGAAGGAGCTCCTAAATTGTTTTCCACTATTCTGAAAGCTCTCAGTCCCAAAACATTGCACATAACCTCCTCGGCCAAGTTACTTTCCTAATCCCGGTTACCATAACAACATGACTTAATGAAGGAGCAATTTTTTTCTTAAAATAATTCGACCCGTTTCCATACCAACAGGGGTTTATTTTGGTTCCACACTCAGTGAGGGCTTGGTAGCCAGCACCTGGCAGCACCTTCTCCACCTTGGAAGGGACTTCGATTTCCAGGGGGCCATTTGAGAAGTGACATGGGGACTGTGGCGCCCAACGTGTGCTGATGAGGCCATGCCCTCAGTGAGGAGAGCAACAAAGAGAGCATGGGCACCTCAGAAGTTCCTCCTTTTGCGGGGGGTGAGAAGATTGAGGGAACAAGGAAGGGACAAGCCTGTTCAACATCCTATCCAAATTCTAAGGCCTATCTCGATAAACTCCCTGTCGCTGGGCCTTCCTCGCGGGACCACAGGCCAGGAGGGAGTCTCAGGGCTGGACTTCTGCGTTGGGCGGCTTGCAGGAGTGGGTGACAGGAGGCTGCACAACGTGCCTAGTAAAGGATTTTTTTTTCCTTTTTAAAGATTTATGTATTTGAGAGAGAGCGCGAGCAGGAGAGAAGGGGAGGGATAGAGGCAGAGGGAGAAGCAGACTCCCCGTTGAGCAGGGAGCGCGATACGGGGCTTGATACGGGGCTCGATATGGTCCTGGGACCATGACCTGAGCCGAAGACAGCCGCTTAACCGACTGAGCCACCCAGGCGCCCCTAGTAAATGATCCTATCTGTGCCTAAAACTGGCTGTATGTGACTAGATTCCTTCACAGATGTACTCATTCAGCAATTACTGAGTCCCCACTGCGAGTACCCCCAGGGAGCTCCAGTCTGCTGATGAGCCACATCAGTCTCAGAGGCTGCCCTCCAGGCCAGCGCTTCTCAGACTTTTTTTGTGCATCTGAATCCCCTGGAGATCTTGTTAAAATGCAGGTTCGAATCAGTGGGTGGGGAGAGGGGTGGGTGCTGGGATTCTGTGTTCCTAACTGCCTTCCAGGTGCTGTTGCTGCAGGTTCTCAGACCGCACTCGGAGTAGCAAGAAGTTGGTGGAGAAAAAACAATGGGGCCAGAGGAAGGCATTTTGCCTCTCTGTTCCCGCCATCCTCTAGGGGATGCCCGGTCCTGTGGGTCTCTGACCCCATCCTCTGCTCCCGTGCATGCATGCTCTCTTGCTCTCTCTAAAAAAAAAAGATCCTATTTGAGTGCACACACTTTGAAGCCATGTGTTGGCAGGGGAGCCAGCATAAATCAGAAGTCAAATCCCAACTCTGTCTCTCCCTAAGCCCCATGATCTTGGGCAAGTCACTTCACCTCTCTGTGCCTCGTTTTCCTCATCTACAAAATGGGACTAATAATCACAGCGAACTCACTGCGACGTTTTGAAGGGTCAATGAATTAATATTTGCAAAGAACGTGACACACAGTAGGTGCCAAAATAATTAGTTCGTTCATTCAACAAATACTTACTGGGTCCTTTCTGTGCACTGGGCACACAGGCATTGAGGGATACAGTGGTGACCAGGACAGACACAGTCCCTGCCTTCATGGACTTTGCAGAAGAGACTGGAACAATGAGAAGGAATCAGCCATGCAAAGCACGGTGGGAGAGCATGCCTGGCCTGGGGAGTGGCAAGTGCTAAGGCCCTGCGGTGGGAAAGAATGACTCTAAGGAGGGAGGGGGCGTGTAGTAAGAAAAACATTGGAGAGGTGGGCAGGATCCAGATGACTTCAGGCTCTCGCAGGTCACGGTCAGGAATTTGGATCTGATCGTCAGCACCACGGAAAGCTACTGGAGGAGGGTTTATGGTTTGGGCTGGGGCCAGGGAGCCATGGGACCTGACTACTCTCCTTCACTGCCAGCTATCCTGGCCACCTGGGCTGTGCTCACGTCACCCCCAAACCCCCGCCCCCTGCCGGCCTGCATCTCCCCACGTTCTCAGAATCTGAAAGTCTAGCTAACACCTGGGGGTCTCCAGCCTGGATGCTCACCGGGGCAGCGTGGAGTCGCCCAGTGCTACGAGGCTGGGTGCCTGGTGACCGCTCTTCCATCCTGCACCGGCAGCAGAATTAGGCTCGGGGGGCAGACTGCACAGGATCAAATCCTCGCTCTGTCACTTAGTAGCCATGCGACCCTGGGAGAGTCACGTTGCCTTGATGAGCCTCAGTGTCCTCATCTGTAGAAAGGCGTACAAGTCATGTCTACTTCCCAGGGCAGGTTGACAATCCGGTGAGTGACTTCGGGAAGGTGGAGGGCCCTTCCCGAAGTCACTCACTGGATTACTGCCCGAAGCCTTGCTGTCCTTACGGCTCAAGTCAGGAGGGTGCGCTATGCCAGGGTGTCAGGAGGGAAGCTAGGGAGCTCCTGGAGAAGCCAGATGCCTTGTGGATGGGCAGTAGGTTGGCCGTCTTTGGCTTTGAGATTGGAGTGTGCTAATGGATGGGCAAGTGCTAACGTCCCAGAACCCCGGACAAAGGGCCGCTATTGCTGAGGACAGGATCACAGAGCTCACCAGTGTGCCATGGTGTGCCACTGGGCCCACCCATTTTGAAGAATTCCCGGGACCCATCCGTCTGACCTCCTAAGTCCCTCTTGAACCTGTCCCTTCCCCCACTCACTGGCATCTGCCCAAATTGAAGCACCGTGACCTCTCACCTAAACAGCTGCGAGAACCTCCTGCCCGCCCTCCCTGCCTTGGATCTTGCTCTCCATGGGGCCACCAGAGTCATCGTCTAGTCACGCAAGTCAGATTAGCTCGTGCCAGTGCCTCAGAACCTCTAGGATAAGAAGCCAGTTCCTGGGCCTGGCCGGAGTCCTCCTCAAGCTGGCCTCCACCCCCTCTCCACCAGGGGGCAGCACTCCTCAGTATTGGCTGGAACATGTCACTCATCTCCTTTGGAAGCGCCATTCTTTGGCCCCTACTACTCCTTTGTGCTGACATGCCTCTTCCACCCAACAGAAGTCCAACTGCCCTCCTAGAATCTCGGTACGTTGCCCAACTTCTCTCAACCACGTCTGTGGCTCCTTCTGCCAAGGCCCCACGGGACTCTGTCTTTTCTGTCTGGTGGTACACATGGGTCTGCAAGGTCTTGATTGGTGGGTCCAAGTCCCCCACCAGGTGGTGAGCAGCGGAGGGCAGAGGAGATAGCCCTGTAGGTAGATCCATAACACCGGCCACCATCACAGCCCCAGCACGCAGCTTCGCGAAGTCTAGCACTGCTGAATGCAAATGCCGACCTGACAGGGCCCAGGCTAAGGAGAGAAGCAGGTCGAACTGGGGCCCAAGGTGAACGGGGGAGCTCCATGCCTACCCACGAGGGGGGCAGCACTCCTCAGTATTAGCCAACATGTCCGTTGCAGTCAGATCTTAAGATTTTTTAGAAAGTGGATTGACAACTAACCTAAATTATTTTTTTTTAAAAACGATTTAGAACAATAACCACAACAACTGGCCTTCAGGCCATACTTGGTCTTTTTGGCCGATCATTTGGCAAAGTCAGAACCTGTTATATTTTTGAGGAAGGAAGGACTTTTTCTAAATTCAAGTTTCCTACGGCTTCTTTCAATTTCAAAGTTCGGGGAGAGTTTATGCCCGGTCAGTGCAGGAGCTTATTTCATTTGCTTTTTTGGTATAAGGACATGAAAGTCAAAAATCAAAAGTTAAGTTTTTACATTTCCCTCTTTCAAAATGAAGCCCAACCTCCTTTCACTTGGCAGCTCTAGCAGTTACCATTTCCTGGGGAGCCCACAGGCCCTGTGACCAGTGCTCCAACCTCAACTGTGGTGACATCCCCTCTTTGAGATGTGGGTCGCCCCAGGAGGAAGGAAGGGACGCAGAGGCTGTGTTTGGTTTGCTTAGTTTGGTAACTTCTTAAAACAAACTGCAGAGGATGGCAACGGGGCTCAGCTCCCTACAACCTCCCCTGCCCCCCAGCCACCCTGTCCCCTCCAGCTTAGCCCCACATGGAAAAATGTGAAGGAGATACTGAGGACTCTGAACTGCAGGTATCAAGGACTCAAATCCCTTTTAGGCCCTGGCTCCCTGTCCCTGGGACTCCCATAACTCGCCGTGGGCTGCACAGTGGTGGGGGGTGGGGGCAGCCAGTTGTCCTTTCTGCAGGGGTGGGACAGGAGACCTTGAGTTGCCTGACACCCCCATTCGGGACCAAGGCACTCATTCCCTCAGCTGTCAGAGGTGTTGGCTAATGGCTCACAGTTGGGTCCCTTTCAAGGTAACACTCCTGGCCTGGAGGCCAGCCTGCATCCGCAGACAAGTCAATAGATTGGGGAGGGGAAAGGCCCTGTTGCCCAGACTCAGTCGGGGCCATCTGAAGGACGTGCCCAACTCCGAGTTCCCCATGGGATCAGCCGAGGTGTCCGGGGCAAGTGGATTTCAGTTCAGCTCCTGCTGTTGACCAACCCCGGTCACTCCCTCACTCCCTCACAGGTGCTGTCATAGAAGGCGGTCCCCAACAAACCTGCACGCAAAGCTCAGTCTCAGGTTCTGCTTCCTGGGGAAGTCAGCCTAGGACAGCCCCTTGCCTTGGCTTTTTTTCTCTCACTGCCCTTTCTCCCTTGATGACCGCAATTACTCCAAAGGATGACCCCCACATCTTTTCTGTTGCCATGGCCACTCTCCCAGTCTGCCTCTTGCATTGCCCAGAGCCAGTTTCGCCTGCATGTCCATTTTTTTCAGCCCTCCCTCATTTTAATAGGTTTAAAGCAGAACCCTCTCCTGCTACCCTAAGCAACCTTTCCTCCCCATTTCTCTATTTCTCTGAATGCCGCGGCCCTCCCTGGAATCCCAGGCTGGAAACCTCAGCATCACTTGGGCAGCCTCCTCTTTAAAAACCTTTAGGATCGGGGCGCCTGGGTGTCTCAGTTGGGTAAGCATCTGTATTTGGCTCGGGTCACGATCCCAGGGTCCTGGGATGGAGCTCCGCGTTGGGCTCCCTGCTCGGCGGGGAGTCTGCCCCCTCTCTCTGCCCCTCCCCCCACTCATGTGCACGCATGTGCTCTCTCTCTCAAATAAATAAATAAAATCTTTAAATATATATATATATTTTAAAATTTATAATACTGTAATACATGTTTCATTATTAGCCCATTAAGGAGAGTGATCTAGTGGTGGGTCCAGTAAGTGCCATAGTTCGGAAGTAGTCACGAGTGTAACAATACTTCAGGATGTCTGCAGCAATAGTAATGAAATATAGAAATCTCTGTGACTCCTATTGGGAACAGAGTCACGGGTACAGCTGGTACCACTGTGGGGGTGCTGCCTGCATTCATAAATGGAAGCAAAGGTGCAAATAGAGGTTAGCAGAAATACGGTTGTCTTTTTTTTCCCCATCCAAGTACACAGATTCTTGGTCAAACCCCTCTGTGCTATGGGGAGCCTATGCTGTAGCTCAGGTCGGGAGATTTGCACTTCCCTGAACACATGTCAGGCATCTTGGGGGACATTGGGAAACTGACACTTAGGCACTGGGCTGAGTCGGCCCCACTCTCTGGGCGAGCTCTCTGGCCAAGGCTCACTGCAGAAACCCTAGCTGGGCAGCTCTTGGAGGATGTCTTCTCTCAGAGTGAGCATGGGCAGGGGGAGTGGCAGAGGGAGACGCAGACTCCCTGCCTGATGCGGGGCTCCATCCCGGGACCCTGGGATCACACGACCTGAGCCAAAGGCAGATGCTTAACCGACTGAGCCACCCAGGTGCCCCTTCCCTGACTTTTCTTTCCTCGGGTCCCAGGCCCTGTCCAAGCAACATTACATGAGTCCACTGGTCCAGCCAGGATCACCCAAGCACCAGGCTCATGGGGTAGCTCACAGCCATCAAGCCAACACATAGTTATGGAGCCTTGGACAGGCGGGACTCACTCAGCTCTCAAGCTTACTGGGTGCACCCTACCCTTATCTTGCTGCTAAATATCCTGCAATGTGTGGGACGGTCCTGTACAAAGAAGAATTGCACAAAATGCAGAGAAGTCCTGCACAAAATGACAATCATGCCCTCGGCAGGAAATACTGGGCAGGTGCTCTTATAAATGTTTGCTTGGTGCTTTAGTGGTCTTTCGGTCCGTCCACGGGCATTTCTCTTGACTCCTCGCAACCCCTTCTGGCCTGAAATCTCAGTGACCTGTACAGCTAGGGCTGGGATTGACTAGTGGCCACTCTGGCGATCAGCAACAAATTGGAGCTTTGTCAGGCCTGGATCTTTGCCAGATCAAGAGGAGCTGGGCTTAACAGCCGCCACTAGGGAGACAAAAGCAGACAGGTAGCTCCTTTTAGTTTCCTCCCAGAGGGCGGCTCTGTCCCTGGGAAGGAAGGCTCGTCGTCCTAGGCCATCTCTGCCTTAGAACTTGAGCTGGGCAGTGGGCACTCCCCCCCACGTTAGGAGAAGGTGGCCGTTCCTCCCGCGCTCTTGTGGGTAAATCATTTCCGGGGAGGGGCTGCCACGAGTCAGTCTGCTCCTCAAGTCCTTTGCTTTCTAAGAGCCAGCCTAGTCTCCTAACAATACCCGGTCCCCATTTCCCAGGCCAAACGGCTCCAGGAAATGCCTGTATCTGTGACTGGTGGAGGAGTGGCTGCTTCTGTTAGTGTGACCCGTATTCTGGTGAAAGGGATTAGTCACTTCTTGCTAAAATTATATGCTGACTTTCGAATTATATCTCTTAAGAATAATGAAGACTAAGGGCGCCTGGGTGGCTCAGTCGGTTAAGCGGCTGCCTTCGGCTCAGGTCATGATCATGGGGTCCTGGGATCGAGCCCCATGTCGGGCTCCCTGCTCAGCGGGGAAACTGTTTCTCCCTCTGCTCCCACTCTCTCTCTCTATCTCTCCAATAAATAAATAAAAAATCTTTAAAAAAAAAGAATAATGAAGACTAACATAGGGCTACTTATTACAGTGTTTCATACTTCATAAAGCACTTGATGTATTAAGTTGAACCATACAAAATTGCTGATATTCAATTGTTTCAGGGCAATTTCATAGTGTTCAACCTGATACATTTTTTTTTCATTTATTCCTTACCACAATCCCACATGGTATTTTTAGCTGCATTTTACAGAACAAAGTACTAAATCTCGGAGAGGTGAAATGACATAGATAGGGAATAGCAGGGCTGAGACTTGAAGCCAACGCCCATGCTCTCGATTCTCGAGGTAGGATGAGTCGGCCCAGAAGACCCTAACAGCAGTGACGCGAGGAGAGGCAAGGCTGTGAGGCCACTCTCCCAGCCTATGCTCAGGAATCTTCTGACTGGCTGTACTCCTCACCTTTTCTTAGTTAATGAGTAGTGGGAGCCTAGGTGCCCAGAAAAAAAAGCACTAAAGTGATGAATTGACAAATTTGATTTTTAGAGTGCTGGGAGTGTATGGTATAGTAAAGATAGTATATAGAACATGTTCATCCATCCATCCAACCACCCATCCATCCATCCACCCGCCTGCCTTATCTGTTCATCCATCCATCCATCCATCCATCCATCTGCCTTATCTGTTCATCCATCCATCCATCCATCTATCTATCCATCCATCCAACCATCTGCCTTATCTGTTCATCCATCCATCCATCCTTCCATCCATCCAACCAAGAGAATTCTACTGGGTATGTCCCACATACGTGCCAGGCTCTGCATGAAGTGCTGAGCTACCAACATTCGGGGAAGGGTCCTAGTCAGCAGGGGTCCCACCCTTTGGCCAGCTGAGGGAGGGGGATAGAACAGTGGAAGCTGGGGTGAGGCCACCATGTGCATATGGGATTTTGATTTGCTGTGAAGCTGCTCTGGCTTCCTAGACCTTTTCCACTGGCTCAGGCTCGACTTGCCGGGAGGCTCCAGCTTATGCGCCCAGCCGGAAAGCAGCCGGGTTCTGCCTGGTGTCTCAGGAGTCTGATGCTGCTAAGAGTTTCTAGGCCACAGGGCCAGAGGAGGCAGGAGTAGGAAGGAGAGAGGAATGTCGGTGTGCCACCCCGATACCACCAAAGGGAAACTGGGGGTGAGCCAGCAAAGGGGGGGCTCCTTCCCAAGCTGCCTTAGGAAGACATTCTTTCTTCCACACCAGAGTCCACTCTGAGGCCTTGGCCTGGCCCACTGCCATGGGTTTGGTTCCTGCGGCGGGCCAGTGGACGAGAGGTAGGCTGGGGGAGGGTCGGTTTGGAAATCAGTCGGGCAGTGGGCATGTGGCCACCACCTTTGCCCAGGGACTGCATGCTGCCCTTCAGGGGATAATCACATTCCTCAGCTTCTCGCCAACCCAGGGGTGAGCGAGCCCTCAAGCCCACTGTGGAGTCCAAATGCTCAGGCCCGGCCCAAACTGGTTTCCCTGTCCCTAGTGCTCTCTGGCCACCCGCCTCCTCCCACACTGCCAGGCCCCCATGCAAGGTCCCTCTCACCCACCGCGCATCCCCTCCCAGTCAGCGCTCGCGCCCGCGCTCACTGTCCCGCGCTCCGGGCTGGGCCGCCACGGCTATGGGGCCACTGCTTAAGATCTCGCAGTTGAGTAAGCCGCGGTGTGGGTTCCTCCCAGCACACCCCCCTCCCCGACCCCAGCACCAGGCTTTCCTCAGAGAGCCATTGCCACACCACTCTGCTTTTGAAAAAAAGGAAATGGGGCATTGGGTCTTGAGTACAGGGCGAAGTAGGATGAGAAGCTGTGAACAGAGGCACCTCTGGAGGCAAAAAAAAAAGGGGGGGGAACCTCGGACGGGCTCCAGATAATGACCTCCTGAGCACTCAGGGCCCGTTCCTTATCTCAGTGGCCAACAGAGCTAGAGCCCACGACGGCTGGAGGAGTAGGCCCTTTGGTCCTTGCCTCAGCTGTTCTGTCGTGGACCAGGCCAGCATGCGGTGACTTTATGGGGGTCCACTCACCATGGCCCCAAGAGAACCCAGGATTTGCCCCGAGTGGTGAAGTTGAGGCTTTTTTCTCCTCAGCCTTTGCCCTTCTAATACATTCCCACCCACCACAGAGGTGGGGACACTTTGGACCTCTAGTCTACTAGACCTCCACCGTCCAGTACGGTAGCCACCAGCCACACGTGGCTCTTAAGCCCTTGAAATTGGCTAGTCTGAAGTGAAATGCGCTGTAAGTATAAAGATTTATTTATTTATTTGAGAGAGAGAGAATGAGAGACGGAGAGCACGAGAGGGAAGAGGGTCAGAGGGAGAAGCAGACTCCCCGCTGAGCAGGAAGCCCGATGCGGGACTCGATCCCGGGACTCCAGGATCATGACCTGAGCCGAAGGCAGTCGCTCAACCAACTGAGCCACCCAGGCGCCCGAAATGCGCTGTAAGTATAAAACGCACACTGGATTTTACAACTTAATATGAGGGGCGCCTGGGTGGCTCAGTTGGTTAAGCGTCTTGGTATCAGCCCACGTCTTGATCTCAGGGTCATGAGCGCAAGCCCCGAGTTGGGCTCCACACTGGGCATGCAGCCTACTTAAGAAACAAATAAATAAAAATAAATAAAGACTTAAGGGCATCTGGGTGGCTCAGTAGGTTAAGCGTCTGCCTTCGGCTCAGGCCATGATCCCGGGGGATCAGGGAATCTGCTTCACCCTCTCCCCTCTGCTCGCGCTCTCTCTCTCTCTCCCCTTCTCGCTCAAATAAGTAAATAAAATCCTAAAAAAAAGACAATATGAAACAAAAACGTAAAATGCCTCATTGATAATTTTTAATATTGATTTCATGTTGAAATAATATTTTTGATATTGGATAAAATGTAATATGTCATTAATTTCATTGCTCTCTTTTTACTTTTTACATGTTATTGCTGGAAGGGGGGGGATACTGGTGTCAAAACTGGCAAATCGGTGAATGAAATAAAAGCGTCCAAAACAAATTCATGTATATATGGGCATTTCTTTTTTTTTTTAATTTTTTTATTGTTGGGTATTTCTCTTTTTAAGATTTTATTTATTTATTTGTCAGAGAGAGAGAGAGAGAGACAGAGCACAAGCAGGGGGAGTGGCAGACAGAGGGAGAAGCAGACTGCCTGCTGAGCAAGGAGCCCGATGCGGGACTCGATCCCAGGCCCCTGGGATCATGACCTGAGCCGAAGGCAGACGCTTAAGCGACTGAGCCACCCAGGTGCCCCTGTTTTATTTTTTTAAAGATTTTATTTTTAAGTAACCTCTGCACCTAACGTGCGGCTCGACTCCACACCCCGGAGATCAAGAGTCGCATGCTCCACCGACTAAGCCAGTCGGGCACCGCTTTCCTTATATTTATATTTTATATATTGGAATAGTTTATTATAACAGTTTATATAATAGTATAAAAGTATGGATGGTTTTCAACAAAACATCAGAGTGTCTCTTATTCTGCACTCTTCCATCTTCACCTTCTCTTTCTCTTTCCTGTCATCTTCCAACCCCACAGAGATCTGTGAATGGAGAGCCATTCCACTTCTGTTGGCTCCTTGCTCGGCTTTAACGCGAGCCTTTGGCGTCTCCTGTTACCCCTGTCTTCCCGTAGAGGGGGAAGGTGCCATGCGGGACGATGGCTCAAGGACGGACGCCATTATCCGCCGTGGAGAGAGAAACCTACCCAGTAGGAATGTACCCTGCTATTTCTTCCCAGCAATTTGGCTACCTTCCTGTTAAGGTAACACTGCTGACAAAGAGAAAAATAAGAACTTAGGAAAATGTGCATGCGACTTTTTTTTTTTCTTTCCTTGCTCAGGGATGGGTGGAGGCAGGGTAAAAGCAGCAGCCTTGGGAGAGAAGGCTTGATCCAGGTTTGGGAAACCAATTGAATTTGCCATCTGCAGTTAAAAATCACTAAGAGGGTCAAGTGTTTTGAAAAAGAGAACTATAGAGGTGGGAGAAAGGGGGAAAAAAGCGCTCCAGCTTCTGGGAAACAGAACAAAAGATTTGTTTGCTCCAAGGCAGATGGGAACCTCAGTCCTTAGAGTTTAATTGAGAGAGGAAAAAAAGACAAGAGGTCTCACCCGATTGTCAAGCAGATAATAGCTTCTGGAGGGTGGGCCTGCTAGGATGGAGAAATGAAAGCTCTGTTGATGCGGGTTGGGGACAAGTGGTGTGGGAAAATAGCAAATTTTCTCTTAACATTCGTTCTCAATGCAAATGGAATAAACCGCTTCAATACAGAAGGGCCTGGATTGTCTATTAGAACTTCTTTTTTCAGGGAGAGACGTGCTCCCCTCCCCCTCCCGCCCCTCCAAATGTTAAGGACCTGGCGGTGCAGTAAATAGCCAAAGCACTGGACTGCGAGAGTCAGGACATGGCTCTGGGCCCGAATTGGCAAAACATGACAAAGCATACTTGGTGTGAAATTCCTCTGAAAACTCTAAAGCGCGGTTAACTAGTGTTATGAAATCCAGCCTTGTCTTTGGCCCTTCCCCCATCTCCCCGTGGCCCTTCGGGCTCTTTTCTCTTCTAACCTCTCAGAACCGGAAATACTGAACCAAAGGTTTTTTTGAAGTAAGTACAACTTAAGGAACATACACCCATCCCCGAGCAGATCACCCAGATCAATGCATTGCAATCTTTGCAATCTTCAGTTGTCCTGCTCGACCCAAGGGAGGAGAGGAGAAATGCAGCCTCCACGTGGTTTGCCTAGCAGCCTTGGGACCGTCTTCCCGGCCCCAGTGGCCCCAGCCCTGGGCACACAATTAGCTAAGCTACTTGCCTCCTGCTCGCTGCCAAACGTCAGTCCATCATCAAGTTCCATTGCTTCTGCCTCCAAAAGAGATCCAGAAGCTGACCGCTTCTCGCCAGCGCTGCCACCACCCCAGTCCTGGCTAGCAGGGCTGGCAGAAACCCCCGAAGGGCCTCCAGCTCCATCTCCTGACCTCTCACTCTACACAGAAGCCAGAGTCAACTGTTACCAAGAGAAACTCGACCCTATCTCTCTTCCGTGTGGACCTGGGGTTGGTGATTCTTTGGCTAATGTCTGCTGATCCCCTCTGGGCGGGCTATACCCCTTAGGCCTGGCCTTGTGCCTGGCAAGTGGCAGCCCAATTTGTTGAACGGAGGAATGAATTGTAACAAGTAACATTTGTATGGGCTTGAAAGGTTAACACCTCATTTGATGCTTAGAAAAACCCTCTGTCATGGGTATTGTTCTCACTTCACAGAGGAGGACATTGAGGCTCAGAACGTTGCCCAAGTTGATGGAGTTAATGCAGAGCATGTTGAAACTCAGGGTGTGGGGGTCAAAACCTATGCTTTTCTTGCTTACACCCTCCCTGGAGGGCTACAGGGGTGTGGAGGGGCACAGAGTCCAGAGGCACTTTCTTGGCTGTATATGGGGCCACTTTGCTCGGGCCTTTGGGACCCAGGGGCAGGCCCTGTGGGGATTCCCTGCCAACTAGCGAGGGCAGAGTGAACTCTAAATCAGCCTTTCCTTGATGACTTATAGAGCTACTATAACCACAGTGACCTTATTTTCTGAATCTCAAAACAGGATTCTTGGTCTGACAAACAGAACCAAATACTCGAAACTAGGACTTTTCTGGAAAATCCAGGGCACAGAGTTGCTGTTCTTGTAACATATGGCAGCTCCATAATGGGTACTTCTTAGCTAATTCTGACCCAGCCACCTCAGTCTCTGACATCTCAAGAAGATTCCTTAAAAAAAAACCTGTTTTCTGGGCCTCCTGTTTCTATGCACCGACTTCTTGCTGCCCACACTTTTTGTTTGTTTAATTACTTCCCTACGCTCTCTTATCTTCGCCCTTAACCACTCTCTTCCTGGTCTGCCTCAGGGAGTCTCTAGATCCTGCTTGCTAATGGATGCCACAAATGACTGAAAGAAACAATAAGCAAAAAGTGCTTGGGGACCATGGCAACAGGGGCCATGGCAACAGGGCCAAGCACCGAGGACCGCCCTTCCTACCCCTCCTAGTTTCTGTTTTAGGCCGAATGCTGCTGATAAGGTCTGATGGTCCCATTGTGTCACCTCATCAGGGTAAAGCTGCGGGCCAGAGGCAGCGGGATTCCAGAAAGCACTTTGCAATGCTGTTGCTTCTCACTGTACCCATGTTGCAATGGTGGGCTCATGGTAAAGGCCGTTGCCAAACCAGATTTGGATCTGACCTTTGCCCCAAGCACTCATCACACTTGGTTCGAGTGCACCCAGAAGCCCCAGACAGCCGGGCAGGTACCAGCACCAGAGTGACAATCGAGAAATTTCAGTGATCCTCCTCTTGGGCCTGGAAGCCGAGAATCATAAATCCGTTCCAAGGACTTATACTGGAGTCCGGGAAAGAAGGGGATTCTCAGTGAATCGGGGTGCAAGGTCTCTTCCCATAGAGGTTATAGGTCTCTCCGATGTACCTGTATGGTGCCCCTGGACAAAAGGGTGGGCTCCAAGAGGGGCTGGGCTGTGAACCCGTCTGAGCCTCAGTTTCCTCATCTGCCAAAAGGAGCAGCAGGAACCTCTGCCCTGCTTTTCTTTTCTTCTTCTTTTTTTAGATGATGAACTATTTCAAGCACACAGAAAAGTACTAGGAACAAACACATTTCCCTATATTTGCCCCAGAACGTTTTCTTTTCTTTTCTTTCCATTTTTTTTTTTTTAGAGGGAGAGAGCAAGCACAAGCAGGGGGTGGGGGGGTGGGCAGAGGGAGAGGAAGAGAGAGAATCTTAAGCAGGCTCCACGCTCAGCATGGAGCCCTACTCGGGGCTCGATCTCACGGCCCCAAGATCATGACCCGAGCCGAAACCAAGAGTAGGACGCTTAACCGACAGAGCCACCCAGCCGCCCCCTGTAACTTTTATTTAAGGAAATAAAATATTACAGGTTCAGTTGAAGCCCCTTGTGTGCCTCAATCACATTCCCCTCCCCCACAGAGGTAGCTGTCCTCCAGAATTGGATATCTATGATGCACACGCATGCTTTCAAAGGCACTCTGTATATGCTCATAAACAATATACAATATACGGCACTGTTCTGCATGTTCTTCAACTTCATATACGTTCTGTAGAATTGTACGTATCTTCCTGTGATTTGCTTTCTTTTTTAAAAAAAGATTTTATTTATTTATTTTTGTGCGCGTGCACATGAGAGAGAGAGAGAGAGAGAGAGAGAGAGCGCACACATGAGCGGGGGGGGGGAGGAGCAGAGGGAGAAGCAGACTCTCCATTGAGCAGGGAGCCCGATGAGGGACTCGATCCCAGGACTCTAGGATCATGACCTGAACCGAAGGCAGACGCTAACCCATTGAGCCACCCGGGCGCACTGTGGTTTGCTTTCTTTGCTCACCTTTAGGTCTGTGAGAAATACTCATGTAGGTATAGGTAGCTCTGTTTCGGGCATTTTCATTTCATTTATCTATTCTCCCGTTGTTTCTCAACTGCTCTCATAAGCAAGGCTGTCACAAACACTCATGATCTATGTGCCACTGTTCACCTGCATGAGAGTTTCTCTAGAATATATACCTAGGAGAGCAATGGGCAGGGGGGAAAGGTGGACGTGTAAATTGTTAAGCGTTTTTTGAGGGCGATATTCTAGTATGTATCCGAAGTAACTATTCGCACACTACTTGATCCAGTACCTGCGATGTCATAAAGCTTTACTAGGGGAATAGTCATACATGTACATACAGATGTATGAAACAAGGACGCTCATTGCCACACTGTTGGTAATAGGGGGAAACTGGAAACCTTCTCTGTTTTGTTCACCTCTGTATCCCCGGGCCTGGTCTCATGCCTGGCATGTAGTGGGTACTTATTTGTTGAGTGAAGGAATGAATTTTATTTTATTTTTAAAGATTTCATTTGTTTATTTGAGAGAGTGAGAGAGAGGGAGGGAGAGAGAGCAGGAGCAGGGGGGAGGAGCAGGGGGGGGAGAAGCAGACTCCCCGCTGAGCAGGGAGTCCCATGAGGGACTCCATCCCAGGACCCCGGGATGATGACCTGAGCAGAAGGCAGACGCTTAACCAACTAAGCCACCCAGGCGCCCGTAATGAATGAATTTTAAGAACTAAATCTCAACACCCATCAGTGGAGAGATGAATCACCTATGGGACACCCTCCCTAGAGAATACCCTACCCCTGGAAGAAAACAGCATAAGGAGGCCCTTACCCGGGAGGTGACTTGTAACTGCTTGTGTATTAGACAGAGATACCCTCTCTACTGCCACGTGGGGTCCTGGCCAGAGCCCCGTGTCTTTCCCAGCAATCAATTTCCAATCAAAACAGGGAAAATAGTCCAGGGAATAAAATAGAACTCAGATGTGCCACTATCAGAGCGAGACGGAATTTGTAAGTATTTGAAAGGAATGTTCGCAAATTGATGAGAATGGTTTGCCTTGTCTCAAAGCTAAAGGACCAGCAGAAAGAAAAGGCTTTTTTTCCTTTGGTAATTAACATCAATAAGAGACAGTGCTGGAGGTGACTGGTGGGATTTGACTTGAGAAATTCAAATGTATCTCTAGAAATGCAAGCATACTTTCATTTGCTGAGAGCTTAGTGGATAAAGCCAGAAGGTTTAACTTTTTAATTTTTTTTAGTATTTATTTTTTTTTAAAGATATTATTTATTTATTTGAGAGAGCAAACGAGAGAGTGAGAGAGAGAGCGCTCGCACAAGTGGGGGGCAGAGGGAGAGGGAGAAGCAGGCTCCCCGTAGTGACTCGGGCTCAATCCCAGGACCCCAGGATCATGACCTGAGCCAAAGGCAGATGCTTACCCGACTGAGCCACCCAGTCCCCGCCCCTGCATTCTTCTCCATATACCACACTGCCCCTCTACATTTGGAGACAAGTATATCAGAAACCCAGGTAATTAATTTGCCAAGTTTGGCCGTCTGCCTAATGGATCAGAAAGGACTCCTACAGTGCTCTGTGTGCCTGCCTCACCTATAGCCCCCTTGCGAACAAAGTGGACAGAAGTGATTCCTTGATCCTGGATTCCTATTTACTCATTCGATACATATTGTGTTGAGTGGCTACTCTGTGCCCAGCACTGCGCTCTCGGTCACGACTGAAGGCACTAGGGGGCCTGTGCCCGCATCAATGGTACCCATCCTCAGCTGGGACCGAGAGTGCCCAGCGGTCTCTGAATGTTCTGCAACGAGGGCCCAGACTGACAGGGATGTTCCAGACCTCAGAGTGACCAACTGACCCCACGAGAGTCCTTTCCTGGGGGACATGATGTGACATATTACGTATGGGGGAGCACATGCAGTGGGGTGGCCCAGAAGCCAGGAGATGCCCAGGGAGATAGCAATAAGCAGAAGCCATGGGGAGTGGGCAAAGCAAGGCCACAGGGAGTGGCAGGAGAGGCTGTGACAGAGAGATGAGTGGTAGGAGTGGCAGATACTGTGCTTGGCTTGTCCAGCGCTCCTGAGGCATCAGCCGTGAAGGGTAATGGCTGCCAGAGATGGTTTCCTCTCCTTCACTTACACGTGACTCCTGACACTCATGCCCTGTCACTCAAGGACCCTTAAGCACATCCTTGCTCTTGCAACCTGGAAGAGGCCAAGTGACCTACAGTCTCTGGGAACCCAGACCCTTGCAAGAGCTGTGCGTCACAAGGCCCAGTCTCCAGCAGAATGCCATCCAGGCTTCCCAGTCCTGGCTGGTGATGCACACAAGGAGGTCCAGAAGAGTTCTGCGTGAAGCTGGAAGAGGGTGGCAGGAAACAAAAGAACCTCTTTGGCAGTCAAGGACCTGCGCTGTGTAGGGTTGCGGATCACAAGTCATTTCCGGGTGCCCCCAGCTACCTAAGTTCTTGGGGACACAATGTTTGTGAAGTCACATCTACCATCGGGCTGTTCGGAGAGTCTCAACCATACTCATGGGGAACAACTGGGCAATCGCTGCCTTCCCTGACCACGCTCCTGCACAACCCCCTCAGGTTTCCCACCCTCTTCCCCAGTGCAGATGAAAGGTTTTATTACATGCCATGATAGGGAGAGAGGGTATGGAGGAGAAGGCACTCTCATACACGGCCAGTGGGAACAACATGGCCAACTGGAACAACTTCTTTGGAGGGCATTTTGGACTTATGTGTCAAAACCTAAATGCACATTCCTTTTTACCCAACAATGCCACTTCTAGGAATTTACACTGGAGATGGAGTGCATAGGAAGATACATGAACAAAGATGCACATGGCAGTACCACACGTAATGGCTGTGTACTGGCAATAAGCCCTTTCGACAGAAGATAGGTTCGATATATTGGGCCATGGCCATTAAGAAGAATCAGGTAGCCACGATATGTGCTCATATGGAATGTTCTCTCTTTTCTCTGCCCCCTCCTCCCTCTCCACACACACACACACACACACACACACACACACACACACACACAGTGCATACTCTCTCACACGCATGTACATGCATACACAATTTCTGGAAGGACACACAGAAAACTGGTAACTGTGGATGCCTCTTGAGAGGGAGGCTGTTAAGGTGGGGTGGAGAGTTAGGGATAGGCAGGAGAATTACTTTTTTCACTACATACTCTTTTATACTGTTTAATTTCCCTTGCTACATGCATATGTTACTTTAAAGACATAAAAGGAAAAAGAAAAAGCACAATTAATTGCAGAAGTCTTCATCCATAGGGGATTGGTTAAATAAATGGTGGCATATTCTTACTAAGGAATGCTGTACAGCCTTTCAAAAGAAGAGATATCCTGTCATTGAAAGATGTCCATCGATATATTAAGTTTAGAAAACATCAAAGCTCTGTATGAAATGTATAATAGAAACTCATTTGTATAAAAGGATACGTATACACACACACACACACACACACACACACACACACACACGTCGGCGTATTAATAAGAAAAGATCTGGAATGAGTGACAACATGCTGATAACAGGTGTAGTCCTTGAAAGAGACTGGAATCAACCAGCGGAGGGGAGGGGTGAGTTAAAGGTGGACTTTCATGTTTCACTCTAAATACTTGTTGGTTTACTTTTGATTTTTTCTGGTCCAATGAGTCTGCATTTTATTTCGCAAGAAAAACATAAATGGTACATAAATGATGAGGAGGAAAAGAAGTGCGATCTTAGAGAAATCTGCATTCTTCTTTTTAAAATTTACGTGTGTGAGAGAGAGAGCACAAGCAGGGGGAGAGCGAGAAGCAGACTCCCCACTGACAGGGCCCCAATCCCAGGACCCCGGGATCATGACCTGAGCCGAAGGCAGATGCTTAACTGACTGAGCCACCCAGGCGCCCAGGAATCTGCATTCTAAAGCATGGTTTCCTCACATGCCCCTCCATTCGAGAGCCACCCAGGGACTTCTCTCAGCTGGCAAGCCCAGAGCCTGAGCCTGGCACTGGCTGCCTCCACCATCTGGGCACGGCTTGCGTTTCTCCCCCTGCCCCTTCACACTTCCCTCTTTGCGGCCCACTTAGGCTTCTCACCAGCTCCAGGTAGGTTTCCATCTTTCTTCCCTCACTCAATTCGCTTCCCGCGTCCTCCACACCTAGACAGGCCACCCCTCCCCACTCCCAGCCTTTACTGAACTTCCACTCATACCTCATGACCCATCTCAGGCAAACTTTCTGGAATCTTTCCGCCCATTAGTGAGCCGGTGCCACAGGGACTAATTTGGAGCTTGGGAAACTGCCTTGTGACATTCTTTATTTGGCCATCTTGTGTTGTGAACTAATTTTCATGGAGTCGTTTGACTAAAATATGGATATCATTTTCTCTTTTACAAAGCACTTAGATAACTATTGCTTCCCTGGAGCCTCCCATCCGTTTTATGATGTAGGCAAGGCAGGTGCTATCATTATCGTCGTCATTTCATTCGTGAGGAAACTGAGGGGAAGGGAGGCTTCTTGTTCGATGTAGCACATGCGGAAGGTGGCCAAGAGGGAGCTAGGTTTGCCTGCCTCACCAAGAACCTTATTCCCTCAGCCGGAATATCAGTCCCTGGAGGACCAGGAGTACATTTTCAATGTTTCTGTGCACACTAAAGGGATAAAAAGGAAAGCCATTGGTGTTCTGATGAGAAGCTTACCAAAGAAGATGGGACACTGAGTCAACCAAAGGGTACGTTGTGGGGACATGCCAAGTGCTTAGGTCCGTGTTGCGTGCTGGAGGGACACCAAAGCCATGGTACCTATCCTCAAGGAACTTGAAATCTTCAAGTGAGGCCGAACATACCGAACAATTAGAACACAATCAAGCAGGAAATAAATGTGATTTCAGGTGGCACACAAACTTTTTTCTTTAATTAGCACATCAAACCTGCTGCTTTGGGCGGGTAAAAATTTTTTATTATTTTCAGACACCTGGGTGGCTCAGATGGTTAAGTGTCTGCCTTCGCCTCAGGCCATGATCCCAGGGTCCTGGGATTGAGTCCCACGTCGGGCTCCCTGTTCTGCGGGGAGTCTGCTTCTCCCTCTGCCTATCACCTGCCACTCCCCCTGCTTGTGCTTTCTCTCTATATCTCTGACAAATAAATAAAATATTTAAATAAAAAAGGGTACATTATTTTTATTTTTTAAAGATTTTATTTATTTATTTATTTATTTATTTATTTATTTATTTATTTATTTACGGGGGTGGAGAGGGACAAGCAGACTCCACACAGAGCACAGAGCCCTACAAGGGGCTCGATCCCACAATCCTGAGATCATGACCTGAGCCAAAATCAAGAGTTGGATGCCCAACCGACTGAGCCACCCAGGCGCCCCAAGAGTAGATATTACGAAAAAAAAAATAGCACAGATAGCAAACAAAAATCATGGCAGTGACACATGGGATGAGTGTGATTTGGGAAGCCGCCGTAGGCCCATCAGGATAAGAGATGGGCCAGGGACAAAAAGTTGGAGTATCTGTCTGAGCAAAGGTCTGAGACACAGCAAGGAGTTGGACAGACCAACCTGGCTGGGCCTGAGTGAAATGAGACTTGAAAGCTCCTTTCCGAATCTCTATCCAGGCGAGATTCCAGAGGCTTCCGTGAGCCAGTCTACGAAGTGTGGGCTAGATCAGGAGTCATTTCAATTCTCTGTGCGGCAGGAACACGATGAAAGTGGTGCTTTGAAAGATGGGTCTGGTGGTAATACACCATTATGGACTAACTGGGGACTGATGTGTGGCCCGGGACTGCCCTTGCTGGCTGCCACAGAGAAGGTGCCACCAAGACGTAAATGCCACGTGAGAGTCAGGCTTCAAAGTTCACATGAGGTTAAGTTTCTCTCATGGAGACGCACATCGGAGGGTGGTTGGTCATGTCTTATTTGAGGTGTTAAAGAATGATAAAAAACTTGACAACAAGGCTGTCAAGATGGCTGAGCACTCTTTCAAGAACATATGAGAGTATCATCCATGAGGCTGCCTGACTATTCACTATTGACTACAGTCCACTCTGTAAAGTAAAAAGTTACCTCAGAGGAGGCTGGCAAGTTGTGAATGATTTTTGTCTGGTAGAAATGAAAGTTATTTCTGTCCAGTAAGAAAGATAGCACCAAAGGTTACAGTTTTATTATCCTGGAGACATATCCAGTCTTGTATCCAAATTTTTTATCTCATTCCAGCATTCTTCTAAAGTCTCTCCTATCTTTTGGCCTCTCATTTCTTTTTTTAAACTATTTTTTTTATTGTGGTAAGCTAGGTATAACATAAAATTCACCATTTTAATCACTGGAAGTGAATAGTTCAGTGGCATTAACTATATTCACATTGTTGTACAACCATCCATTTCCAAAATTTGTTATCACTCCAAACGGAAACCCCAAGCACTAATTTTCCATTCCTCTCTCCTCCTAGCCCTTGGTAACTTCCAGTCTACTTTCTCTCCCCATGAATTGGCCTATTCTAGACATTTTGCATAAGTGGAAGCATACACTTCTTCTTTTCTGTCTGGCTTCTTTCACTTAGCAGAATGTCTTCAAGGCTCAACCATATTGTCACATGGATTAGAAGTTCACTCCCCTTTATGGCTGAGTACTATTCTATTATCGGGATATACCATATTTTGTGTATTCATTCATCCACAGATGGACATTTGGGTTGTTTCAGCCTTTTGGTTATTGTGAACAATGCTGCCATGAACATTCATATCCAAGTCTCTGTTCAAGTCCTGTTTTCAATTCCTTTGGGTCTATACCTAGAAGTGGAATTGCTGGGTCATATGATAATGGTGTTAACTTCTTTTTTGATGTTTAATGTTTAACTTTTTTTTTAAAGATTTTTAACTTCTTATGTTTAACTTCTGATGTTTAACTTCTTTTTTTTTTTTGAAGATTTTATTTATTGGAGAGAGAGAGAGAGCGCGCAAGCACATGAGCAGGGTGGAGGGACAGAGGAAGAGGGTGATTCCAGCCCAAGACCCCGGGATCGTGACCTGAGCCGAAGGCAGACGCTTAACCGACTGAGCCACCCGGGCATTCCCAAGAGAGAGGAAATTTTAATTATAGTCGTGTGAGTGATGGCAAATGAATGCACGCTGAGCACGGACAGAGGGTGTGTACATTTTTATTCTCTCTGGGAACATATGGAGACTTTTCTCCTCTGGAACATAGAGCCATTGTTGGCTTTCTACAGTATGATAGCTTCTGCTGGGGAAACTCTAGAGAAAAGCTTTGCTTTAGGAGAACTCCTGGACCAGACGGACCACAATGGAACTCATCGGGAGAGATGCTAGAATTCTTTTGGTACAGCCTCAAATGGGGCCAGTACTGACAGTTGACGGGAAATCTTGTAGGTGGGGAATGAAGAGAAGAAAGAGACTGGGCCTAGAGTTTGAGGAGGAGGGTGGACACAAAGGTGGGGAGAGGGTCCAGCCTAGGGGTGGGGAGGGGACAAGGGGCAGCTGCCTTTCTCAAGACCCAGCTCCTCAAGGGTAATTTTTAGTTGCCTCTAAATGGCCCTTTATTCAGCTATATAATTCCGCCCCCCAAAAAAACCTCTCCTAGAGTATTAATCACACATAAAATCAGAGATACTCTTGGCCTCATACATTTTAATGTATACATTTTAATGTTTCGAATCAATAAAGTTTTGCTTTTTTGAGTGAGGTTGAAATTAAAAAAAAAAAAACCAACCCATTTCCCCCCTCACAGCTCAAAAGGAACTAAGTGGGTTTTGATCACAATTTTCTCACTTTTGAGACAAGATATGGAAGAACAGATGAGTGTAATGGCAGAATTTCACAGGTGGTTAAGAATGTGTAGGAAAAAAAAGAAAAGCAGAATAAAAAAGAATGTCACTGTTATAAATATGATCAGAATATATCTATTTCTGAAAGCATAGCAGGCAGGTTAAGAAAATAAAGGTAAAAGCCTACTTTCTTCTGACACCTTAATTTTGCTCCCTCACAGGGCTATGACAAGGCAAAATATATGTAATAAGCACTTTGCCAAATGCAAAGGACTGCGCGTGGCTTTGAGAGGGGCTGGGTGGTGTAGGGCAGAGAGGGCACGGGCTGTGGGGCTTGAACCATTCAGGGGGCCGGCATGGCTTGGGGGATTCTGACCAGCGGTTGATATTTAAGTGAAGCCCCGGATCTTAGTTGTCACGTGTAGAGTGAGGGCAATAAATCAGGCCCTAGAGGGTTGTTTAGAAGGGTCCTATGAAAAGGCCTCCAAGAGAAGCAAGAACAAAGTGGTGTGGACGCACGGTCTGTAGTAGACATTGTAGCACTTACCACAATGTTCTGGAAGAGTCTCTTTACATATCTATCATCCCGGTTATACCAGAAGTTCCCTGTGACTTGTTTGTCTCTGGCTCCCTGCCTCTAAGCACAGTGCCTAGAACATCATATTCAGCCATTTATTTATTCCCTTTTAAAAAAAATGTATTTTTATTTATTTGAAAGAGAGAGAGGGAGGGAGAGAGAGCACGAGTGGGAAGGGCAGAGGGAGAGGGAGAAGCAGACTCCCCACCGAGCAGGGAGCCCGACGAGTGGCTCGATCTCACGACCCTGAGATCACGACCTGAGCTGAAACCGAGAGTCAGACACTTAACCGGCTGTGCCACCCGGGCGCCCCTCAGCCATTTATTCTTTTCACAGATGTTTAGCAGGCTCTTCCAGTCACCGAGTCTTGACCGCCACACTCTGCCCTGCAAATCACTGATCTCTTCTCCCCGCCTCCCCAGCACTGAAGCCTCAGAGCAGGGGGGCGCTGACGAGGCTCTTGTGGTAGACATGGTGATGTCCCCCCAGGTTCCCCCAGGACCGAGTGCTGCTGGCTGCCAGTCCTTTTTGGACCTCGCCCAAGGCCACAGGCCCTGCCCGGAGGCAGCCTGCATCTAGTGCCTGGTCTCCTCACCCTGACTCAGAACAACTCTGAAGGACCAATCCAGTTCCAGAGCTTCTTGTGGGGTGAGCTGAGGCTGTTGTTAGGACAAGAGTCACAGCCCAGCTTTTCCCTTGAACCAATACTGCCTCCTTCATTTAGATCCTAGGTGGGTTTGTTTTTTTTAAAGGTTTTATTTATTTATTTGAGAGAAAGGGAGAGAGAGAAAGAGAATGAGGGGGGAGGGGCAGAGGGAGCGAGAGAAGCAGACTCCCCCTGAGCAGGGAGCCCGACAAGGGGCTCGATCCCAGGACCCCGGGATCATGCCCTGAGCCGAAGGCAGATGCTTAACCGACTGAGCCACGCAGGTGCCCCTAGATCCTAGGTGTTAATCTCAAAGGCACCCCAATACATGGGACCTGCAAGAGCCTCCCCGCCCCCCCCAAGGCAGCAGTCCCCAGACAGGTTTTGTGGCCTGTGTAGGTTCTGGTTTGGTATCTGGAAAGCCTCGATTCCAAGTGATCCCAAGAGCTGTGACAGTCCCCAGGGCCCAATCACTGTGCACAGGCCTCACTCGGAGTCACATTTTTATCCCCTCCCCCACCCCCCTCCCTCTCTAAGTTTTTCTTATAAAATGCATTTGGAGCCAATAGGGTAGAAGAGATCGGCCTATAAACAAATAATTACAGCCACGGGAGAGACACTATAATAGAGAAAGAAATGAACCTAGTGCTTAGCTTAAAGGACAGCTTCCTAGAGGAGGTACCATGTACACTGAGTCTTGAAGAATGAGTTTGTGTTTGATGGGCAGACAAGGGATGCGGGAGAGACACTGCAGAGAGCACAGCATGCTCAAAGTCTTGGCAGGCTTGGAAGAGCGTAGTGTGGGGGAGGGAGGGGAGTAAGGGACAACTACGTCCAGAACACTAGTAGGGGCAGACCGTGCAGGGCCTTCGGGGAACTTGGTGCTGATCGACTGCCACGTTCCAGTGGTGCCCAAGCTTCCGCCATGTAGGTACCACTTGGGCGAGCTTTGCCCTGTCCGGGCACCGCCGGCTCTGCTCATGATTCACTTCATCTTTTTCTCGACAGCAAGGTCTTTTGCTTAAGTAAATTTCTACGAAAGGAAACTGTCTCTGGCAACCAAACACCAACACAGAAGGAGTTTCCCTTGCCCCAAAGAGAAAGTCACTGTAAAAATAAATACCGCGGAAACTGAGCAGAGTAATTAAATCCTATGTAGATATCACTGCCTGTCAGTGGCTTCGAGCCTGAGGCCTGCTCTAGCTCTGTTCCAAAAGAAGATTAGCACGCATTACAGAGGTGGAAGAATAGCACCACACTGAGACCTTCTCTTTGATGTAATCAGAAAGCTAGAAAGAGAAGGGCGCGTGAATCATTTTCTCACCATGTAATTCAATGTTCTTTAAAGCTATACCGTGTACCATTAAGATCACCTTGGAGTTCCCTTCCCTGCGACTCTGCTGACTTGGAAAGCAGTTGGGTAAACAATAAAGTGCCCTACAAATGTGGCTGTCATTACCACTCTGTTACCACTCATTGGCTCTGGGGCAGGTCCCTTCGATGGAGCTGCCCCTTTGTCGGCCCAGCGAAGGCTTCCCGGCCAGTGCTTGCGGTGACCGTCATTCCCCGCATTTGTGGGAGAGAGAGCGGCAAGGGTGAGGCTGGGACAGGGGCAGGACCCTCGGCGTCCAGGGCACAGACGGAGCGAAAAGAACTCTACGGCTCCTTGTTTACGGTGACTGGTCCCGGGAGCTGCTGTCCGCAAGGCGGAAGAGAGCAGACTATGGAAGCAGCCCCCCAGGACCCTCAAAGCGCCTCCTCTGCCAGGCTGGGCTCCACAGCTCAGGGCAGAGCTAGAGGTTGTGTCGCTTTCAAGCTGGATGTGACTTTGGGTAAGTCGCCAACCTGCTCTGAGCCCCAGTCTCCTCAGCAGAGTACAATGTGGGTAAGGATAGCGCCTGCCTCCTATAGGTCTGCTGCGAGGGTCACACGAGGCAAGACGCGCACAGCTTTGTGTACAGGGCCTGGCACAGGACTTACTTAGCATGACTTCCTCTCTCCCCGGCCACAACTAGAGCCCTGACGATACTTTTTCTTTCCTCCTGGCTCTCTCCCCCCTGGCCCGGCTCACACCTCCTGGCCCTGTCCTCCGTCCTGTTCTTGTGCTCACCTGCGGTCCCACTTCTCCAGCTATGGGGTTCAGAAGGAGTCTTTCAAGTATTTGCAGATAAGAAAGGTGAGGGGCACACTCCAGGGGGCAGGACGGGGGACCTCCTTCACCTGGAGAGAGAGAGAGGAGGGCGGGTGTTCTGAGGCCAAGCAGCCTGCATCAGCCAGCTGAAAGCAGAGGCCGGCTCTGGCCTGCAGAGAACAAAGAAAAGGCTCTGGTCTCCTGTGGCGTTAGAAGGCAGCGCCTGAAGCAAGGCCCTCCATTAAAAGCTACAAGGCTGAAGGTTAAATATAGCCCCTTCCAGTTGTCTGGGACAGAGATTTATGAAATGTCAGAGCTGTGTTAGCGAGAAACGATGTTATCACTGCTCTGTTTTGAGAGAGTAGCAAGAAAGCGAAAGAGAAGAAAGGGAAATCTGCACTCTCACCAGTGGACAATGGGCAGCCATGGGAGGATCTGGAGCGGCCGGGTGCGTTCTATAAAGTTGCGCCCTGGCCACAGAGTGGACAATGGCTGGAGGGGGACAAGAGGGGCCGCAGGGAGCCCAGCAGGAGGGAGAGAGACGGGGTGCCAGGGAGGTGGCTGTGGAGGCGGGAGGAGGGAACCCACTGCAGGGTGGGGCCGGGCCTGCATCCCGGTGGGGGGGAGGGGAGGGCCTCTTTCCCCCTCCTCCTCAGAAGAGGAAAGCCAGCCTTGTCTTCCCAAGGGCCTGCCTGGTGACTGAGAAAGGCAACCTATCCAGAGACCCACAGACCCCTCACTCCTTTCCAAGACAGCCCGTGGAGAGGCTGCTGGAAAGTCCCTCCTTATCCACATGCTACCTCCAGGCCATTTCCAAGGGCGGGCAACTGTAAGGTCACCTCCCCTATCCAGGCTTATCCTCTTCACCCAAGCCAGAGTGGGGAGGCTGGTGCGCCTCGGGACTCTTAACTCTATTCCACCCTACTGCCAGGAGATCTGGCTGGCACTGCGATTAGAAGACACTGGGTTCCTGGCTAGGAACCTGTGTGAACGATGACCGGTGATAGGCATCTCTTTCTGGCCCCTCCCTGCCCCCATGCTTTGGTATTGCACACACACACACACACACACACACACACACACACACACACACACACAATCCTCATTTCAGCAGGAGTCCAGGAGGAGGGTAGAGCCCCAAGACTGACAGAGAGGGCATCTCCCCCCATCCGAATGAGCAGAAAGTATGCGAGGTCGATTTGCAGAAAATGAGCGATACGGGATTTCTTACGCACGCACTAATGTCTCCTCGGTCACTCTTATATCCCTTTAGAATCCCAGATCATCAGGGTTGGGATGTGATCACATCCACCCTCTCCTCCTCCAGAGCCACCCAAATTTGAATTCCTTTTACAGCACCTCGGCCCAGTGGTCGCGCCGCCCCTCCTGGCATACCTCTAGTCCTAGGGGAACCCATTTTACCCCAAGACGGCCCAGGCTGCCTCAGGATAGCTCCGAGTGCAGGAAGCCCCTCCTCCTCCACGGGCCCCAATTCCTTCCCTTCGCCCCTCC
The DNA here is from genome assembly GCF_037043125.1 of Eumetopias jubatus. Classification (NCBI taxonomy): domain Eukaryota; kingdom Metazoa; phylum Chordata; class Mammalia; order Carnivora; family Otariidae; genus Eumetopias; species Eumetopias jubatus. The sequence goes on from NW_028274817.1 coordinate 68,925,306, forward strand.
ACCGAGCATGCGACCCTCCTCCCCCAGCGACTCACCTCCCCGGCTCCAGAAGAGGGTGACAGATTCGGGTCTCTCCATCCTAGCGGTGTGGATGACCAAGACGCCACATCCAGCAAATCGTCATGCGAGGGAGAAGTGTGTTGTGGGCCCGCACTGCGGGCAGGGGGCCGAGGGGTTCCACACTGTTCCAAGCCCCGTCCCCAGGCTCCTCACTGTGGGACCCAGGGACTCTTCCCGAACTCCGTTCCCCTGCACCCCGGCTGGGTTCAGTTTGGCCCCATCGGTCACATGCTCTGCTGCCTGTGGAGTTGGTCCCTGGGCTCCGCAGCCCAGGGAGAGCAAGGCTGGATTCGACAAGTGAGATTCCTCTCTCTCCTGCTTTCTTCTGCCCCCACCGCCTGCCCACGGCCACACTGGCCCAGGGGGTCCTGTCACGGCAGAACAGGGAGGAGCGCCTGCCAACTGGTCTTGTCTTTCTCTAGGAAAGGTTCTCAGCCAGAGGTCCGAGTCAGAGCCCCACAGAGGGCTGACCTCCCGTTCGGCCCAGCCGCTGTCCTGCAGCGAGGGGAAGTGGGCAGGAACTGGCTGTCTGAGTCAGCGCCCCTGGTCTATTGTCACTGTGTGGGCCCCTTCCTTCCCAGAGGAGAGACGTACACAGAGATAGGCCTTGTTTTTTGCAAGTCTCTCTTGCACACACACACTTTCTCTCTTGGCCCGGAACGAGCCTGTGCACCATGGCTGAATGCAATTCAGTTCGGTTTCCTCAACTCTTAGTGAGTGCCCACTCTCGCCAAGGATCATGCCTATGGCACGGAGAGGTGATCTCGCAGCATCCTCACTAGAGGTGCAGGAGTAATGATGCCGCGTCCCAGAACAGGGGAGAAAGCCGAGGCTCAGAGAGGGAAAGAGGCCCTTCCAATGTCCAACAGCCGGAGAATCGTGAGATTCGGTGTCCAACCTTGCTCTCCACGGCATCAGGTGGAGAATCCCGCTGGTCTCCTTCACCGCTTCCACCACCACCACCCTGCCACCGTAGTGCAGATTCTAGCAAAGTCTATCTCCCAGGGCACAAGGCATGAGAGAATCGTTGGTTTTAAAACATTTAAAACCTATCTTGTTCACGGGCGCCTGGCTGGCTCAGTCAGTTGAGGGTCCAACTCTTGATTTCGGCTCGGGTCATGATCTCAGGGCTGTGGGAGCCTGCTTGGGGTTCTCTCTCTCTCTCTCTCTCTCTCTCTCTCTCTCCTCCCTTTGCGCACCAAAAGGGTAACCTTGGCCAGGCCTGCTTCCTGGAGGCCAGCCCACAGCAGGTTAAGGAGGGAAGTGGGAGTGGAGTGGAGGCACCTCTCAGGAAGTCTGGTTGTAGTTAGAAAGGAAAGAGAGAGGGCCATAACCGGAGGGCACGGCAGAGCTGGGAGGTAGATGTTTGTTAGGATGGGGGAGATGCTATGTGTTTCTAAGTTGAGGAGCTTCCCCCAAACTGCTGCTCACCCTGCCCTCCGCATTCCCCACAGGCTGGACTTCATCTCAGGCCAACTGAACCAGACTTTCTCAGGCTTGGAGCCCAGGCACTGATAGATAGTATTTGCAATCTCTTCAAGTTGAAAACCATCTGCTAATTCTTAGTAGACACTGAAGTCCAGTCCTAGTCCAGCTAGTGGGTGGAGGGCAAAGGGGGCCTGACTGTCTTAGCTCCCTCGTGTTGGCAGCTTAGCATAGCAGCTAAGAAGGCAGATTTGGAAGCCCAACGGCCTGGGCTAGAATCTCAGTCTCACCTGTGTGCCTTAGGCAAGTCACTTAACGCCTCTGAGCTTCAATTTCTAATCAATGTATCTGTTGTGTAATTTGCAGTTTCTAACCTATATAATTCCTTTAGGAGATAATGAAAGTACCTATACCATAAGGTTGTTGCATGGATCGAATGAGTGAATATCCGCAAAGTGCTCAGGATGCTGCCTGGCTCGGAAGAAGCTATGCTGGGGCTGGCCTGTGCCTTCTAGTATCCCTCCTGAACATGCTGGACCTCTGCCTAAGGCTCAGAGAGGCATCCCTTCAGAAACGTCGTTGGTATTTTATTTTATTTTATTTTATTTTGTTTTGTTTTATTTTATTTATGTAAAAGATTTTATTTATTTGACGGAGAGAAGAAACACAAGCAGGGGGAGTGGGAGAGGAAGAAGCAGACTCCTCGCTGAGCAGGGAGCCTGATGCAGGGCTCGATCCCAGGACCCCAGGATCATGACCTGAGCCGAAGGCAGACGCTTAACCCACTGAGCCACCCAGGCGCCCCAGAAACATTGTTGGTCTTATCCTCAGCTTGGTCTCCCATTGGCTATCATCCCTGGCTTGCCTCACACAAGCCTGAAGGTGTCATCAACCTCAGCAGCCACTTCTCATCTGGCCCCCTCTGGGCTGGAGCTGATTGCCGTTGTTGTGGTAGGAACCGCCATCATGCCTGACCAGGACCATGTTGGTTGGGATGGGAAGAGTCTACAAATTAGAGTCTTGGCTGGTATTTGTCTTTTGTTCCCCTCAACTCAGGTTTTTGAGCTCTTTTGGCTGGAGTCCAGGCAAACTATTGCCCCCGGGTAGGGAAACGGTGGGCGTGTGTCAGTTTCCATAAACACAGATCTCATGTTTGGGAGGTTGAGGGCCTGACAATAGTAGGAATGGGGGCTGTCTTCACCCTAAGAGCCGGCCGTGTGACCTTGGGCTCTGTGGCCGCCGAAAGAGATGTCACCCTTTCCAATTTTGCCCTTTACTCCGAGCAGACATCTGGCTCCCATCCCCCAAGACAGGCCCTGCAGCACCCAGAGAATCGGAGGGAGCTGGTGACAGAACCAAAGGCTGGGGCAGATGTCCAGGAAGATAGCCATGGTGCGGGGGCAGAGGCAGTCAAGAGTATGGAAAGGGGGAGGGCAGAAGCATCCAGTGCTCAGCGAGAAAAGCCAGGGCAGAAGTGCGAGGAGCTAAGTCACAGAAGCCAGAAATCCCAGAAGTGAGGTCCCTGAAGCAGGAGGAAGGCCCCGGGCTGCTGGGCGGGCCCGAATATTCCAAAGGAGCCGTACTCTGGAGATGGGATGTGCCTTTTATCCCTCTTGGGGCACAAGAAAGGGGCATGTCTTCTCTGAGGCAAGCCTAAGGGACCTACACCGCACCTGCCTCACCCCCCGCGTCTACAAAGTTCACAAAAGGAATTCACAGAGATGGTTCTGTGCCGCCATCTCTAACGCCAGAAAGCAGACTCAAAGAACACACTCCACCCAGATGACAGGGAGCAATCGAGAGCCTCATCCTGCTCCCGGGACCCCACACCCCTCCATCTGTGCTCTTGGAGAATCTGACAGGAGATTGACTTTTTAAATAGAAAATCTGCTACTGAGAGAGATGAAGGTTTCATCGAAGACCATTTACTCCACAGGGATGCAGATGGCACTTCGGAGGCTGCATTAGCTCAGATGGTTTGGAAGGACTGCCCGGGGGGTGATGCAGGGCTGACCTGTCAGTGTACAGGAACCCCTACCAGCGACATCTTTCCTTGTTATCTCAAACATCATTTTTTGCCTCTTCTCAATGTCAGAGCCTTGTGTGGTTTCTCCCAGCTTGATAATGGTCAGATGGACATGGTGGCACAGGGCATCTCCAACAAGTGGAGATGGGGAGATCCCAGAGGGCATGGGGACCACTCTTGGGCTGTGGTGACAGGCGGTGTGGTGGGGGGACAGCAGCTGGTCCGGGGCCCGCATTAATCTCTGTAGCTGGGTGACCTCGGGCACATCACCTTACCTCTGTGGGTCTATAAAATGAAAGTTTTGCGGGAGACCAGCGGTTTCCAAACACCTATCTCACTTTTCTTAAAATACCCGGGTCCCACCACGCTAGACAAAAAAATCTGTTTTTCCCACAGAGGATTTTTCAACGCTCACAGGCAAAATAATAATATATACACACTGTGCTCCCCCAAGACTGCCTCCACACCCCTCTTGGCACTCATTGAGAAGCCCTAGATTAGGTGATCCCTAAAGATCCTTCCTACTCCGACAGGTTTTTTTTTTTTTTTTAAAGATTGATTGATTGATTTCTGGGAGAGAGAGAAGAGGAGAGGAGAGGCAGAGGCAGGCGGAGAGAGAGAATCTCAAGCAGACTCCCTGCTTAGTGTGGAGCCCGACGTGGGGCTCACGACCCAGGAGATCATGACCTGAGCCGAAGCCAAGAGTTGGACGCTTGGCCAATGGCGCCTCCCGGGCGCCGCCCCCCCCCCCGACAGTTTTAAACAGTAATAAAGGCAACACACCCATGCTCCTCGCCAGCACCTCATTTCATCCTCACAACCACGCCGAGGCAGGCATGACGCATTCCGCCAGACCGAGGAGGTAATGGGCCCTCCGAGAACTTAGGTCACTTGCCTGAAGGTGTACAGCGAGTAAGTGGTCACATCTGGCTGAAGAGTCCGAGCAGCTGAAGAAGTCTTCGCCATGTTCTTTATCAATTATTCTCTCCACCAAGTTTAAGCATTTTAGAGGGGGAGCAAAGCCCACGACATTTTCCCAAGCATTCCCTAACCCTGGCTAAAAGCGGACAGCTTGACCCGCTTAATCAAATTTCAGTGGCACCCAGCGCCCAGAGAAGACAAGACCTAGCCGCACAGGCCAGCCTAGCTTTGCGATCAGCTGAGGTGGGACAGTGGCAAACGGTACCTAATGCTTTTGTCTCAAGGTACTTGCGTATATACCAGGATAAGGCTTTCCACCGCACAGCATTTCCCACCTCGCAAAGCCCCGTGAAACATCCTACATCATCTGTTCTGCACCATAGCCCCGTAAGGCGGTGGAGGTGGTTATCATTAGCATCCTTACATTCCAGATGAAGAAAAGGAGGGTACAAGGGCTGAAATCACTTCCCCCAAACCTCAAGGTAAGGGTCAGAGCTGGGATTCAAACCCGGGGCTGCCCACACTCAATCCACACATTTCCCCATCCCCCGTGGCTGCTTCTTTCCTAAAAAGAGGCTTTTACTCTTGCACTGATGTCTTTCGAGTGCGTTTGCTGGCTCAGAGAAATGATATGATTTGGTTTCTCAGCTTGACAGAATGATTTGCCAGTGCAATTGTTCTATATGTTAGTGGTTTTTATTTTTCTTTGCACAAATGACATTATAACAACATTAATGAAAATCTAAGGGAAAGAATAATTCCCCGACGAGCCTGCCACTCACAATAAATCAAGGTTTGCTTTTTCCACAATTCCCTTCCAGTCCTTGCTCGTGTGCAGACATACTTTTTACAGGGGTTCGTAAAGCTCAGCACAGATACAATTCTGTATTGTGCCTTTTGTATGGGATCCTTATTATAAGCGTTGTCCATGTTGCCCAACTGTCCTCAGAATCAGCTCTTTACGGCTCCATCCTACTTCAGTGAGGTGGGATGCATCGGATTTACTTAGCCATCTCCCTGTTATTTGCCCTTAGGTTGGCCAATGTACTTTTTATACCCACTTTTTGCTTCCTTCCAGTTCTGGCCCAGGAAATGGGTGACTATTGTGATTGGACTCAAGCCCCAGGGCTCATGCCTCCACCTCCAACATGTCTCAGCGTTGTGGGAGGTGAGGAGCACCAGGAAGTATTTTATTTGGTGCCCTAGAGTTTCAACTTCCCCCATACCACTTTCCAATGGACTCCTTAAGTCAGGTCGGGAAACGGGTCTTTGGGAGGAAGGTCCCCAGAGGGATTGGGGCCACCTGACTCCCTCAGAAACCCCTGCCACTTCAGCACCCATCATACCGAAATCAAGGATCTTGAGACTTCTAGAAGCTTATGAATAGGAAAGGGCCGGGTCAACTACGAAAACGCCTCGCAAATGCAACGAAAGGACTTCTGCATTTTGCTTCGGCCCAGAGGATAGAACGGCAGGCTCATTTTCATCTTGGAGCACAGCTCACCTTGCTCACAGCACAGGGTTGGCCGCTTGGATTGAGGCGGGGGAGCGGCTCAAAGAGCAGCAGTGATACCAGTTCTCCCTGCATCCGAAGCCCCTCTCAACACCCGGGTTAGGCTTACACTCAAGAATACCCCACTTTCTTGCTAGCTCAGGAAGCCTCAGCTCCAGTTTCTGGACCCAACACGAGCCTCCAATGAGTTTAATTATTCCGACAACACAAGCGTGCCATCAACCAGACATATGGTGGGCCTTCTACCGGGCTGGGAACTGCAGTCCCTGTTGCTATAGAGATGGGCTCGCCCTACCAGAACAGAGCCACAGAATCCTCCTTTCACCACACCTGGTCTCCAGGGTTACTGACTCCCGCCACAGTTGCAAAGATGCCGAGAAGCCCATGGCGTGGCGCGCCAGGGGCAAGTTTGACAGTCAGACGGCCCTGGGCTCCAGTCCTGGTTCTGCAACTTCCTGGGCGTCAGACCCTGGGGCAGCTCTCCTCCCGAGTCTCAGTTTTCTCATCCGTAAAATGGCATTCACAATCCCTGCCTGGAGGGCATTCCGAGGGTTAAGTAAAGTTGCGGATGGAAAGTGCGGGCGTACATATCATAGGTGTGCGCTCTTGGTTCCTTTGCCCTTCTTTGTGGGCTAGGGGTCCAAATAGATGGTTCATATATGCACAGCTCTGCACATGCTGGGTAGTGAGGGTGGTACTAGCACACATCTCCCCCCACCCCATCCAGATTCACAGGGCATCAGGGCTACAGCTCATTCAGGGGGGTACAAGGGGGGTGTGAAAGTTGGTGGGAAACCAATTCCCACTCATGAGCTTGGCAGACAAGGTTTTCCAGTGTCAAAGGAACCTATGCCTTCCACCTTCTGGGGCCATCCCAGTGCCAGCCCCACCTGCACCCCCACCCACTTTGTAGCTGCATTGCTCAGCCCGGCGGCTCCCCACGGTCCCCCAAACAGGCCGGGCTCACGACTGGTTCCATTCTCAGGGAAGACCCGTAGTGTTCCCCCGTCCGCAGTCATAATCACTCTTCTTTGACTTGAGAAGCGAGTTCAACTTTCTCAAAGTTTTTCTAGTTATCTCACACCACTTCTTCCCAACCACCCTTGGTGGGGGGGGGGTGGGGGGGCTTGTGTGTGTTAAGGATCTCCTTTAGGGATTAATAGCTTTTTTTAAAGATTTATTTATTTATTTGAGAGAGAGAGAGAGAGAGAGGGAGAGAGAGTGCGTGAGCAGGGGGGAGGGGCAGAGGGAGAGGGAGAATCTCAAGCAGGCTCCACGCTCAGGGTGGAGCCCCAAAGTGGGGCTCGATCTCACGACCCTGAGATCATGACCTGAGCCGAAATCAAGAGTTGGATGCTTAACTGACTGAGCCACCCAGGCGCCCCGAATTAATAGCTTTTTTTAGCCGAAGGATGAAGGTAAGCAGAGGTGAATGAATTGCCTAACATCACCCTGCTGGTTCCCAGGCAAGAGAGATCAGAATGCAAGCCTTCCAAGGCCTGGTCAACGGCTTTTTCCCACCCTCTGGTAAACAAGTTTTAGCCGTCGCCTTCGAAAAGCTCACATTTTACTAGGGGAGATAAGCACGTCACAACAACCATAAAAATGTCAAAGAAGCCAATCTGAAAGGCTACATACTGTATGATTCCAACTATATGACATTGTGGGAAAAGCAAAACCAGGGAGACAGTAAAAAGACCAGTGGTTGCTGGAGGTTGGGGGTGGGTGGGGGAAGGATGAATATACCTCGATCACAGGAGACATTTAGGGTGGTCAAAATACTCTGCATGATACCATAGTGATGGGTGCATGTCATCACACACTTGCCCAAACCCATAGAATACGCAACCCCAAGAATGAACTGTAATGTGAACTACAGACTCTGGGTGATAAGGATGCGTCAATATAGGTTTATCAGTTGTAACAAATGTCCCACTCTGGTGGGGGATGTTGATCATGCGGGAGGCAGTCTGGAGGGGGCCGGGGGGTATATAGGAAATCTCTATGCCTTCTCCTCAATTTTGTGAACTTAACTGCTCTTAAAAACGAAACTCTTTGTTAAAAAAAAAAAAAAGCCAGATGAAAAGCACTTTGAAAAGACATTGTCAGCAATCAAAAAATTACATACAAAGTACCAAATTAGCACAGGGGTTGGAAGGATGAACTCCATTAATATATTTTGTATGGAGGAAGGAGATCAGTCAGGGAAGGCTTCAGAGAAGAGGAGACACCCAGTCAGGGCTTTGAAGGGTGAATAGGAAATTGCCAAGAGAAGATGGGGGGCTAGAGGGGGGCATTCCAGGCAAAAGAAAGCACATTTGTGGAAGTGTGGAAGTGCTGAATGGGCATGGTGTATTTGGAAAACCACAAGTCGTTCAAGATGAACTTGATCATCAAGTTCAAAAGGACGTAACAGGAGGTGAGGCTGGAGAAGTAGGTGGGTCCAATCATGGAAAGTCTCCACGGCGTGCGAGGGAACATATACTTTACCCTAGAAACTGCTGCTTCCCAAACCTAAGGCAATCGTGTCTCACATTTTCAACTTTTTCCATTTCCATGCACCACCTGTAATATTATTTACTTAACTATTTTATTTTAAAAGACTCATTTTAAAACACTTAATCTTGCCCTAATAAAAAATATATGAGAAACCATGGGTTGGATTTGCTAGTAATATTTTCTTTCTGATACACACCAAAATACATACAGAACTCTGAAAGGTTAAAAAAAAAAAAAAAAAAAAGGTTTTCTCTGGATCATCTACAAATGATCCCCTGGGCCACCTGGGACAAGTGGGGCCACACATTGGGAGCAATCCGGATCTCCCTGCCCCAAATTAGCAAGGCTTGGGCTCACAGCACGAGAGTGCAGGGTCGAATCACTCTGGTGGCGGGCTGCACTAGGCGTGGCCAGGAGAAGGGCAAAGGTGGAGGCCGGGAGCCCAGTTCTGGAACAGGCCAGAGGTAACAAAGGCCTGGACTCACACCGACAGTGGGATAAAAGGAGGGGCTGCCAGGTCTCAGAGGAAGACTCAACAATAAATATTAGTTGAATGAACGGATGGATGGACGGATGGACAGATGGATGGACGGACAGATGGATGGACCGATGGATGAGTGAAATTTTTAATTGTGAGGGGAGGGAGAGAGAAGAGCAGACGATGACTCTAGTTTCGAGTTTGGGTTCCTGGAGAGATGGTGGTGTCACCAAGAGAAAATGGACGAGAGAAGGGGGAGCTTCTTTGCCGGGGTGGAGGGGAGTACAAGAGGTGCTTAGCTGACAGTGACATCTTTGTGGGACATTCAGGTGGAGATGGAGCAGTTGACTGTTGGTTTGAGCAGGGGCTAGAGATGTGGAGGCTAAGCCTCTGGAGGTGGCCTCCTGGTGTGGCTTTACCTGCCAGGGGAGAGGCATAGCGTGAGAGAAGATGCAAGCCCCATTTGGAGCTCTGAAGAAGGAGGGATATTTGCATCTGAGGGTGGGCAATGCAAGAGGGGCTTTCTTCCTCCCTGAGGCTCTTCCTGGCGACCTCAGGACAGACCTACCTCCTGTGGTTGGGCCTCACCTCCTCCCTTAGACCATTCGGCTGTTTCCTGTGTCTATCTCCTCTCCTTGACCAGTCAGTGGGCAGCCTGGGGCCGAGAGGCTAACCGGTTCTTTCTCTAGTTAGCTCAGCGGGACTGAACGTTCCACCAAGGCTTCGGGGACTGCCTAGGGATGGTGAGTGAGCAGGCGCAGTGCTGGGGAAAGGCGAGGGCCAGGAGGTGAAGTGGGGAGGGAGAAGTAGTCCAGAGGCTACCTCCTCATGCCTCCAGAAGCTGGTCCAGCAGCTACTGCTTCCAGGATGACCCTGGATGGGAACTGACATTGAAGAGGCAGAGCAATTTCTAAGAAATGAAATAGCAGCCAGTGAGTGTCCCAAGCTGTAGCACCAGCACTTATGTGGAAAGTGATCCTCAAGCTCCCGTACTGGGCAGCCGAGTATCTCCATGTAACACCCGTGGGGCCTGAGCCTCCAGCTCTGTGCCAGGGAAGCAGGACGCTATGAGGTGATGGCTGGGCCATCCACCCAATGGTGGCCTCAGAAGAGTACGTCCCCAGAAGATTCCAAAGAAACTTCAATGCCCAGAACCTTTGCTGCTGGCTCAGTGCCCCAAAGGGGCCCAAATTAAGCCCACCTAGGAGGTCAAATCAGGCCCAGCTCCGACAGGTGGACCCCAGGGGCAGTTACCCTGCCTGCAGCACATTCCAAGTTGCTTTCCAGTAGCTTCCCTTGCACCAACACTCTGCGAGACCCCCGTTCCAGGACCGCCCCTAGAACTGGCTGGCCCTGGACAACTCCCCATAACCACTCGGCTGGCCAAGTTCCCAGGAAAGGGCAGAGGCAGCCCTCTGGTCCTGAGCATGGCAGGCTTTTGGCAAGCCCCCAATCTGTGTGTTGCTTTCTTACGGTAAACTTGAGTTAAACTTGGCAAAAACTTTCCTTTCCTTCCCGCTGGCCAGAACGGTAGACATGGGCCTCCCAAATGGGTACAGAGAAAACCATGGGCTTCTTCTGTGGGGAGGGCCGCTGAGTAGGGAGACGGGGTGGGGGGCACTAGCAAGATGGAGGGAGGAGCGCAGGGAGGGGACCCCTGGTCCTCATGGATGTGGCCTGACCTGAGGCGGCAGTGGAAGGTGCTTCCCACGTGGCCAAGGATCGGGCAGGAGGGGAAAGAGTTGGTGCGGGGTGAACGGGACGAGAGAAGTTTCATCCACATTGCTCTTTGCTCGGCTTGGGAAGGCAAGCTAGGAAAAGTTGTCTCCAGATTCTGTCTCCCTGCTTTCCATCCTGTCAGCATCCAGGAAGAGGCTGTTGGGGGGAACTATGCCAGCACCCTCAAGTCCACGTCTGGAGGAGGCCAAGTGATGATGCAGGGTACGCCCAGGGCAGGAGGGCACCAAGCTCAAGGCTGGCACATGCTCTTCTCACCCATGCAGTGAGGAGAGCTCCGCTCCGGGGCTGGGGCAGGAGGTGGGGGCAGGGCATTACACAGCAAGAAACAGATTTGTCTGGCTCATTCCATGCATGCAGCATATGAGGTAGAACCAGGAGAGGTGGAGGTGTACAGTGCGAGGTTGGGGGGGGTGCCGCTGGGGGGAGATGAAGGTTCGAATAACAAAGGAGTCTCGTAAAGGATAAGCCATGCATGGTTCCAGGTCTCTGCCTCCTGGATCCAGACAGAAAGCACCGTCCTAGCAATAAACTTCAGTCCAAGGCGCGTTGCTCACTTCCCAGACGGTCCAGCCACCCTCCAGAGGCTACATGGTGTTTCTGGCGAGGAGGCTAGCCCCTGCCACCTCCGGGAGCTCTGACTTATGCAATTCAGGCTGGCGCGGGAGCAGCGGAGCTGGGAGTTCGCCCGCAGCTCCCTCGGGCTCTCTCCCCGCCCCCTGCCAGCCCCTGCAAGTCACGCCAAGGGTCAGGGGCCCCGCGCGGCTGCAGCTGGGGAGGCCCTGGCTGGAGGGGCCCCAGAAAAAGGAGGGAAGGGAAGAGAGTACCTGTTGCTGAATGCATCCTGCTTTGGCTCTTACTCCTCGGTTGCTTGTGGTGAGAGTTGCCCATCATTCTGTTCTGGACTGGCAGCTGCCCCGTGGCTGCCGCCCGCCTCCTCCTCCTCCTCCTCCTCCTCCTCCTCCTCCTTTTCCTCCTCCTCCTCCTTTTCCTCCTCCTCCTCCCCCTCCTCCTCCTCTTCCTCCTCTGCTTGCGCTCCTCCCCAGGTGCTTACATCACCTCGGCTTCGCTTCTCACACACATGGCTCATCCGAATCCCACTTGTGCCCCTGGCACACAATTGTCCAGACCTGACCCTCTCACTTGGACTAGAGCCTGCTAGGAGCTTCTCTCAGCCTCTCTCTCTCTCTCTCTCTCTCTCTCCCTCTCTCCCTCCCTCCCTCCTCCCCCCTTCCTCTGTCTCTCTCTCCGTCCCCCTCCCCCTTGCTTAGGGCTCTACTCAGGTGGAGCAGCCCAGGCTCCAGGGGACCCGCAGCGAGCGCTGCCGGCAGCCCACAACCCACCCTCCCCCCCCCGCCCCGCCTCATCTGCCTCTGCAGCCGGGGCCTGCACCGGCAGCCTCGGGGCCCCCACTCGCCCGCCCAGCTGCCTCTGCGCTCAGCGCCGTCATTGCTGCGGCCGCTCGGGCTCCGCTCCGTCTGCAGACGCTTGCGGGAGCGAGGGGCCAATAACAGAGCCTAATCCGGGAGTGTGACAGGGACCGGCGACGGAATGTGCTCCCCAGGAATTCTAAGTGATACAGCTCCCTGCTCCACTGGGGGATGGACCCAGGTCTGTAAGGGACAGCGGACACCGGACTCCGGGCTCCAGCCCTGGCAGAGACCTGGGGAAATTCTGGCAGCGCCAGGCGGCCGGCCTGTGGGCTTGGAGCGAACACAGCCAGATGCCTCCCGCGTGGCCAGTGTGGCCACCGGGGCGGACCTGCCGCCTTGGCAGACACGCCTGAAGCCTCGCTCCGCTCTCCCCTCCCCTGCCCGCTTTGCCTTCGCAGGGGCAGGGCTGAGCTGGCAGCCCCCGGGATTCAGCGCCTGGAACTGGGACCCTCGGCAGCCAATAAGAGGGCTCCTTCCATGAGTCCCACTGTAATTCCCGCACTCTCTCTCTCTCTCTCTCTCTCTCTCTCTCTCTCTCTCTCTCTCCCACCTCCTCCCCACGCGCATGCAGCTGCTCACTGCAAGTGCTGCAACCCTGTGGGATAAGTGACACGGGGCAGCTTGTGGTGGCTCAGCAGCTCGTTCCAGCCCTAACAGCCTGGCGGCTTGGTGGGGTTGTGGTACCGTCCAACCTGATGTTGTCAGACTCCTGCCCACTGAGACGGGGGACCTGTCTGTCAAAGTCACGGCCACAGAGCACCATGGGGACGGGGCTGGCTAGCACCTCCGCCTGGCCGACCTGGAGCACCGTGCCACCCAGACAGCAGAGCCTTCTGACTTGGGGGCAAGAGGTCTAAAGTGGGATCCATCCGTCCGTCCATCCACCCACCCACTCACCCACCCGATCACCGCCGTTCTTTCAATAGTTCTCGGGGATCTACTCTGGCCGGGCAGGCATTCTGCTAGGTGTTGGGGACACAGATGTAGTAAGTCACCACCTAGGAGGGGAGACGGACACATCCACAGAGCACAACAGTACAACGGGGTGACCACTATACCAGGGCAAGGATCCACATGTTGTGGGAGCACCAAAGAGAAACTTCTTCAGTCTGGAAGAGTTGGAGGACACCCTCCCAGAGGCGGTGATCCTTGGACGGGGTCATGAAGGATGAAGAAGAGTTGGCCAGACCCAGAGAGAGAAAGGGCACACTGCTAAACATTTGGAACATTACCCCCACTAGGGACCTCTCCTGCCAGGGCCCCAACGGTCAAGGGTCTCCTCAGTTTTCTTCAACAATTCCATGCACATCACCTAAGCCTCACCTCTGTGCCACACTGAGGCGACAGAGGGAGGCAGACGCTGCCTTCGAGGCTCCCCAGCCTCGTGGGAGAGACACAATTATACAGAAAAGTCATGGCATGGTATGATCTTTGCTTCCCTCTTGGCCTTTTACGCTTGCTCCGGGACCTCTATTTGCCAAGCCCTCTTTTCTGGCCCCCGGAGGGGGGGGTCTCCTGTGGAATGTGGCAGGGGGCTTCCAAGGAGACCCCCCCCTCCAGGGGCCAGAAAAGAGGGCTTGGCAAATAGAGGTCCCAGAGCAAGTGTAAAAGGCCAAGAGGGAAGCATCTTGGGAAAAATGAATGTATGAATATAGTAAAAATCATGAAAGGTTTATGAACGTGGTGGCAAAAACCTTGAAGGCAAGTTTGGGGGACATCTGGTCCCTGACCCCTTATCTACTGGTGGTGGGTCCTGGATGTGAGTCTTGGTAGGTTCAAGGTTATAAACGTGGCCTGAAGTGGGGCTGGAGGAGACAGAACCATGAGATCTGGAGATGGTTCTAAAAGGCATAGGACACGCTGGGAGTCAAACCAGATTTGAACTCGATTGCACTGTGCACTTGGGACCCCAGATTATATTCCCAGGGATCAGCCAAGGAAGCTCACACAGGAGCGTCTGAAGAGTAAGGGGATGGAGGGTGGGGCCGAGGACCGAGTGAATGATCGTAAGCTGAACACACCCGTGTACCCGCTCCCCAGGTCAAGAAGTTGAGTCTGACCAGGACCACAGAAGCGCTCCTCGAAGAGCTTTTTAGCCATCATTGTAGATCTTCCCACGCAGCCCTGTGAGGTAGATAGTCTTCGTTCGATCCGCTTTACAGGTACCTAAGTGGAGGCTAAGAAGGGGGAGGCAGCTTGGCCAAGGTCCCCACTGGCTTCTTCCACTGGGCCTCGACATGTGCTCAAGTCACTCCCAGAGGACAAAACCCAACAAAAGAGAACAGCGGACACAGAACTTGTCCTTTCTCCCTGCCTCCCCTCTGTCCCATCATTCCTCTCTCTCCTCTTCTCGTCTGAGCTTCTCATAAAGAGTCTACACCCGGGTCCCAGGTCTTCACCTCTTTCTGTTAGCCCCAGGGAAGCCCCAGACCCTTCTCACACTCCCACTCCCACCCCCCAGAGCTTCCCTTGCCCAGTCACCAGTGTCCCTGTGGCCACAACCAGTCACAGATGCTTTCACATCTTTTCTCATTGGGCCTCCCTGCTCTGTTCACCGCTGGGGGTGGGGGGTGGGTCACACACTCCTTTTTCTTTTAAAGATTTTATTTATTTATTTGAGAGAGAGAGAACATGAACAGGGGGAGGGGCAAAGGGAGAGGGAGAAGCAGGCTCCCCACTGAGCAGGGAGCCCGACACGGGACTCGATTTCAGGACCCTGGGAATCACGACCTGGGCCAAAGGCAGATGCTCAACCCACTGAGCCACCCAGGCGTCCCCACTCCTTCTTGACTAAATGAACCCGACTAGTACATGGGGTAGACAGGATTTGGGCCGCTATCTCCAAGTTTGGTACTTTCTCTACTGTCTCCCCCTCTATCACCTCAGCTGGATGGGGAAGGTTTTTAGGCATCGTTAACACTTTCATCTCCCTTCCCATCCACTTACAGAGTCCTGTATGTTGTTCCTCAGAACTGTCTCGCATCCAAGCACTTTGCAGTATCACCTTCACTTCCCTCATCCTGGCCCCAGCTACCATTACCTCTCCCCTGGACCACTGCCGTGAACACCCTCTTCACTGGGCTCCCTGCCCGCACCCCTAGATCCTCTAATCTATTCTTCACACAGCAGCCAGAGGGAGCGTTTACAAATGTAACCCAAATCCTATCACTCCATTGCTTGCACCCTCCCAGGGACCTGCTGTCTAGAGTGTCAAGTCCGGGGACGCCTGGGTGGCTCAGCGGGTTAAGCGTCTGCCTTCGGCTCAGCTCATGATCCCAGGGTCCTGGGATGGAGACCCGCGTCGTCAGGCTCCCTGCTTGGCGGGGAGCCGGCTTCTCCCTCTGCCTCTGCCCCTCCCCCTACTTGTGCGGGCGCTCTCTCTCTCTCTCTCTCTCTCTCTCTCTGATAAATAAATAAATACATAAATAAATAAAATCTTTAAAAATAAATAAAGTGTTGGTCCGTGCTTCTCTGTTTCCTGAAATAAACCTCTCTGCCCAGGGCGCCTGGGTGGCTCAGTCGTTAAGCGTCTGCCTTCGGCTCAGGTCGTGATCCCAGGGTCCTGGGATTGAGTCCCGCGTCGGGCTCCCTGCTCTGCGGGGAGCCTGCTTCTCCCTCTCCCGCTCCCCCTGCTTGTGTTCCTGCTCTCGCTATCTCTCTCTCTGTCAAATAAATAAATAAAATCTTTAAAAAATAAATAAATAAACCTCTCTGCCCATTCAATTTCTGGGCTACACATTCTATTCTCTACTTCGTCCTTGTGACTTATCGCCCAATGGGTAAAGCAACCCGGGAAAGGCTTTGTAGTCAGAGCAACCTGGATTCAAATCCTCACCCCACCATTTCCATCGGTGTGGCCCTGCAAAGTCTCTTAACCTCCCCGGCCTCGATTTTCCTCATCTGTATAACGGGGGATGAAAACCTCTCGCTTGAGACTTCCATTAGCAAAGGGGCATGAAGCATATAGTCGGCACTAGCTAAAAAGTGCTTCTCGGGGCGCCTGGGTGGTGCGATCTGTTAAATCGGACTCTTGGTGTCGGCTCAGGTCACGATCACAGGGTCGTGAGATCAAGCCCCACGTCGGGCTCTGGGCTCAGTGCGGAGTCTGCTTAAGACTCCCTCTCCCTCTGCTCCTCCCCACTGCTCTCTCTAAAATAAATAAATAAGATTTTATTTGTTTATTACACAGAGAGAGAGAAAGTATGAGCAGTGGGAGCAGCAGAGGGAGAGGGAGACTTCCCACCGAGCAGGGAGCCCGATGCGGGACTCGATCCTGCAACTCCAGGATCATGACCTGAGCTGAAGGCAGTCGCTTAACCAACTGAGCCACCCAGGCGCCCAAAATAAATAAATCTTACAAAAAAAAGAAAAAGTGCTTCTCATCCCCTTCTGTCTCTCCCTGTTCCCAAATCCTCCAGCCCCTCCAGTTTCAGCTCTAACCCCACCACCCCATTAAAGCCTTCCTTCTCCCCATCCATTCCCAGTCTGCAGGGCTCACTCTTGAGTACCTTCAGCCTGCGCTGCCTGAGTCACTCAACTTGTCCCTAAACACAGAAGTCCCGGAATTGTTAGAAATCTTCCACGGGCTCCTGACCCTTCTCTGCTCTTGGCAGCTTGTGAGTTGCTGGAGGGCTGTGTCAGAGTTGGGGCCCCCGAGTGTGGGCTATGCCGGGCCTGGCACAGAGGATGTCTCAGTTAGTGTTTGCTGACCAGTCAGTATGGGCCACGCTACCCTGCCCACGCAGACCTCCCCTCCTACCTTCCCTTTGCTCCCTGACTACCCCTCCAAAGCTTGGTCCTCCCGCCCCCAGCAACTCAAGAGTCTTCTCAAAATATTCTCACCCTTCTGACTTATGAGGGTGGGCATTCGGGCTGTGTGTGGTGCGGGTGGCCGCAAGATCACCGCCTGTGGAAAGGGGCTAGGAACTCAGCTATCCTTGGTGCTGAGCACTGTGCTTAGGTCGGGGGGGTGGCGGGTGCCATAATGGCTTTAGGAGGGGGCTAGGTCCCCTGTGGTGTCTTCACCTGGATTTTGGGGGTGGGGAAGGGGCATCTTTCCAGCACATGTGCAAGCCAAGCCAGACCAGAAGCAGCTGTGTCTCTCCAGGAAAGAGGACCAGGCTCCTCACCCGACTTGGTGCCTTTAGACACACCAGGAGAGGGGACAGAGAAGTCTGAGGCCCGAAATCAGCAACTCTGAGGTCCGTCTCCCTAAAGTGAAGGAGTTTAAAGCTCATTGCTGTCACCTGTACACAGGGCTGGAGGACAGAGGGAGGGGGGCGGGGGAGGGAGGGAACGAGGCGGGGGGTACCATCTCCAGACTTTCCCCCGGATGGAACCCAAGAGCTGGGAAGAGGGCCAGTTTGTCACTTTAGTCATGCTCTCACTTCTCACAACCACCTGTGAGGGGCCGGTGATCAGTCCCCATTCCGCGGAGCAGAAAATGGAGCTTAGGGAAGGAGGTGGTGCTGGTAAGTGGCATGGTCGGGGCGAGAACCCACGTGAGGCTGACTCCAAGTCCGGCTCTTCCTCGCTCTGCTGGCCCTGTCTGCCGTGATCTGCACACACTCTATCCTGGTACGGCGAAGCTCTGGGTACGAGTTCCAGAAGGAGAAGTGAGTTCGAATACAAGACCCCAACTCTGGCTCCAGCGGGTCCTGGCCTACCAGAAGCCGGTGCTTGGCAGTTCACTCAGCGCCCCATCCTGGAGACACTCTCCAGGCCCCCTCAAGCCTGAATTACCAACTTCTCTCCCAAGCCCCCCAAAGTGCTCTCTGTCTTCTATTCCATCTGCTTGGAATAGTTCTCTTCCACCTCCGTCTCTGCTTGAGCAAAGCCGTACTCATCTCTCAAGACCCAGCCTCCTCCTCCATGAAGCTTTCTCTTAGCCTGGCAGCCAGGAGCACACTTACCTCCCCATGGCCACATCCTTTTTGGGACTGGTAGGGCCATTGCCCTACACCTCCCGTCCTGCTTCAAGCCTTTTTCAGATCTTCCCAGCTGTAAACAGCTGTCCCCCTGTGTTTATTCCCACAGTACAACACGATGTTCCCTGAAGTGTGGTCTACGTTTTGCTAGTGGTACATGAAATAGTGGTACGACAATTTCACATATACCCAGATGATCTTTTTAAATCTAATAGTCATGTATGTATTCTAATGCATACTAGACTCCAATAATAATTGGAGGAAAAAACTAGTGTAATTTCTTGAGTATTCAAGACTGAATTAAATGAGTTCAAGAAAAATAATTTGGTATCTGTAAAGCGGATTGAATTACTTATCCCTTCCTTGGGGGCTGTGGTGAGGAGATCTGCAATGATGGCTAAAAAGCGCTTTGAGGAGCACTTCTGTGGTCCCGGTCAGGTTCAACTTCTTGACCTGGGTCATGGGTACACGGCTGTGTTCATTTTAGGATCATTCACTGATGTGTGCACTTTTTTAAAAAAAGATTTTATATATTTATTCGAGAGAGAGAGAGAGCATGAGCACAAGCGGGGGGGGGGGTGGGGAGGGCAGAGGGAGAAGCAGGCTTCCCGCTGAGCAGGGAGCCCAGTGCAGGGCTCCATCGCAGGACCCTGAGATCATGACCTGAGCTGAAGGGAGACGCTTAACTGACTGAGCTACCTAGGCGCCCCTGTGCACTTTTTGATGTGTGCTCTATTGTGTGTGTGTGTGTGTGTGTGTGTGTGTGTGAATTTCCTATAAAATTTTATTTAAAAAAACCTGACACATAGCAGGCCCTCACTCAAGGTGAGTTGCACACTTTGTAATGTGGGCCCAAAGACCCACTGGAAGGGTGTTGATGCCACTGACAGCCAAGGAAGGGGGGTGCAGGTGTACAGAAAGTGGGTTCAGGGAGGGCAGTAGGCTCTAGAATTGTGATCTGAGGCATGTTTTCTGCTTTGGCCCCTGTCCCAGTAAGAAAGCCAGAGCGCTTTCTGAGAGCCTGTGTTGATGAGTAGCGGGCCAAGGCCAAGGGGGTGGAACCAGCCAAGACTTGGATCATAAACAAGCATACATCCCAGAGGATAAGCAGACAGGCCAGCACAGGGGAGAGTGTGGGTTGGATGCTTCATGACCTTGGGCAGGCCCTGGGCCTCTCTGAGCCCCTTTTTGTTTCCACCTGGGCAGTAAAATACATGGGCCTAATTGCTCCTTGAGGGTCCTCTTGCCTCAGACACTCAAAGGGCTATCCTATGCGTTGACATTAGTCAACAATCTCTTCTCAAACAACTTGAACACCCATCCTGTTCTAGGTGCTGTTCTGGTCACAGAGGACACACGAATGAGAGACTCCAGCGGCTGCCTTCAGGGGGCTCCCAGGCCTCGGTTTGTCTTGCTATACTTGCCCCTGGGGGGAGATGAGCACCCCGGTTCAGAGTAGAAGGGTCTCTAAGCGACTTTCAAAGGAAACCGTAGGCAAGGGTTGGAAATACACATGCCTCTGAAGGTCAGGAAGGTGGGGACATTTGTGAAGTAGGCTGGGGGAAGCAAACTGGAGCGTGCATGATGCACTCCTCCCGGGGGCCCCCAAGGCATTCATCCTCCAATTGGGGAAACCTCTATGCTGGCCCAGCCTAACCCATCTGTGGCCCACAGGCTGCCAAGAGCTGGCCAGTTTGCTTCCAAATATATTTGAACCTATACCCCAACAGGTGTCTACTTCTGTGTAAACGACATACATGTAATGCTGTGCTCATCGATGCTATAAGTGCTAAAACACAAAGAAATACGTGACAACAAGCAAGGTCATCAGGAATTCTAATATTGCCGTCTGGTACCCCAAGAGATTATGCACCCATTGCAGGAGGCCGCAGGTCTTACAGCTAGCTGATGCAAGGAGGGCAGAAGAAGGGGATCGACATGAGCTGTGCTTCACTACCTTCCAGACCCTACACGCCTTAGTCATTCACTTGCTCATTAGATTTCACTGGGCCTGTTGTATCAAGGCCCTGGGCCGGACCCTGGGAGATAGAGAGGTGGACAGGGCAGACGGAAGCAGCTGACAGGCGAGTCAGAGGAGACAGACAATAACTAAAGGCATAAATAACTGATGTATGGCTGGCTTTGGTAGAAGTGCTATGAGGGAAATCAACATGGTGATATGACGGTGAGGGATGGGGCTGAGGGCGGGGAGCTCGTCTGGATCAGTGGTCGGGAAGGAGGGATGGGGATGAGGGTGGGGAGCTCGTCTGGATCAGTGGTCTGGGAGGAGGTATGGGGATGAGGGTGGGGAGCTCGTCTGGATCAGTGGTCAGGGAGGAGGGATGGGGATGAGGGTGGGGAGCTCGTCTGGATCAGTGGTCGGGGAGGAGGGATGGGGATGAGGGTGGGGAGCTCATCTGGATCAGTGGTCGGGGAGGAGGGATGGGGATGAGGGTGGGGAGCTCGTCTGGATCAGTGGTCGGGGAGGGTCTCCCGGAGCTGAGAACTGAGGATGACAAAGGGCCAGCAGAGGGAATGGGAGGTGCCAAGGCCCCGAGGGGAGGAGAAATGATTTTGAGCACTGGAAGGAAAGGCAGTCTGTCTAGGGTGGAGAAGGTAAGGGGGCGAGTGGCCGATTTTATTTGAAGCACAATGGAAAACCACTAGAGAGTTTTGAGCAAGGGGAGTGATCAGATCTCGTTTAACATTTTCAAAGACCACCATGTCTACTCTGTGGACAATGGACCGGAGAGGTTGGAGAAGAAAGGGGGAGGTCAGGAGGCTATGGTATTGGTCCAGGCAAGAGATGACAGACCAGGATCGGACAGCGGAAACAGCGAGAGCAGGCAAGCATAAGATGTATTTCAGCCTCATAACGACCCTACAGTAATGCCTTCGCGAGGCCGCTATTATCTTCCCCACCGCACATTTGAGGAAACTGAGGCCAAGTGAGGTTAAATAACTTGTCCAAGATCACACGGCTCGTAAGTGATGAAAGCAGGATTCACCCCGGTCTGCCTGGCTTCCTTCCCATTCTACTTTGAATTCTAATTACATTTTCTGCTCCACAGAATCATTCACCAGGACCATACAGGGTCCTCCGACCTCAATCCTGAAAACCACTGGGCATCCTGAACAAAGAAAAGGGGATTGAAGACTGTTTGACCCGGCAATCAGCCAAGGGTACGCAAGTGATTAAAACAGTCCATTCGTCCCGTTTTCCTAAACATGCTCAGTTCACCAGAGCTCTAAGTAAGGGAAAAACCATTCTTTCCTTTGGAGGGGGAGTGGACGGGAGGCGGGTGGTGATGGTATATTTGGAAATAGAAATATAAAGGCTGCCAACTTGTGCCTTCAAGGAAAGCCCAGGGGCACAGCCCAAGACAGGGCAAGTGACTTGCCAAACCCCTCACAGCCCCCAAAGTTATTCGTGTGAAAAAGAAGGCAGAATTGTTCCTGCCAAAGACATGAAGTCCTTTAGAGCACTTTGTTAGCAAAGCCTTGCGTCCCTGTCACTATGCAAAGCACGCTGGAACGTTGCCATGGCAACAGGCAGCTGGGCGCCTGATCAGCTCAAGGCCTGCCTCAGCAGAGGCCCAAGCCTGTGGGGGCAGCTCCCAGAAAGGAGGGGGGGTAGTGTGGAGGGGAAGCTGGTTTTGTGTATGCTTATGAGGAGCCCTGAGCTCCCTGTCAGGTCACCAGGGTCCAAAGCCTGCGTCTTCAGGAAATATTTCCTGTTGCCAGATATGCTGAACTTCCACAAAACACAGGACCCCAGGTTGGCATAACCCTGGCCCTTTCCCCCTGGGTCTCTTCTGGTGGTCCTCCCCCCCTTTCTTTTTTTGTGTGGCTGGGAAAGGGAAAGAAGATGGAAACATCCACCTGCTGTAAAACAAAACTCCCTTGTGTTACAAGCACAAGAAGAAACCATAGCCCAGAGAGGGAAAGTGACCAGCCGAAGGTTGCACAGCCTCGGTGGTGCCAGAGTCAGAGCACATCTCCCCTGACTCCGAAGGTGAGTTTCACCACGGTATACTTCTTTCCCTGGGCACTGGGGAGGGAGGAAAGCCATTCAATATTGATGGAGCCCCTCTGAGTACCTAAATGCTGTGCTAGATTCTTTTGTATTCCTCATAGCTCATCCGCACCCCAGACTTGCAAGAGAGCTATTATTATCCCCATTTCACATGTTAGGAAGCTCAGAGAGGTTAAGGAATGGGGCTGCAGGTCACACAGCTAGACGGAGTGGCGTTAGACGTCACACTGGTCTTTGCACTTCCCCACATGGCCCCACACTCTGATGACACATACGCTTCATTGCCGCCTGTACGAACAAGCCACACCACTGTAAGTGATTCTGGACGCTGTCCCTCTTCTGCCACTGAGGACGGAAGAGTGTTCTCCAGTAGATCAATAAGCTGCCACCCAGTAATGACCAGAAACTGACGTGCTTCTCCGGGCCTCAGGTTCCTCATCATTAAAGTGAGGGTGACTCTAGTTTGGGGCTGCTGGAGGGGTGAAATAAGAATGTGTATAAAGTGGGCAGGGCAGGGCGCCGGGGTGGCTCAGTGGGTTAAGCGTCTGCCTTCGGTCGGGTCATGATCCCGGGGTCCTGGGATCGAGTCCCATGTCGGGCTCCCAGCTCAGCGGGAAATCTGCTTCTCCCTCTGTCTCTGCCCCTGCCCCTGTCTGTGCGCTCTCCCCTCCCCCCTCAAATAAATAAAATCTTTTTTTAAAAAAGTGGGCGGGGCAAGGTCTGGTGCCCAGTAAGCGCTCCATAAATGTTAGTTACTGCTAAGAGTATTCCCTTCAGGGACCAGTTCCTGTTCTGCCTCGTCAACGACACCAGCCCTCATTTGATGCAATTTCAGTTTCATTCCCCGGTCATCCACTCATTGCCGGCTACCAACACCTGGAGTTGAATTCCTTCTGCCAGAGGAAGAGGAAGGCATCAAGACAAGGTGATAACCGAGCCAGTCGTCAAAGAACGGAGCGAGATTGGCCGGTAAGATGAGGGCTGGAGAGAGGACATTCCAGGCAGAGGACATTTAGCTAGAGCCTAAAGGTATGAAGGTACCTGGTGTTTGGGGGGAAAAGAGTGATCTAGTACAGTGAGGCCGAAGATGAGGTAGTTGGGAGTAGACTGCGGAGGACTTGAGTGTCAGGAGAAGGGTTAGTAATGGAGTTTATCTTGAAGGTAACTGGGAGCCACGGGAGCCTTTAGGTGAAGAAGTGGCCTGAAGATCAGCAGGGGGGCTCCAAGGTGGAAGGCTGATTGGAGAGAGGCACAAAGACCCGTCAGAGGCTGTGGAAGGGTGCGGGTGAGAAGGGGTGAGGGCTGAGGATGAGCGACAGGATGAAGGGGAACAAGGAACAGTAGAGGACGTGAGGTGGGGAGAGGCCGGGGTAGTGCTGTTCTCCAAATGAGGGAGCCCTGGGAGAGGCACATGAGCAGGGAGGGGAGGACAGAGCTCAGCCTGGCTGCTGTGGGTGTGCGGTGCTTCTGGGCACACTGTCCACGAGGTCAGGGCTGAGCTAGAAATGGAACAGTCCTTAGCTCTTGGGGGAGTCCAGCTGACCCTTGACAACACAAGCTTGAACGGCACGGGTCCGCTTCCGTGTGCATTATTTTAGATAAATACAGTAGAGAGGTGCAGCTGTATTTTTCTCTTCCCCGTGGCTTTCTTAATAATGTTTTCTTTATTGTAAGGATACAGTGCATAATACATATGACATACAAAATAGGTGAGAATCAACTGTTTAGGTTATCGGGAAGGCTTCTGGTCAACAGTAGGCTATTAGGTATGTTTTGGGGGAACTCAGAAGTTCTCTGGGGATTTTCAACTATGTGCAGGGTCGGTGCCGCTAACCCCCATGCTGTTCAAGGGTCAACTGTGTATGGAACTAGAGAGTGGAGGGGACAGTTCGGTTTGTGTGGGGAGAACGGGGAGAAGAGAGAGCACTGATGTTTCAGCTCTGTGTCGGGATCGTTTGTGTCTGCCCGGCTCTGCGGTGGCAGCCTTCCTGACTCACAACTCCAACACTTATGAAGCTCCCTCCTATGCAGACCAAGCTGGTCCCGCAGCAACTTGGTGAGCAAAGATGGCACGGGCCCTCATGCAGGGCGCCTTAGCAATCCAGGCGGGCGGCTGTCACCCCTGACACGAAGATTTTCTGGGAGAAGGACTCGAGAATCCCAAGAGGTCCCACAACATCAGGGAGCAGACAGAGAAAGCCTGTAAGTATTGAGAAGCTATCAATCCCAGGGTGGCAGAAACGAGTTTTCTAAAATTCTGACGTTCGCTTGAAAGTTCAAATCCTGGGTGGCTCATTGGGTTAATCGTCTGCCTTCGGCTCAGGTCATGATCCCAGGGTCCTGGGATGGAGCCCCGCATCGGGCTCCCTGCTCCTCTCTCTCTCTGTATCTCTCTCTCAAATAAAGAAAGAAAATCTTTTTTTTTTTTTAAAGAAAGTTCAAATTTTATCTTTGGTAACAGATATTGTCAGCTGTTTTCCTTGAAGTTTCAAGCTCACTCCGTTCACTTTTGAGAAAATGCCTGCCAAGTACTCAAGCCTGAATAACCGTAGTTCATCAGTGCTTCTTTCGAATACAACGGATGTTCCATGTTTTGAAAAAGAGGTCTATTGAGCTCACACCTCCAACAATCGCACAAGTGCTTTTTCCTCCCAGACAACCCTCAGACTTGAGCACACAGCACAAGTGCGTGTTCTTCCCATTCCGTCACACAGATTATTAAAAAGATTTGAATTCAACGGTCAGGATTTAATAAAAATAGCATTTTTTTTTTAAAAAAACATTTTTTTTTGCTGAGTTATCAAAGCCATTCTTAGGTAAAACTGGCTCCCCCCTGCCCCCGCGAGGAGTGTGTGGTGGTGAGGTATACCAGCAGTATGGGCGGGGGCCACCGCTTTTATTCACGTGCCAGCAGTCTTGCCTGGGTGCAAACATCAACCTCGTGAAAAAGGCAAATGATGTCTTCGTATTATCCTGAAAATCGCTCTGACCTTACGCACCCCCTGAAAGGCTCTCAGTAGTAACCCCTAGAGGTCTGCTGACCATACTTCAAGAACTGCTGGTTTAGAGGGGTGCCTGGGTGGCTCAGTCAGTTAAGCGTCTGCCTTCGGCTCAGGTCATGATCCCGGGGTCCTGGGATGGAGCCCCGCATTGGGCTCCCTGCTCTGCGGGAAGCCTCCTTCTCCCTCTCTCGCTCCCCCTGCTTGTGTTCCCTCTCTCATTCAAATAAATAAAATCTTAAAAAAAAAAAAAGAACTGCTGGTTTAGAGAAATTCTTGCCCAGACCCATAGGGGCAAGTTAGGGAAGGTTTATTGCAGCATTCTTTGGGGTCATAGGGAGTCGATGGGACCAAGATGTCCAGTCTTAGAGGAACACAGAGGTAAACTGTGGTAGGTGTGTGCAGTTGTCAGAAGTGATCAACTAGACATGCACATAGCAGCATGGAGAGACCTCAAAAACAGAGTATTGAGGGGGGAGAAAAGAAATAGAATATTGTCTATAAATCAACACCATTTCTGTGAATTAAAAGCACACATAAATATATTCTCAAAGACACCTGTATTTCCAAGACACATACCAACCCACTAAAGAGAGGACGGGAGTGGGGATTAAAGATGAAAAGGAAAAATCAAGTCAGACCAAAAAAGAATGTAAAGGACCTTGCATGGGTAGATGATAGTGTGCAGAGCAGTATATTTAACTGTGCCCTTGAGTGCAAACAAGGACAGAGTGAATGGGAGGCAGAAAATAGTCTACTCTTTCAAGAGCACTGATGGTGAAAAGAAGGGGGCACCGCTGGAGAGAGTTCCAGAGAAAGAAGTGGGTGGGATATGTGCTTGTTGCCTCCTATCAGTGTATCCAAACACATGCTAGCCTGGGTTTACCACTGGCCTCCTGGTTTCTGAAGGTCACAGAATAAGGCTCCGAAAGGTAGGGAGGGCATGGAAGGAGGTCCCACTTGCTGGTTCCTTTTTTTAATTTTTTTTTTCCCTCTGGGAAGTAGAAGATGAGATCATTGCCTCGAAGTAGATGGTTTGTAGTTGGGGCATGAAGATCTGAGGACCATGTGAAGCAGCTGCCTAGAGACGAGAAAAGTAAAAGTATGCCCAGGTAGCACTGACGGTCCATCCCATGTGGAGACTGAGGGATGTTTGAGATGGATGGCAGGATAATTGCTTTGATTTTTCACTTATGTGTTCGATCAATCAATTAGTCAACAAATATTTATTGAGTATCCGCTATGTGCCAAGAACCTTCAGGGCGCCTGGGTGGCTTAGTTGGTTAAGCGTCTGTGTTCGACTCAGGTCATGATCCCGGAGTCCCAGGATCGAGCTCCGAGTCGGCTGAGGGGGGGGTTCTGCTTCTCCCTCTTCCTCTGCCCCTTCTCTCTCTCGCTCACTCTCTCTCAAATAAATAAATAAAATCTAAAACAAAACAAAACAAAACAAAAAACCTTGTAAGGTACTTGGGATACAATAAGGAATAAAATAGGCATAGTCCTTATCCATATGGACCTGCCAGTCTAGTAGGGGGTGGGGGGTTGGGGGGAGGAATGTTAAGTAAGCACACAGAAACAAATATCATTACACCATAATAACTTCAGGGAAAGAAGGTACGGGGCGCTGAGACAGTATGCCTGCCGGTGAGGCTTAATGCAGTCGGGGAGGCCTGTTGGTAAATAGAGATCTTCTTTCCAAAGGCTGCACGGCGCCTCATTGCAGGCACGCTCCGTGATTTACCTAGCCAGTCCCTTACTGGTGTTTTCCTGTTCTTTCCACATCATAACCCAACATTTTGATGTCTGTCTTCACATATGCATCTTTGGGCACTCCTTTCATTATCTCCTCAGCATGCATATCTAAAAGTAGAATTGCCAGGTTAAAGGGCAGACACATTTTTTAAGGCTTTTGAAACATACTGCCATACTGCCCTGCAGAAAGGTTGTACGCAGGAAAAAGTCTGCTTTAAAAAAAGGGGGGGGCGCCTGGGTGGCTCAGTCGGTTGGGCGACTGCCTTCGGCTCAGGTCATGATCCTGGAGTCCCGGAATCGAATCCTGCATTGGGATCCCTGCTCAGCAGGGAGTCTGCTTCTCCCTCTGACCCTCCCCCCCCATGCTCTCTTTCTCTCTCTCTCTCATTCTCTCTCTCAAATAAATAAATAAAATCTTTAAAAAAATTTAAAAAGGGGCGGTTAACAGTAGTCAGATTCAGGTGGTAAAAAACCTGCACAGACTTTTTTTCTTTTCTAAATTGTCTGCATTTAAATTTCCCATTTCCCCACCTTCTGACCACTCCCGCCTGTATGTGTATTACTCACTTAAAAATATTTTTGAGTAGCTAATGCACACACACACACACGACATAAATATTCAGGGACTACAAAGAGAATTCAGAGAAAAGAGAGTTGCCTTGACCCCTAGCTAGTTTCTTAGGCATCCTGCCAGAAATGGTCTCTGCATAATACACAAGAAATTAGTTGGTGGCATCAGATTATACCCATTTTTCTTTTGCACCTTACACTTTTCACTTGACACAAAGAGCCACCACATTTTTTAAAGCCTGTATAGTATTATTCTACGGTTATTTGGGCTATTTCCAGTACAAAAAATGTGTATGACTTATTTCACAATGATAATAGCAAAGGTGGAGAGAGAAGGAAAAAAGACCATCTACTGAGTTTAAAATATGCCTCCATTTGTTCAGGTAACATGCTGGGTGGCAGGAATAAAAAGATAAGAAATGTCGAGTCTCCAGGGGGGAAAAAAAGCACAGATTTTTTAGTCTCAAGGTTTGGAACGCCTGTGCTTCTAATAAACAATTGGTTTGCTTTTATCTGTGAATCCCAGGACTGGTCATGCCTCCCCTTTCTGCTATCTGCCATGAAAGCTTAAAGCCAAATTGTGGGACTCACATTGATCAGGAACGGACTTCCTGACACTCACTTTAAGTCACGGCTTCTTCACCAGTAATCTTTGTTCTCCTCTTGCCTCATCTTTCTCTCATACATCTCATCTAGGCTCTCTCCAAGTATTGGGCGTAACTTCGCAAGCCACCCTAAATCCTTTGTAGAATAAATCAAGGTACAAAGAATTTTTTCTTCTTTTTTTTCTTTTTTTTACAACAATTGAGCTAAATGCTCGGTTCTCTCGCAGACGCAGTCCTCAGGAGAGATGGGCAAGTCACAAGCAGGCGATGCCTCGAGAAAACAACAAAAACCAATTGGAGGTCGGTCAATCAATTGCCGGGCTCCGTGCGTCAAAGCTGAGGTCTTCAGCTTCCAAACACGCAAAGCAATTTAGCGCCCGAGTTCCCATGGCAACCGTGGGGTGGGGGGGGCTTGCCAGTGAAGATGCAGGAGCCCGGCCTGGCGGTTGCTGGGGGCCGCGTGACTCGGCTCAGGCCTGGGTGTTTAGATGCCCAGGGATTCTGCAGGAATGGGAGTTTCTGGAGTTGGGCCTAATGGAAAATGCAGTTGCTGAGAAGAGGTGAAAAGTATACACTGGAGACGCAGGGACAGCAAGGTAGCCCTCGCGTACCTGAGGCTCGTTCCCACTTTTCTTTTCCGCCCTCCCCTCCCCTGCCGCTGAGAAGGAGGTTAGGAAGCGGGAGCGAGAACATCAGGGGGAGGGACCCACAGCAAGCTGCCCTTTCTCAAAGGGGCTGAAAGAGTGGCTGGAGTAGAGACCAGAGAAGGACTGCCCTCGTTGGCATTTTTAAAGCCTCAGCCTAACTGATTGCTTTGGCCTCCGCTGAAGAAAGGTGGTGTTACCTGCCGGAGGAGGGGCTAGGCTCGGAGGCTGGGAGAGAGGGAGCCCAGAAGTAGAACCCCGCAAGGTCGGCAAACGTGCCCCTCACTGCTAGGCGAGAATATAGATGAGTATTCATCTGATCTGGGAGGAGGGAAGACTTTCTCGGCGTAAAACACACACACACACACACACACAAAGGAAAACGGCAACATACTTGACAGCAGTCGTTATAAAAAAAAAATCTTAGCACATCCCAAAGCACAATAAACCAGAAATCAAAGAGAAAATAGAAAGGCGGGAAATAAAAAGCTATCTGCAGCACAGGGCAAATAAATAAATAAATAAATAAATAAATAAATAAATAAATAAATAAAAATAAAGGTTAATAACTTTATTACATAAAGAGCTTTAAGTAATAAGCTCTTTACCAATAAGGAAAAAGACACATATTTTACTTTTCTAATCAGAAAAACCGACTCTGTTTTTTAAAAAAAGAGGACAGCAGAAGAACATGTCATTCTCTGAAAGGGAAGCTAGTAAGAATCACAGAATGTAGATCAGCTCAGACAACTGCAGAAGTGGCTCAGGAAGAGAGAGCTGGAAAATGTCCTGCTTATTGAACTGGGGAGATGGGGGTGGGGGTCTCCTAAAGCTTATTTAAAAGCAACCAATTTAGAACAAACTATCAAAATGGTACTGGAACCTGTCACCGACAGTTGCAAGCAGGAGGGCTCTGCTTCCCATACAGAGCAGAGAGAGGAGTATGACCGGGGACACATTGTGGCATCAGACATTGCTTGAGACCTATTATCTGTTGAGCATGAGATGGGAGTGGAGGAGTGGACCCCCAAATGAGGAGCTTATTACAAAGACTTCTCAGTCTATTGGGGGAGATAATATGCAACTTGTGAAAGAAGCAGCTTTTGAGATGGGCTTTGAAGGTTGAGTAGGAGTTCGATAGGCAGAGACGTAGTCAGGGCGGGTATCAGTATTGGGAGTGAAGGCAAAGATATGCAAGTGGGTGAGATAATCTCTGAGGCCCTTCTCAGCTCTGCCAGTCTATGATTCTGAACTTCAGCCTCCTCCTAAGCAACATTACCTCTGTGAAATCTTGGATTTGACATGCTGCTCATAGTGTCCTCTGATAGACAGAAAAACAAATATCTAAGCATTCGAATAAAAGGAAATATTCATCCATACCTCTTGAGGGCGGTTCACTTAATGCCAGTGGTGGGGGTTCCACATTTGGGGAAATTGTGCCAAAAGCAATATGGAGCCACTGAGGGCCCTATCTCCAGAATTGAGAAGATTAGAGGGGGAGAGAATGGAGGCAGGCAAACTGGTCAGAGGTTCTCACGAGAATCCAGTGAAAGGGGAAGGGTCCCTTGACTCAGAAGAAATGGCCCAGAAGCCTGGGGTGCATGGGGAGAAGTGACTAATTAGACTACAGAACGGGTTCCTAAGTCCTAGTTTGCTGCACACAAATCCGAATGAGGCAGGGCTTACATTCAATTCTGGCTATTATGTTCTTTGCAACATGGAGAGGTATTGTTTTACATTTCCCTTCCCCAATTTGGGACACATTGTTATGGTTGTTTAAACAAGGTGCCAATCCGACTGGGCAATGGCAGGAAATGTTTCCCCGCAGGAAAGGCTCACATCAGATCCCTGCTGCCTTTCCCAAGTAGAAATCAAGCCTCCTCCTCCAGAGACAAGGAGGACCAGACCACAGTGGCCCCTTCAACAGGTGTCAAGAAGAAAGAAAATATTCTTGGGGCACCTGGGTGGCTCAGTCGGTTGAGCGTCTGACTCTTGATTTTGGCTTGGGTCGCAATCTCGGGGTCCTGGGATGGAGCCCCATGTCACGTTCCGTACTCGGAGCAGAGTCTGCTTGAGATTCTCTCTCTCTCTCTCTCTCTTCCTCCCTCTGCCCTTCCCCCTGCTGTGTGCACCCTATCCCTCTCTAAAATAAATGAATTTTAAAAATCTGAAGAAAGAAAGAAAGAAAGAAAGAAAGAAAGAAAGAAAGAAAGAAAGAAAAAGAAAGAAAGAAACAAAGAGAAAGAAAGAAAGAAAAAGAAAGAAAGAAAATGTTCCTTTTTGGTTAGCAGTGCAGGAATGGAGTGTTCGCAGAGGGGCTGGAGGTGGGGGGAGGGTGCAGGCGACACGTTCCCAGATCTGCCATCCGAGCAGCGTGAAGTGAATGCCCAGGGAGATGGGTGTCTCTGGGGAGACCACCACCTACCTGCCTGCCTTTTCCATTTGCAACCTGGAGGGGGCCTTGCCTTTCCATGCATAGGAAAGTGACAAGTTTGGAAAGCACCAGGGCCGTCAGCCTAAGTTGGAGAGGCAAGGGAGAGTGTCCTGCGCTCCTGGAGGAATGGGAGAGTGACACAGGGGAAGGTGGACCAGGAGGGGAAGAGGTGGGGGAGGACCAGAGAGTGGCCAGCTCCCTGTCCCATCCCTTTCCATAACCCCAAGCCCAGCCCCTGCTCGGTTGAAGATCCTCCCCCCGCCCCCCCGCCCCACCGCGGCCCCGGCCTTGTTCCAGAAGTCATGTGGCCACCCAAGCACATCCTAGGGCAGTTGGCTTGGAGGCCTGGCAGCATGTCTGTGACCTAACTGAAACATGCTTCTACCCCACAGTTCTCGAAGCCTTTCAGTGCCTGACTTTTCACCTAAGCAAGCTCGCCCTCACCCTTGCTCTGTGCCAAGCACTGGGGACTCAAACTGGGAATTGGGCATCCAGTCAGGCATGCCTCAGAGTCCCGAGGGGCCAAATTTCTCAGAGGATGACACACATTCATGTTGCTCCTTGTGCCAAGGCAGGGGCCTGGTCGGGCTCAGCCAGCACTCAGTGCCTGGCCCAGAGTGGGCATGTGATACATATTTGTTTGAGTTGTTGAAGGAATTCTAAGCCATGAGAGAAAACAAGATCTATGTTGGCCAAATCTCTACTTTCCAAGCTAGAGAGTCAAGAGGCTTTGCATCTGATTTGTTTCCAAGCTGCTGGGATAAATACTGTATCGAGTGCTGTAGACACCAAGAGGGGGCTTTGCCTGGGGGTATCTGAGAAGGCTTCCAGAGAAGGTGTCATTGAGGCAAGTTTTGAGGAGCCAGTGAGGTTTTCCAAGGTGGAAATGAACACTCTAGCTAAGTGTAGGGAATGGAAGCATGACCAAAGGTAACAGATTGGGATGCGTGGTTGGAGGCCCGCGAGTAGAAAACTTGGCTCGAAGAGGGTGGTAGGAAATGATGCTGGAAAGGTTGCCTGGACCCCATGCTGTGGAGGGCCTTCAGTTCCAGCTGGAGGAACAGTTTCAGGAACATGTTCCGGAGAAGAAAATCTTAACTAAGACTGAGCAAGCAGTGATGTGGGAGAAGCAAGAGAGAGAGGCGGGTCGGGTGGGAGGTGACCACGTGGCATGACGGCGTCTGGGACTTGTGGTCGCTACAAGAACAGAAGGGGAGGGCAAAGTGTGAAACGCTGTTGATGACTTAGGGAAATAAGGTCTCTCATCTATCCCTGGGGGAACTGTAAATTGGCACAGCCATCTCAAAGAGCAGTTTTGTGACATCTACACATAGCCCTCAACCCAGCAACCTGACTTCTAGGTATATACAAGATTTCTTCTACACGTACAAGGGGAAATATGCACAAGAATGTTCACTGCAGCATTGTGGGCAATGTAAAAAAAGAGAAACAACCTAAGTTTCTTTTTTTTAAGATTTTATTTATTTATTTGAGAGAGATGGTGAGAGAGACCACAAGCAGGGGGGAGAGGGAGAAGCAGGCTTCTGGCTGAGCAGGAAGCCTGATGCGGGGCTCGATCCCGGGACCTTGGGATCATGGCCTGAGCCGAAGGCAGACGCTTAACCATCTGAGACACCCAGGCGCCCCCCAAAACAACCTACGTTTCTATCAGCAGAGGATTTTTATTTTATTTTATTTTTTTAAGATTTTATTTTTTTATTTGACAGAGGGAGAGAGACAGCGAGAGAGGGAACACAAGCAGGGGGAGGGTCAGAGGGAGAAGCAGGCTTCCCGCCGAGCAGGGAGCCCGATGCGGGGCTCGATCCCAGGACCCTGGGATCATGACCTGAGCCGGAGGCAGACGCTTAACGACTGTGCCACCCAGGCGCCCCAGCAGAGGATTTTTATAAAAAGTGTTTTTATTATTTACGTGATGGTTTACTATGTAGCAGTTAATACGAACAACCTACAAGTATAAAAGGAATAGGGACCAAAAAGATAATGCTGAATGAAAAAAAGCAAATTGTACACAGCTCTTTCACATGGAATATCATGGCAGATTTTAAGTGTACAAAACCCAATACTACACGCCACGTACGGACACATAAACATGGCCTAGATACGTATCACGGTCAAGATAATGAAGGACAGGGCAGGGGAGGACAGCATATTAAGGGATTTCAATGGTATTTCAATGGTAATGTATCATTTTGCCAGAACACAAATCTCAGGCAAACAAGATGCAAATGTTAACATTTGTTCATTTTGGGTGAAGGGTACATGAGCATTTGCTGTATTATCCTCCGACTTTAAAAAGAAAAAAACACTTTAAAAAAAAAAAGAGGAAAAAGGGAGAGGAGAGGGATGGAAGAGAGGGTCCTGGCCATTACCACATCTAGCAATTAGAAGCCCACAGACACACACTGAAGGACACCACAGCTACAATTTAAAAAAATAATAACAGGAAAGGGGTACCTGGGTGGCTCAGTCCGTTAAGCGTCTGCCTTCGGCCCGGGTCATGATCCCAGGGTCCTGGGATCGAGCCCTGCGTCGGGCTCCCTGCTCAGCGGGGAGCCTGCTTCTCCCTCTCCCTCTGCCTGCCGCTCCCCCTGCTTGTGCTCTCTCTCTCTCTCTCTGACAAATAAATGAGTAAAATCTTAAAAAAGAAAAAAAAAGAAAACAGGAAAAATGACCCTACAGCTCCCAATAAATGCCACATCACAGAGCCTGGGCTCAGTTCCACTCTTGCCCGAATCCGGCTCCACTGGCTTTCAGACAAGAAAACAATAAATAAATAGTGCACCAAAGCGACCCAAGGTGGAGAACAATGACATGGAGCTTTGGCCAGGCCCAGACGCAAAGGCACTCGGGAGAGCGAAATTTACACATATGTTCCCCACATGAGAAACAGCTCATCCCTGCAGGGTATCCAAGCGCCACAGCCGGAGTAGCAGGTCCAGCCTTTGCCAGGGGCCGGGTGTGGAGGCAGAGGAGGAGGAGGGCTTTCAGGGCATCAGAGAGACAGAGAAGGACATGAAATCAAAGGGAAGGCAATCTCACTAGAACTAGAACGTAAGCTCCGGGAGGATTTGTTGGGTTCTGTTTTGTTCCCTGCTCTGTCCCCAGCCCCTAGAGTGTCTGGCATACAGTAGATACTCACTAATTCTGCGCTGAGTGAGTCGAAGGGAATGGTGAATGGCTTGGGGTAGAAGGCAAGAGCGTTGAGCGCCCCCAGCTCTCTGGCATCTTGATTGCTCAAGTGACCGGATCTCAGATGTGCCAAAGCAGACACTCGTAGTGTTCCTAGCGACTTCATACTGCTGCCTATGGTAGGGGCTGGGGCCTGGGACTGAGGCGTCAGCAGAAGAAAGGGTGATGTAGCTACAGAGAAGTGAAGCTCCAGGAGGAGTAAAGAGCCAGGAGGCTTGGGCAGAAAACATCCCTCAATAACTGAAAATCTGCACGAGCAGGGACAGGCATGGGGAGGGTGTTGGTGAAAGCATAAAGAAGAGAGGAGGGGTCTCACTCCTATCGTGCACGACTAGCTCAGGAGGGGCTCCTTTGCGCAAATCTGAGAAAGGCTCCTCCTCCTGCTGGATGGACACTTTGGAGAGCTGCAGTGCCTCTGGGAGGAATGGGACAAATTGGCCCTGGGGCATAGGGCTTGGTTATTGGAGCTTGGGCTGGATTTTGGGCCCCTTTCGCAAGGCACCCTGGCACAGTGCACAACTTGCACAACCGTACACACCAGATCAGCATTCCTGACAACCAGGTTCTTCATAGTCTCCCATCATTCTGCAGCCGGCTGAGGGCACTGCCACCATCTTGGCTGCCATCTGTGTTTTGCAGCCCCTGCCAGGCCTCCTTGCCCTGGACTGCAGGCAGGAAATTCCATTGAGCCAAGACACAAAACTCGGTTCTAGGGTGAATTCTGAGTATTATTCTACGTGCAAGGACTCCGTTCTACTATGAGGAACATCTCAACTGCTTCAGTTAGGGTGGTACATGCTTCTCTATCCTCCTGACAGAGGTCAAGTAAATTGCCAGAAGCTAGAGGCCAGAAACAAGCTGTTGCACCCCCTGGTGTTGGCTAAAGGAAATGCTGATGACATTTCTCCTGTCATTCTGGAGGAGAAATGAAAGGCTCCCCCCATCTCCATCCCCAGGGAGTTTGGGGGTCTGCCAGAACATCTGCATTGTAAACAGCAGGGCTAGAACATTAGCAACCACCCTGAGGCCCTGGTGGGATCATGTCACTCCTTCTTAAGCAAGAGAATCCATCAGATGGCCACTCTGTCTCTCTGCCCCTCCCACCAACAAAGTTACCTGCCTCTGCCTTTCAAGAGCTCCTTTCTCCCCAGGAGGCCAGGCCCTTCATTTTTTTCTCAGGGCAACCCCTGCTGACCCCCATCCCATCCTCTTAACTAACTACCTTTCACTGACTCCAAGGGTGGGAAGGTCACTTAATCTCTTTGTGTCTCCACTTCCTCATCCGTACTATGCTGTGGGAAGAAAACAGTATCTACCTGATCAGGTTGTGAGGACTGAGTGCGTTAATTCACATACAGTGTTTAGCTTAGGGCTTGCCAGAGGGTAGGCACCCACCAAATGTTGCCGATTATGATTATGATTATGATGAATATCATCATGAGTGTGAAGGGTACAGT
This sequence comes from Eumetopias jubatus, assembly GCF_037043125.1. Classification (NCBI taxonomy): domain Eukaryota; kingdom Metazoa; phylum Chordata; class Mammalia; order Carnivora; family Otariidae; genus Eumetopias; species Eumetopias jubatus. The sequence continues at coordinate 68,961,032 of NW_028274817.1, forward strand.
TAAGGGCAGTGAAGTATTAATGGCACTGAACCAGTCTGGGCAGCCACAGAACAGGCTGTTCCTGTTGGGATGGACAGGGATGGACAGCTCTGGAACGAGAGAGTTGGCTTCAGGAGGGAGGCCCTACGAAGAAGGCTCTGGCCACTGCCAGGCTGGATCCTGGAGCCATCAGCGTGCATTCTTCTGCAAAGCAGAATCGGCTGCTCTTTCCTCCTGAAATCCTTGCCTTCCCATCTTCTCTCCTCTGTCCTATTTAGATTTGTTCTCCTCCTCTGAACTGACAGGGCAACCCACGGACTGGCAGCACCAGGAGCCGGCCGCAGGGGCCATGTGGAACCGAGACTCGAGGCACGCCTTCTCCATAGCCCACCCGGCACACCGGGCCTCACAGTGGTTGGGAGGCATCCACTAGTGGTTCTCATCCCGAGACTCGCGGGGCTCCATGGAACTAAATTCGGGGAAACACTGACTGAGCTAAGAAGGCTTGCAGTCAGGACCAGGCTCAGTATGGGCAAAGAGGATCTGGAGAGCAAGAGAAAGACCCCAAAGTGTCTCCTCTGTCATTCAGTGGCTGTTGCCTAAAATTCCACCATCGGAATGCTTCATTTCCTAGCCAGAGCCAATGTTCCGGTGAAAATGCAAAGGCCCCAGGAATGGGGACAGTGAGGGGCGCCTGGGTGGCTCAGTCGGTTAAGCATCTGCCTTCGGCTGAGGTCATGATCTTGGGATCCTGGGATCGAGACCCACATCAGGCTCCCTGCTCGGCTGGGAGCCTGCTTCTCCCTCTCCCTCTGCCTCCCGCCGCACCCCCCCCCGCCCCCACTTGAGATCTCTCTCTCTCTCTCTGTGTCAAATAAATACAATCTTAAAAACAAAAAAGAACGGGAACAGTGGACCATCTTCAGTGTTGATGGCTTCAGTGGAACAGTTTACTGAGCAAAGTCTCTGTAAAACTGAGAAACACAGCAAGGGCCAGCTCCCTTGTCCCCCTGCTCAGCCTGCTAATACCTACTGAGAAATAAAGACTCAAACACAGGGAAAGGAATACATCACACTGCATTTTGATTTCAGTAAACCTGGGGTTTTCATCCCAGCGCCGCCTCCTATTAGCTGTGTGACTTTGAGAAGCCACCTCACCTCTCTGAACCCCGGTCTTCCCATCTGTACAACCCTGATGATAATAATAACAGCAATACCAGATTGGTAACGTTGTTGGGAGGGGTCTTAAATGAAAAAAAGAGGTGTAAGGGAAACTAACCTAGTGCCTGGCTCAGGGGAGCTCGTTTATTTGTTCCATCTGCCTTTTGCTCTGAGCCACCAATAGGGGCTTTGCCAACAATGTAAAGACATTGAGAGGCAGGAACACAGGACAAAGGTGACTCCTGAACATCCTCTGCGGTGTCTGTTCTTGAAACGTCCCCAGGGAAGACAGCGTAATCCTCAGTCCAGGATTTGGGAGCCGGAATCCAGATGGCATGGCCCATTTATCAGTGCCACCAGACTCTCGACTTTAATAAGCTTTCTGCATTCGTAACCACAGGAAGAGGAGGAAATGGGCCAGATTCCTTGGTGATAATGAGCACCGCCAGCTCACTTTTATGTTGGCAAAGTGCATTGTGATCACTCTGATTAGTTCTTTCTCACATCAGCCTTCGGGAGGCACAGGCGTATTTTTTCTCTTTGTTTAAAGATGTAGGAATTGGAAAGCATGAGCTTTCGGCCATTTCCAACACTTGGCCTGGCCAAATGCCTCTTCTAGGTATATGGAGTTGCCTTATTGCTGTTAGAATCTTAGGGATGGCTTCTTAGGGTCGAGCGCCATTCAATACTTTTCCAGGAAGATAGGCTGCCTGGTGTTGTCTAGAAGACTCTGTCTTTTACCTATCAGAGGGGGCTGTGGGCAGGCCTAGGAGCAAAGAAACTCCAAACCTTAAAAGGTTAGGAATGCAGGGACCAGGGAGTTAGGGAAAACGGACCAATGAAAGTGCTTAGCAACATCCAAGGACCAATGGGGGGTGAGCCCCTCTGTCTCCAGGAGGCAGCCTTGATTTTCATTGGCTTTGGCTGTGAAACTGTCTCCCTGAACTGGGAGCTTTGTTTAGGTGCTCCTACCTGTCCATGGAGGGGCCTTAAGAAAACTGGGGGAGCTCCCACTCAGGCCCTCACCATTGGTAAGTTCTCAGCCATAAACACACACACACACACACACACACACACACACACACACACACACAAACAAGAAAAGAAAAAAACAACCCAAAACTAAAGCAGTTTTCAGCAGACGTTCATGTTTGCCAGGTCTGTGCAAGTGCAGATTGTGGTCTATACACAACGTAAAAAGGCACACACGGTCATCTTAAACCCCCGAGCGAAGGGCAAGCTATTTATATGTCAGTCCCTGCCGGTCCCAGGCCTGTCTCAGTCAGCGAGGGGGGTCAAAGACATTCTGCCCGCTCAACCTGGCTAGCTCTAGAGTCCGTGGGAGCCCAGCCTGAGAGGGCACTAGGCAAGCGGTCTGAGAGGACACTGCAAATAGCGTGTACTGCCCTGGGCACTGCTGCGGAGGCTGGGCGTGAGCTGAGTCCCCCCGAGGCCATGGGGGCCCCCCACCGGCCATTGCCACTGCACCCCACCAGGAGGGGCTGGTTTTCCTCCCCATCCATCGTGCACGGGGCCACCGTCCTTGGTCTCTCCAACAGTCCCACCCCACAAGGGACCTGGCCCCCAGTTCCGAAGCTCAGGTGGCTGCCAGGGAGCCAGTTGGCAGGTCTGGCTCCTGCCAGCCCCACCCTTCCCTTAACGTTGGATCTCTGCAAAGACCCCCTGGCCTTTGTAGGCCTGCGGGATGGGCAACTAGATTCCCACAGGACCCCAAGGACTGCTACTGCACCCTGCTCCCTGCATTTCCCAGATGGTGCCATCTGTACCAGATTGACCCTGAGTTTTCCCCATACCCCTTAGACACTGTACTCACGCTGTTTCTCATGCCCTGGTGGAGCCGTTCTTTAATTTTAGCACCTACTGTGTGCTAGAAGCTGGGACGTTTGCTGGGTCTTAGTTGTCCCCGGCCCTGCTGCTCAGTGGCAACTTGGACCCTGATGGCCCTGTACCCCACATGGGAGCTTCCAGAATGTTCTACCGCCAAGGCTACACCATTTAGGAAATTTCCACGAGCCACTCTCTTTATGCAATCCCTCGAGTTCCGTGGCGGCCCAAACCATGCCAAGGGGTGAGTGGGTGGGACACCCTGACAAGGCTGCCGGTTGATGCTCATGCTGACAGGAGCTTGAGTTCTTGTTCTGGGAGCAGCACCTTCACTTCCCCTCACCTGGGGAAGAGTTCCCAAACTAGGAGGAATCTGAAGTCACGCTGCTGTCTGAAAGGCTGGTCTCTGGTTGTGTCAGATGCATCAGCCCCAAGCATGTGAGAATCCAAAAAGCCACGGTGTCCTCCATTGTGGCCATGTTGCCCCGGACACCCGCTTCCAATTCTTTGGATTCCTGATATGCACTCGCTTCCCACACTGCTCCAGAAGCTCTGCCTGGAGTGCCAGTCTGTTGGGCCGAAGATTGACCTGTGTCCCCTCGGCTCCACGCCTCCTCCTTCCATGATCAGAGGACTGGCCATGCTCCTCTGGAACTGACTCCCTGCATCCCTCCCAGTTCACCTGGTAGCTCTTTAAGGACAGGGCCTCATTCATCTCTGTATCCCTGTCACCACACAAGGAGTGTGAGCCCAGGAAGTGTTGGCAGGACAAACACATGCGCTCAGCTTCAAGTGTAGGACTAACCTGGTCCCCTCACAGTTTGGCCGGTTTGTTTTGGGCCTGCAGAATCTCCACTCCTTTCTAGCAAAGATCTTACCTAAAACTTGGGGTTCCATTCGCCTGGAGTGGGGAAGGACAAGGGATTAGGAATCCAGGCCCGGGTGAGATGGAGTCAGTCTTTGCCCAAATCATCAACTGTGTGTGGCCCAAGAGGCGGGGAGGCCACCCTGGTCAAGAAGGGGGCCTCGGGGAGCCTGATGCATGACAGCCTCTGAGAAAAGGGACAACCAGAGGAAAGCGTGCTGAAATGGGCAACGGCGCGTTGAAGAAGTTGTTTTGGAGGGAGCACAGAAAGAGCACAGGCTTGAGGCCAGAGTGCCTAGGGCCAAATTGCAGCTTTGCCCCTTCCTTGGTGACTCCCGGCAACTTCCTTTTTTTTCTTTTAAGATTTTATTTATTTATTTGACAGAGAGAGACACAGCGAGAGAGGGAACACAGCAGAGGGAGTGTGAGAGGGAGAAGCAGGCTTCCCGCTGAGCAGGGAGCCCGATGCGGGGCTCGATCCCAGGACCCTGGGATCATGACCTGAGCCGAAGGCAGACGCTCAACGACCGAGCCACCCAGGTGCCCTTCCGGGCAATTTCCTAAGTAACTTCTCATTGCCCAGTTCCCTCAGGTGTAAAATGGGGGCCAGTAACATTGTCTACTCCACTGAGTCAGCACAGGGATGACAAATAACACGTAGCGACCACCTTGTAACACAGATCCTTCTCAATGAATGGCATCTATTAATATCATTAATAACACTTGGAACATGATGGATGTTGATGCACAAAATGTAACCTGGTTAAATCCGCAGAGGCCCCCAGGAGTGTCTTCGGGGTGTCGTTATGTGTGTAGGAGGGGGACATTTTCTAGGAAATTCATTTTAGCAGAGCAAATGAAGTGACAATGAACTGGTTATTGATCAAGAGGTATTCGGTCTGCTGGCATCGAGAACTCCTGGAGTAGGGAAAGGTCTGTTGTGGTTGCGTGTGTGAGTTGCCCATTTCCCCCAAGTCAGCTGTGGGCACCCTGGTAGAGGCACGGAGCCCAACTCTCCTCTCTCCTGTACCCCACTACTCTGTGTACCTAGCCCAGGCCTGGCCCAGAGCACATGCATGAGTGGAGAGGGTAAGCAGAGAATTCTGAGCAGGAGCCCCCTGATGGGGGTCTGCGAAAGCCCTGAATTGCATGTCTACACCTGCTTTGCTCATTCATCCATCTGTTTACTCAATAAAGCACCTATGATGCACCGGGCTCCCAGTGTGGTCCACATCTTCAGCCTAGGCCCCCGGCTCCCTGTTCACTGCACAGGTTCTCATAGCGCCTCCTTTTACTCAGGGACCGGCTTCCTGGTCGGACACCCTGCTCAGCTTTGAGGTTCAGCCTCTTCCCAAGGTTCTGCCTCTTCAATTCTCCCCGCCGGCTCCTCCCATTACTGCTTACAAATAGGTGTGGTCCAGTTCCTAACCCCCTTCCGGCTCCAGGACACCCCGCCCCAGCCTGGCCCTAACACTCCAGGTCCCTACTGGCCTGAAAAAGGGGTCGGGAGTGAGGACCAACTCACAGACAAAGAAAACAGAGCAACTGGGGCGCCTGGGTGGCTCAGTTGTTAAGCGTCTGCCTTCGGCTCAGGTCATGATCCCAGGGTCCTAGGATCGAGCCCCGCGTCGGGCTCCTTGCTCAGCGGGGAGCCTGCTTCTCCCTCTGCCCCTGCTGCTCCCCCTGCTTGTGTCCTCTCTCTCTCTCTCTCTCTCTCTCTGTCCGTCTCAAATAAATAAATAAAATCTTTAAAAAGAAAACAGAGCAACTGAGCCCTCAGGGAGGAAGTCGATGAGGGGCAAAGCAAGGCATGGTAAAACAGTGAGGCCAGGAAGTCAGCTGGTGACAGTCCTCTCCTGGACCCCTACTGGGGGTGAACTGGAGCCCCCAAGCCCCCACAGAGGCAGCAGACTGGGCTGCCTACCACTGCGTCCCCACACAAGCTTGGAGCCCGGGAAGTGAAGCTTCAGGCTTTTGTTTCAAACGACTAGCTCGCTCTGCCAGACTGTGTGGTTTGAACACACTCTAGATGTTTTCCTGCTGAAATCACAGAGACAAGGGACCGGAGAGCTTGGAGGCGAGAGCAGAACGCACAGGGGCAGGGGCTGAGGGGGTGGCTTCAGCCATGAGGCCTGCAAGGCCTGCGTCTCCAGGCAGGGCCTCCGGAGTCCTCCAGGCTCCACCCCAGGCCAGTCTACCCTCTCTTACCCGACAGAAAGCACTTGGGATCTGGCAGTTGCCAGTCAAGGCTGGCAGGCCTTGTGGGGAAGCCCAGAGCTGAGGGGAGAGGGGGAAAGAGAAGGCAAGCAGCATCCTGCGTGGGCAGCTCCTGAGAGACCGTCCTCGCCTGGCCCTTCTGGTACTCCTTTTGTTTTTCATCCCATCCCCACCCCTAGCCTGCTGAGAATCAAGAGCCGGGGGCCAGAATCGGATGAGTACATAAGCCACACGCGAAATGTTTCAACCCAGAAAGGGAAGAAGGGAGGTGACGTGAAATCCTGCCCCCACTGTTTTCTGCTCCGACTTCTTGGGACTTTTTGTGCTCTCTTCTGTTTTAAAGGTGATTCTGAAAGTCAGGTGGATATATTTCTGCATCACCCAGGAGCCGGGCTACTTGTGGAAGGGAAGGGCAGGGCATCCGGCCCCCGTGTTTCTTTCCTGCTCCCTCTGCTCTTCAGGTTACAGCCATTCCAGAGGCCACAAGGAGTGGCTGGGAGACATGTTTTGATGATGTAGCTCACGAATTTCAAATCATTGTCACAAGGTTCAAAAATGACAGTATTTTACTATTTTTAAAGATTTATTTATTTATCTGGGGGACGCCTGGGTGGCTCAATCAGTTAAGCGTCTGCCTTCGGCTCAGGTCCTGATCCCAGGGTCCTGGGATCGAGTCCCGAGTCGGGCTCCTTGCTCAGCAGGGAGCCTGCTTCTCCCTCTGCCTGCTACTCCCCCTGCTTGTGCCCCCCACCGACAAATAAATAAATAAATTTGAGAGAGAGAGAGCACGCACGCAAGCTGGGGGATGGGCAGAAGGAGAAGAAGAGAGAATCTCAAGCAGATTCCACGTGGAGAGCGAAGTCCAACTCGGGGCTCAGTCCCACGACCCTGAGATCATGACCTGAGCCAAAATCCAGAGTCAGAGGCTTAGCCAACTGAGTCACCCAGGTGCCTCCAAAGTGATATTATTTTATGTTGAAACCAAGTCTGAATTTCTGGCATCTTGAAAAATGGGAAAACATAGCAACCCAGGTCAGTGATTCTAGATGAGAATGAACAGCACGGCTTAGAAGCCAATGTCCCCATAGACGGGGTGCAAACTCTCCCATTTCCCACAGTCCACACATCTCCTTACAGTGTTTTGGGCACGGAGGACCACTTATCATGCTTGAGCTTGTGTTGGTTTGTACGTGGCCTGCTTCCCTCACTTATATAGTAACTTCCCGGGCCCTCTCAGCATTTTCGGTCGAGATCCCTGATCTACATCCAGCTACTTACTATTTCCAAAACACACCTCCATATCGGCCTGCATCCTACCCTCTGTGTGCCATGCCACCCAGAGCCTACCTAGAAATGGTTACCCATCCTCTAAGATCCAACTGAAGCTTCGTCTCCCCCGTGAAGCCTCCTACAAGCAGAGTTGGGGATATCCTCCTCTAGATTCTAGCTGCATCCAGTCCAGTGCTCCCTCATTAGCATGTGCCCACTGGCTTATCATTATGTGTCTCTATGTCTGTGCTGAATCGTGTGTCCCTCAAGGGCGGGGAATGGGTCTTCCTTCTCCTTGAATCACTGGCTCCTAGTGCGGGCCTGGCACAGAGGAAACACTCAAAGGCTTGTTAAATAAATGATGACTGGCCGAAGAGATAAAAAAGGAGTTACAAATTGTTCACTCAGTATAGATAATGGCTGTCCTTCGATGGGACCAGAGGCAAGCTGGGTGGAACCAGAGCAGTTCTGGTTTCCCTGAAGTGACAGCTATGTGAAGTCATCATAAGCCACATGCGAAATGTTTCGCGTCTCACAAGTCTCACTTGGCACCGAGTGCTTGGTGTAGAGCCCAGCACTCTCCGGTGCTCTGGACTAAAAGATTTGAGTCCGTCTGCCCAAGGAGCACGACACTTGCTCTTTATTCGGGGTCGGAGTGCTCCGGGGGCCACCCTGTGTCACTCTGATTTAGAATACTGCCTCCAGCACATCCATGTTCTGGGACCCTGGGCAAGTGACTTAAACTCCCTGACATTCAATGTCTAAACCAGGAAAAAAGGGGTGCTTGGGTGGCTCAGTCTGTTAAGTGTCTGCCTTCGGCTCAGGTCATGGTCCTGCGGTCCTGAGATCAAGCCCCACACTGGGCTTCCTCATTGGCAGGAAGCCTGCTTCTCCCTCTCCCTTTGCCTCTCCCCCCTGCTCATGCTCTCTCTCTCTCTCTCAAATAAATAAATAAAACCTTGAAAAAATAAATTGGAAAAAATGGGAATACTACTACTTCATTACAGAGTAGGTATGAGAAGGTAAACAAGGTACCTCTGGACCAAGTGACATGCTGCAGTCAGTTAATACGTGTTTGTTTGGGCCCTTTGTTAGTCTGAGTTAGTAAGGGTGTGTGTGTGTGTGTGTGTGTGTGTGTGTGTGTGTGTGTGTGTGTGTGAGCGTGACTGGGTATGTTCAGTGAAATGTGGAGTTCCATAGGTGAGATCTGTGCTCCTATCCAACTCCGATTTCTTGGGATACCCTCTCAAGGGAAGATTAGGGCACAGCCCCTAAAAGGAAGAATCCCGTTCCAGGATGCTCAACAAAACCTCCAAAGAGAGCTAAGCCTAGTTCCTCCATCAGAGGCTGCTCACAGGCATGGCAGAGCGCTGTCTTGCCCCAGCCCCCATCCCATAGTGCCCACAACGCCCATAGGTATGAACGCTGCACTCTTAACCCATTTTGGGTTGTGGTTTCCTCTTCCATGTAATGGAAATGGTAACAACTGCTTGGAAGGCTGGGTGGGTCATCTAAAAGCACTTCACTTGGTGTTAGTGTACAAAGCAGACGCTCAATAAACATTAGGGTTCTTTCCCTTCCCTGGGGCCATAGGACCGTAGGCTAACAAATGAAGAATGGTGAAGGGAGGGACACCGAGCATGTTGCACACTGAAGGGGATGGCCATGAAAGTGACAGCGACAGGAGGAATTTTAATAGGGCCACAATGAGAGGAGGCCACAAGATTGACAATGGGTGCAGAGGATGCATGTGTGGGTCCAAAATGTTGTGGGAGGGTGCGTCTGACTGGGTTCTGAATACCACAACAGCTTCACACAGGACCCAGCTGACCTGATGCAACCAGCACGCACCTAACCAAAGAGGGCCAGACTGTGGTTAACCAAGCTTTCTGAGATTTCCCACAGACACCACGTGGGGATTATTGATTGGAAGTGTACCTGCCACTGAACTGGACTGAACTCGAAGGCTGTAGGCGTTTTTGAATGCTTCAAAAGATATTTCGGAGAGGCATTGTTTATGAACAGTGAAAAATGACAAGAAATCTAAATGCCTAACAATTGATGAATGGATGAATAAGTTGTGATATAGCCATTATGTGGAATAGTATATAACAATAAAATGAATAAATTCTAATTGTGTCAGCATGGATAAATCTCAAGAGCAAAAAGAAGAGTATGTGGACGCCTGGGTGGCTCAGTCGGTTAAGCGACTGCCTTCGGCTCGGGTCATGATGCCAGGGTCCTGGGATCGAGTCCTGCATCAGGATCCCTGCTCAGCAGGGAGCCTGCTTCTCCCTCTCTCTCTGCTTGCTGCTTCACCAGCTTGTGCTCCCTCTCTCTCTCTCTCTCTGTGTCAAATAAAAAAAAAAGAAAAATCTTTAAAAAAAAGAATATGTATGTACTTATGATGCCAATTACAGAAAGTTCAAAAACATGCAAAATAATATATATGGTTTATGGATGCATACGTATGTGGTGAAAGTATAAATACATGCATGAGAATTAGGAACAGAGATTCTGGCTTCTTCTAGGCTAGGATGGGGTGGAGCTCACAGCTAGATCCTAATGAGCTGTTTCTTCACAAAAATCTGAAGCAAATGTGGCTAAAATGTTAAGATTTGACATTTTTCTCTCTACTTTGCTGTATGTTTAAAAGACTTCATAATTTTGAAAATTCAGGGCAACAAAGGGTCTCAGGCTGCCCCTGCCTTATCCTTTTGTACACGCTCCTTTATGAGGATCTGCTGCAACAGGTATGAGACTGGGGGTCTATCGTAAGTCTTTCACAGACCGTAAATCATTTAAACCTTCATATGACCCTGGCCCTGGGGGCTCAGACAGGTGAAGTGACCTGTCCAAGGACAGGAAGTGTGATTAGATCCCAGGCTCCCTGGCCCCACTCTCATACCCTGCATCTAAAGATATGAGTCCCGTGCTGTTTGAGGTTTTCTCTTCTCTCTCTCTCTCTCCCTCTGCTCCTCCCCCGACTTGTGCTCAAGCTCTCTCTCTATCAAATAAATAAATGAAAACAATCTTTAAAAAAATAAGAGAACCCAAAACCTTTAAAAAAATAAAGTGGCACACTTAAGCCCTAACATATCAATAATCACAGTAAATATAAATCATCTATATATTAAAGCTGAAAGAGATTAGCAAAGTGTACTAGAAAACACAACCCAACTATATGTTGTCCACAAGAGACTCACTTCTAACATAACAATATAAGTAGCCTGAAAGTAAGAAGATGAAAAAGCTATGTCATGCAAACATTAATTTTAAAAAGCAACAGAGCCTGTATTGGTATCAGATAAAGGAGACTTTAGAATAAAGACAATTACAAGGAAAAAGAGACATTACACATGATGAAAGGATAAATCCACCAAGAAGACAGCAATCCTAAATGTGGATATAACAAACAACAGAGCTACAAAGTACTAGAAGCAAACGCTAACAGAGCTGAAAGTAGATATAGGTGAATCCACAATTATAGCTGGGGACTTACACATTTCCCTTTCAATAATTGTTAGACCTACCAGACAGAAAACCAGAACTCAACAACACAATCAACCCATAGGATCTAACTGACATACATAGAACACTTGACCCAGCAAGAACAGCGTACACATTTTTCTCAAACATTCATGGAACATTCATTAAGGTAAACCATATCCTAGACTATAAACAAACCTCAATACATTAAAAATATTTGAAGTCATATTGAGTGTATTCTCTGACTATAATGGAATCGAACTAAAAATCAATTTAAAAAAAGACAACAGGAACATCTCCAAGCACATGGAATATAAACAACATACTTCTAAACAATCACGGGTCAAAGAGGAAGTCTCAGAGAAAAATTTAAAATACACTGAACTGAGTAAAAATTAAAATACAGCATATCAAAACTTGTGGGATCTAAAACAGTGCTTAGAGGGAAATAGAGGGCACTTAATGCTGATATCAGAGAAGGGGAAAGGCCTTAGATCCATAATTTGAAAGTTCCTTCTCCAAGAAAGTAGAAGCAGAGAAAAATAGACCCAAAGCAAGATAAGATAAGAAGCAAAAATAGAGCAAGATAAGATAAGAGCAGATATCAATGAAATTGAAAATGAAAACGCAACTGAGCAAAATCAATGAAACTCGAAGCTGGCTCTCAAAAAAATCAACAGAACTGATAAACGTCGAGCAAGATTAACAAAGGTGAAAGGGAGAAGACACAAATCACCACTATTATGAATAAAACAGGGATATCAGTACAAATCCTCAAACCCTTAAAGAGAGAATAAGCAAATATTATGAACGACTTTACACTCATAAATTCAGCAACTTAGAAGAAATGGACCAATATTTCAAAACCACAAACTACCAAAGCCCAGTCAAGAAATGGATAATCTGAATAGTCCTATGATTTAAAAAGCCGAATTCAAAATTTGAAAAGTTTCCAAAAAAGAAGTCTCCAGGCCAAGGCGGTTTCACTGGAGAATTCAACCAAACACTCAAAGAAAAATTAACACCAATTTTACACAGCCTTTTACAGAAAATAGAAAAGGAGAGAACACTCTCCCAATTCATTTATGAGGTCAGTATACAGATCAATGGCACAGAATAGAGAACCCAGAAATAGACCCACAAACTACACCCAACTGATTTTGACAAAGGTGCAAAAGTAATTCAGTGGAGGAAGGATAGCCCTTTCAACAAATGGCACTGAAGGAATTGACATCCATAGTGAAAACAAACAAACAAACAAAAAACAAAACAAAAACCAAAAAATCTTCCAAATAAAACAAAACACAAACAAACAAACAAAAACCCTCAGCCTAAACCTCACACCTTACAAAAGAATGAGTTAACTCAAAGTGGGTTAGAGAAGATCCAAGGCGAGACAAAGAGTTCTTGGATTTGCTGCTGGAAGGACAAGCCATAAAAGGAAAAACTGATAAACTCAACCTCATTAAAGTTAAAACATTTTGCTGGGCAAATGGAAGACACAAGCTGCAGAGTGTTGGAAAGTATTTGCAAAGCACATAATCAACAAAGGACTAGTATCTAGAATACATAAAGCACTTTTAAAACTCAACAGTAAACAATGAACATTCCAATTAGAAAATGGACAGAGCTCCTGGGTGGCTCAGTTGGTTAAGCGACGGCCTTCGGCTCAGGTCATGATTCTGGAGTCCCGGGATTGAGTCCCACATCGGGCTTCCTGCTCAGCAGGGAGTCTGCTTCTCCCTCTGACCCTCTTCCCTCTCGTGCTTTCTATCTCTCATTCTCTCTCTCTCTCAAATAAATAAATAAAATCTTTAAAAAAAATAGAAAATGGACAAAGGCCATGAACAGACATTTGACTGAGGAGGATATTCAGATGGCCAAGCACATGAAAAGGTGGTCAGCATCAGTAGCCCTTAGGGAAAGGTAAGTTAAGACCACAGTACAATATCACCACACCTATCAGAATGGCTAAACTTAAAAAGAAAAAGAAAAAAGAAAAAGAAAACCCACAGCGACCACACCAAATGCTGGTGAGGATGCTGAGAAACTGGATCACTCATGCGTTGCTGGTGGGAATGTGAAATGGTACAGCCACTCTGGAAAATAGTTTGACAATTTCTTTAAAAACTAAGCATGCGATTACCATGCAACTTGGCAATTGCACTCTCGGGCATTTACCCCAGACAAATGAAAACTTACGTTCACAGACAAACCCGTTACATAAATGTTCATAGCAGCTTTGCTCCTGACAGCCCCAAAGTGGAAACAACCCAGATGTCCTTCAACAGGTGAATGGTCAAACGAACTAGTAGTGTATTCATACCATGGAATACTACTCAGCAAAAAGAAGGAATAAACTACTGACAGATGCAATAACTTGCAAGGATCTCGGGGCGCCTGGGTGGCTCAGTCGTTAAGCGTCTGCCTTCGGCTCAGGTCATGATCCCAGGGGCCTGGGATCGAGCCCCGCATCGGGCTCCTTGCTCAGCGGGGAGTCTACTTCTCCCTCTCCCACTCCCCCTGCTTGTGTTCCCTCTCTCGCTGTCTCTCTCTCTGTCAAATAAATAAATAAAATCTTAAAAAATATAAATAGAAATAATTAAAAAATAATAAAATGTCTGCATCCCAGGGCGCCTGAGTGGCTCAGTTGTTAAAGTGTCTGCCTTCGGCTCAGGTCATGATCCCAGAGTCCCGGGATCGAGCCCCATGTCGGGCTCCCTGCTCAGTGGGGAGTCTGCTTCTCCCTCTCCTTCTGCCCCTCTGCCCACCCCCGCCTTGTGCCCTTGCTCTCGCTCACTCTCTCTCAAGTAAATAAATAAAATCTTAAAAAAAAATCGCAAGGGTCTCAAGAAAATTCTGCTCGATGAGAAAAGTCAGTACTGAAAGGTTACATAGGATATGAATTCCTCTGTACAGCATTATTGAAATAACAAAAACAATATATACTCCTGAAGAATAGCCTCTCGGTTGCTGGGGTCTAGCTATGGGGGTGGGGTGGGGAGTAGGTAGTGGGTGGGTATGAATGCCAAGAGGGAGCACCAGGGAGATCTTTGCGGTGAGCCAACAGTTCTGCATCTTGACTATGGGGATGGTTACACAAATCTACACATGTGATAAAATTGCAGACACACGATACATACGCACACTCACATACTGAGCGCATGTAACACTGTGAAATCTGAAGAAGCTCTATAGATTGTACCACTATCAATTTCCTGGTTTTGATACTCTATAATTATGATGTCAACACTGGGGAACACTGGGTGAAGGATCACAGGACCTCCTATACATTTTTTTGCAACTTCCTCTGAATCTGTAATTATTTCAAAATAAAGAATTCCACCCCCCCCCCACTGGGTTGGTTTATGTATTTGATGTATTTATTTCCTAAGAGCTGGGTTTTCTCAGGCGAGTTCGTAAGTCACTGTATGGGAAAGCAGGGAAGGGAGGCTAACCAGCGTTTGCTGAGAACCTGCTCTAGGGCAGTCAGTTCACATACGCGATCGTATTTACTTCTCAAGACAACCCCGACAAGGTTGGCATCTTTTTTTTTTAAGATTATTTATTTATCTATTTGAGAGAGAGAGAAAGTGAGCAAGAGAGAGAGAGAGAGAAGGAGCAGGCGGAGGGGTGGAGGCAGACTCCCCGCTGCTCAGGGAGCCAGATGTGGGGCTCGATCCCAGTCCCCCCCACCGATCCTGACCTGAGCTGAAGGCAGATGCTTAACTGACAGAGCCACCCAGGTGCCCCTCTTATTCTCATTTCATGACGAAGACAATGAGACTTAGGTTCTGGGCTTGCCCAAGTTAGTAGCTAATAATTCCTGATTGGAGCTAATAATTAGAAAGCGCTTATGTGTATAGGCTCATGTATGTACATGCTCAGGCATGTATGAGCCTGACACTCTTTTCCTCAATCCCCAGGCACTTCCCAAAGTAAATACTGGAATTAAAATTAAAAACTTAGTAACAAAAAGGAAATGCATTTTAGATTCCAAGGCAGAAATGAGCCCTCTCTGGTGCCCTCAATAAGTCCTATGTAGTCTCCTACCCCAGCCCCTAGAACCCTTGATTGCCCATATATCCGCATGTCGGCCTCTCCCTCCAAGCGTTGTGTTACGTAAACTCCTTGAGAGACAGAACCATGGTTTACTCCTGTTTGTGACCCTGTGAACAATTCTCTCCTTGCCGAGGGGGCTGGACCTGGGACTATTCGAGAGCGCACCCTTACCGGCACCTCACCAGGCTGGGCTGGATAGACGGTGGACCTGGCTCTCTCTGATGCCCCATCACAACCACCAGCCTGTCCTGCCTCATCAGAGCCAGAATTTTGCAAGCCAGTTGTTAAACCGTTTGTAGCTTGAAATCAGCCACGGTGGGAATATTTATGCCACAAAACTTGGTAAAGGCTACAAAGCAGAGCACCCCCCAACCTCGCCCCGCCACACACACACCAGAACTGGCTGTTAAACATTTACCAGCACACCCCTGATCCCAAACATTTGGTTGCAGCACCTCGGTCCATGTAAATAAAGAATCCCCGAGCAGAAGGGGCAAAAGTGAGCTTTCTGTGGTGCCTCTAAGTTTCTATACCTTGAGCTGGGTGGTGGTTACACACAGATGTAGACATACGTACAAATTCATTGAGCTGTATGTTTACGACTAGTGTGCTTTATGCAATTTACGGTATGTATGTTTCCCTCAATAAAAATGAACTCCCGGACTATGCAAAGAGCTGTGGATCGATCCTGGATGCCCCCCGCGGAGACCCCACTTATCAAGATGCGTGCTGAGCTCCAGCCATACTGATCTGCATCACAGATGACACAGCTGTGCTGGGTGCATTATCTATTGCGCAAGAGGGGGCAAAGGTGGTCCAAGCGGCGGCTGGTGGCACCAGGCATCGGAATCCCTCCGCGTCTTCTCTTCATCACTGCTGCTGTCATCTCTCACCTACGTTATTCCTGGCTCTGTGGCAAGAGATGGTGCTGTTTGCTGACGGGCAGCATGACTCACTACTCGGCAGATCATTTTTCTAATTAAGTGGCGAGATGGATGGATATTTTCCCATACTTGGGCAGAAGTCTCCTTCGCTTGGATCTTTTTACTGAAATCACTCAGGCTTTACATTTCAGGGGAGGTTTTCTCCACTTAACAAGAATATAGTACACAAAACCTGGTCCCCTCAGATGATTGGACTTGTGGAGAAAATGGAGAGGAAGCTAGGCACTTCTCAAAAAATGCACCCTCCCCAGGGAGAGGAAACCACCTTTCCTGAGTTTCTTCCCCATGAAGCGGCCCTAGATGGGAAGGCCCAGCTCCTTATTCTATCTGTAGAACGCTGGCTGGCATTTAACCTTTCTAACACAATCCCCGCGCTTTCCCTGCCCCCCTCCCCTTCCTCTCAGCAACCCGGGGGCACAACTTGCTTGGGGCAGCTGCTTTATTCTGGGAAGGAAGGACGGGAGCTTGCAGGCAGAGCCTGTGATCCAGGAAGTGGGCCGGACATGTGACAAGGCAGAGGGTCCACCTGCTGGAGCAGGAGGTCTGGCTGTGTGCCAGCCCTTCTTGGGGATGCAGGAGCAGCCAGGGTGAACGAGGGGACGTTTGCGGAGTGTCAACATCACAGCCCGGAGAAATCACACAGTCTATTCCCCATCTCCCCTCCAGGCTCAGAAACCACGCCTCAGCTAAGCCCCGCTCAAGCCCCAAGTTCCCAGAGTGCAGTGTAGACAGATACTGCTGTGAGGTTTTGTTTGTGAGGAGGGTGGTGGTAGCTCCTGGCAGTCCCCCTCAACCCCTCTCAACTAGAGTCACGAAGCTCACCCATCCACTCAGCCCCCTCCCATTTTTGCCCAGGCAGGGTGAGCAGGCCCTGGCTTTGGTCTCCGTGCTCCTTCACTGTATTCATTGGCCCTTATGCAACCTGCCAGTTAGGACTCCAGGCCTGAATCCCAAGCCTACTAGGATAGGGTTATAATTCCCACTGGCTTTTGCCAGGCTTTTTTTTCCACAGGAGCTACTTCCTGTAACACACACACACACACACACACACACACACACACACACACACACACACAGAGCCTACCTGTGCCACGCCCAAGCCCTCCACACCCGAAGGACCTCCCAAGAACCAGTATTCCCAACCTCGCCCCTTCTTCCTCAACAGCCTAGGTGGCTGAGATCCCAGCATGCCTGCTGCCCAAGTTATGACAACTCACTGAAGTCACAAAGAACAGTCCTCAGATGCTCTTGGCAAAGCCATCCACTGCTTGGCCCACATTTGATGTTGAAGGCCCAACCAGGGGCCCAGCTCTACCCCTAATGTCCAAAGATAGTCCTGGCCTGTCCCCTTCTGCCGGGGAGGGGTTAGGCTAACTTTCTGCATCCCTGCTGGTTCCTGACCTTCAAAGTCCCTCCCAGTGGTTGAGGTCATGTTTGGGGCTCAGGCCCAAGTCTCTTTCAATACGGACTGTTGTCAGGTGAGACGTACCCACTCCATTGCCAACAACGTCAGCACTTATCATGCCTTCATCAGGTCACCTGAGTGCACTAGAAGCTGGTGCCTCTTCCCTCTCTCACATGGGCTGGGATGTGGGCGAGGGAAGGGAGGAACCGAGACCTGGGAAAGGAGGTCAGGTGGGAAGATCAGCTGCCATGTTGGGTTGCCAGTTTCCCCACAGAAGTGATGGGTGCCAATAGGCATTTAACAGATGTGTGTTGAATATATATATAAATAAATGCATGGATGGATCCTGAAATATACAGGGAAAACATTCTGGAGCGCTCAGAAATCTCCATCACCCGCCCAGTTTGCCTTCTCTACCCCTTTCTTTGGGTTTCCATCTTCCAGCTAAGTATCATTAAGTCCTTTTCTCTGAAGTGTAAACTGAGTCCTTAAAAATTAAGAACCTTGCTTGTAGGCATCCCAGAAAGTTGAAAACAAGCCCAAGGAGACCTTGCATGGCTCCTGACCCCTTTGCAAATGCAACTTGAGCACACCGAATCCCACTGACCTCATCTGAGAGGCTACATGCCCCTAGAGGTTTGTGGACGGACAGATGGCTGGGGCCAGACATAGTCCCATCTGCCTTTCTCATGGGGTTCCCAGCACCCCTCTGGCTTCAGTTCCTCCAGCAGCAAGCCCAACACTCCCCAGTCCCAAACTCCCACCCATCAGGGGTCGAGTAGGCAACTCACAAGCGTGGTGGGGGGCCAGGGTGCACAGACCAAGCCTCTCTCTGAGCCTAGAGACACCTGAACGCAGAGCCCCTAGCAGAGTCACCAAGAAGAGTGGGGCCGAAGCCCATCCATCTTCTCCCTGCCTCGGTTACCAAGCTTCTTGGATGTCCTGGGGGTCCCCCTCCCATTTCCCACCAGGTCCGTCTTGGACTCCCCAGACCTCACTGACAGGGCGAAGGTGAAAATGTCCCGACCACGTACCTAGTCATTCCAGCAACTTGCCCAGCAGTCCTCCAGATCGCGTGCTTGGGAGCTGGAGGAGGGACAAGGTGAGACGACAAAGCTGCTGGGGAAAGCCCTGGGCTGCGTAACCTCCTGGCCAAGTTAACAGAGTTTCCAGACTAAGGCCGGAGGAGGGACGAGCAAAGGAGAGAAAGGAAAGGAGGCAGGACCAAAGCTAACCCCTTCTTTTTTCTTCCTAAACTCAATCCAGATTCGCCTTCTGAGGGCTGCTTGAAACTGATCCCTGCGGCTCTGACTCGTCCTTTCTTAAAGTCATAGTCTCCACTTTGGGGTGGTGTTGGGGCGGGGGAGGGCCGAGAGGAAAATCTCACCTGGCTAAAATATGTCCCCGAACAAAAGATGGGGGGAAGAAAACATTAGTGCCAAGCCCCAAATGTCCCACATGTTCACTCCTGATTCAGACTCAGAGCTGGAGGTGTATTTGAGATTCCCCCAGAGCAGCCCACTCAAGACCTCTGCTGGGTGACTCAAGAGACCCTGTTAGGGACACAGGGCCACGGTGGGATGTGGGTCAGGTCCCCAGGACTGGCACATTAGTGGCCGAAGCGGACATCTGCAGGTGAGTGTGGGAAAAGGAGTACGGGACTTGGGAGTCTTGCCTCTACCACTATTCCGAATGCGAGAGCAAGTCACTTTCCTCCGCTCTGCCCCTGTTTCCTTTCTTGACATGTGAAAACATATTAATCCCAGCCCTGCTGAGCTCCAGGCTTGCTGCAGTCTCCCATTACAGCAGAAGGCAGCACCCTTGGGGACCTGGGATCTGACACCCCCCCCCCCCCACCGGCATGCTGTTCTGCTCTGGCTGCCAGATATTTGCATGGATCAGAGTTGGACTTTCTGCTGGGTTGGGTAGAGGTGGAATCTGGGTGTGAGCTTGTGAGTGGGCGGATGGGGAGCCACTGTGTGTGTGTGTGTGTGTGTGTGTGTGTGTGTGTCTGTGTGTCAGGGGAGGAGGACAGACTGTCTCCCGTGTTCCTTGCAAGGCATTAACAGCCCGTCAGGATCTACCATCCGAGGGCACAGAAAGAGGCTGTGAGCACATCTTCGTCTTTCCTTCACCCCCGTATTTCCCAACTCCTTCTGTGGAAGACCGCCTAGGCCCTCGGCCTGGCGGGGCCTGGAGCCATGATCCCAGAGTCCCAAGATCTAGCCCCATGTCCGGCTCCCTGCCCAGCGAGGAGTCAGCTTCTGCCCCTCCCCCTGCTCTCTCTCTCTCTCTTTCTTACTGCAGGCTCCCACTCCTCTTCCTCCCTGAGGCTGCCCATCTCGTCTCCACGCCTGGGCTTCTGTTCCTTCTCATCCTGTCTGCAGAGCAGGGCGTGCTCTCCGAGGCTCCCCCTCCTTTCTCGCTGTCCCCCGAGAGCAGCACACAGCCCCGTTTCCTTTTGAGGGCATGGTTGGGAGCTGTCTCCACATCAGAATCTCCCGAAGGGCTTTGAAAGAAATGCTCCTTAGTCGAGCCTCAGCCCTGGAGTCAGAGCCTGTTAGTCTGGGGGTGGGCGGTGGGGACTGGGCACCTGCCACCGTGAGGGCTCTGCAGGTGATTTCAATATGCAGTCAGGGTTGCGAGCCATAGATTTGAGGGTTTCTGCTGCTTATTACATCCGGGAATCCGGGCAAGGGTGAGCAGGTAACAGATACGGGGAAGGACAAAGGGTGGGCATCTCCCAACGTTCTTCCAGAAGCCTTGGGCTCCCTCCATGCAACACTCTCAGGAGAAAATAATGGCAACGGCTCACACCAAGGGCTTCGTGTGCTACCTCGCTGCATCCATAGGACCATTCTCATCTTCGGGGGTACCATTATCATTCTCATTTTACAGTTGAGGAAACTGAGGCATCAAGAGGTTGAGAAATTGGTTCATGAGTGTGCAAGGGGCAGAGCTGGGATTTGAACTCAGGCAGGCAGCTGGCAGCCATTATTTCCCCTCTCCCCCCACCCCCCCACCTCCCGGCTGCTGACCACTGAGCCTGGTATGGCTCTCAGATGCTTCCCTTCTCCCTGGAAGTGCCCTCAATGCATACCCCAGGTCTGGAGACGCTCTGCGTCTGAAAAAGTGGTGTTGGCTGCTGTGCATTCAGGTGTCCTTTATCTTGCGGGGGTGGGGGGGGGATCATTTGTATTTGAGGGACCTGCATCTTCCAGGGAAGACAGAAAGCGGCAGTTGTTACAAAATGGACTCCGGTCAGACATGCCTGGATGCGTGGCCCAGTTTGGCCCCCTACATGATGGTGCCCGTAGAGACAAGGCTCCCTCCTTGCTAGCCCTGGTCTCCTCGTCTGTCACAGCTAGCTCCCAGAGCCGTGGGGCTGTGGTGAAAGCATGCAGGTGGAGTGCCTGGCACAGAGGGGTGCTCAGGGCGCATGCTTCCCGAGGCTTCAGGAAGAGACTTCTAGAGCAGGCCGTGGACACCTTTGGCAGCCCGGTGCTGCCTGTGGACCCTTTCTCAGAAAAAAATGCATCTAATAAATTATGAAGGATGACAAAGGAAACTGATTACTGTGTCCTGAAATACAACTTCTAATCCAGTCGTACGGGCTTCTTGATGAACACATTCAACATAACAAGATCTAGCAGCGGCTCCAATGACTCCCTTCGTTTTGAGGTAGTGATGAGCATTAATGATGTTCTGAGATGCCTGCAGCCAGTGGAAGGTGATAGGAAGAGCTGGAATTCTACTGGGGACAGTCACGGATGCTGCCAAGGGCAATGTGGTTTATTGCTCTGGAGACAGATCTACCTGCTCCTCCGCTCATTAGCTGTGTGACCCAGGCCAACCTACTTAGCCTCTCTGTGCCTGTCTTCTATGTGAAACGGGGGGGGGGGGGGGAGCGGGGGGCGTGGCTCTGAGCATGCGCTGAGTTAATGAGCATACATCAAGCGCTTGGATCCTCACCTAGGACCGTAGCAGATGCTCTCTAAGTGTTGGCTCTTACTGTTTTCTGCAAATGGGCTTCTATAGATTAGGGTGCAGGTCCAACCCCCAGGGCAAAGCCCTACCTCCAGCGAAGTTCCCCCCCTATGCAAAGACAACTCCAACACCTCGCATAATACCATGCCATTTGTATTCTTTGGAGACCTGGGATCTTGAAATGTTTCCTTTAAAACACTTGCCAAGGCCAGCTCTTTGAGGCCAAGAAGTGAGCTCCTTTTCAGGGACTGCCTGTCCTTGGACTTCACCTCAGGAGAGTCCCCCAAGGCCTCTCCCGGTAGCCCCCCACTCACTCGCTGCCCCCTCCCCCAGCTGCCCAAGGCGCCGTAGTCCCTGGCTCTGCCACGGCCCTGGGCTCCCCATTTAAGAGTCTGGAGTGTGCCTACAAACTTCTAACAAGCTAAAGGGGGATTTAGAAACCCACAGCTCCTCTAATGTATTGTAGTCGTCATGGGTCAGGGACGGGATTGGGGAGGATCCAAGCCACCGTTGTGCCGCGCAGATGTGGTAACTGAGTCAGGTCCTCGCTCCTTCCACTCCGCACCCACCTCCCCGACCTTGGTCTGCTCTGCTGCTTGAGCCTTCCTGATCCATGTTTCTGTTCCTGTTGCATGCCAAGAATGTCAACAGCCCGGAGGAAGCTTACTGTTCAAGACTCCAAGCTCCATGAACACCACCCCGCTGCACATCCTGCCAAGTCAGAGAGGAAGAAACTGGAGGCTGCGGTAGGGGAACGGAGCTGGCCAAGGTCTGAGAGCCAGCAAGACAGGGAGAGGGGACACTGAGACGCAGGTCAAGGGGTCACAGAATCTGAGTGTTCTAGAAAGAAGTTTAGTTTAGTGCCATTCCCATTACATCACCCGCCTCTCAGAATTACACCCCCAAATCCTATTGTTTCAGGTAACAACTGGAAATATTGTTTTTGTCGGAACCGTAATCGCTACTTCCCCTTGTGTGCGCTCATTCTGGAAAGAGCAGACAATGTTCCATCTCCTTCTCCTACTGCTCCTCCAGGCTCCTAAAGGTAGTCCTCCAGCATCTGTTAGCCCAAATTTCTTCCTTACCTGTTCGAGGCATGGGCAGCCCCTGCCTGTTCGCCACCATGTTCACAACTACTTTTACCGGCCTGGGCCCACAATCGGTTTGCCAATCTCATGTTATTAGACTTCCCCGTTGCCTGGGTGGCTCAGTCGGTGAAGCATCTGCCTCCGGCTCAGGTCATGACCCCAGAGTCCTGGGATCAAGCCCCGCATCGGGCTCCCCGCTGAGCAGGAGCTTCTCCCTCTCCCGATCCCCCTGCTTGTGCTCTCTCTCTCTCTCTCACTCTGTCAAATAAATAAAGTCTTTAAAAAAAGAAAATGAAGAATTTTAGATTCCACCCTAGACTTTCTGAAATAGAATTTGCACTTCGCTTCTTAAACATTAACATACAAACCATCATCTAGAGATCTGGCTGTCCATGCTGCCGGCCCATGGACCACTCACTGAATAGAAAGGGACTAGGCCACAAAAAGGGACCAGCGTGCTGGAGATGGAGCTTTCTGTGGGAGGGCCAAGGGAAACTGAGCAAGCTAGGGTTATGGGTTTATTTGTGGGGGCCCCTTCAGGCAGGTAGGGAAGTAAGTTCCTAAGCAGCCTCTCCCCAGCTGCCCCCCCGCCGCCAGAAAGCCACTCAGTGCTGTCTCTGGTCTGGAACAAAGCCTGGTGGCTCCCACATAATCTAGGCCAACTCTATAGACGGGGTGAGGAAGCTACATAGTGTTTTGGATCCAGAGCCCTGCCTCCCAATGAAAAGTCCTCTGACCAGTATGTTCTTTGCAGCCTTGGCACGATGGTCCACGGCTGGCTAAAGAATTGAAGTTTTGGGGCACCTGGGTGGCTCAATTGGTTAAGTGTCTGCCTTCGGCTCAGGTCATGATCTCAAGGTCCTGAGATCGAGCCTCATGTCAGGCTCCCTGCTCAGGGAGTACTCTGCTTCTCTCTCTGCCCCTCCCCTCCACTCGTGTTCTCTCTCTCTCTCTCAAATAAATAAAATCTTTATTTTTTTAAAGATTTTATCCATTTTTTTTATTTGTCAGAGAGAGTGCGTGCACAAGCAGGGGGAGTGGCAGAGGGAGAGGGAGAAGCAGGCTCCCCGGGACCATGACCCGAGCCCAAGGCAGACGCTTAATGGATTGAGCCCCCTAGGCGTCACTAAATAAAATCTTAAAAAAAAATTGAAGTTTTGGGGTCCCAGCCAACATCTCTTCCCATCAGAGACACAACTAATGGAGGGTAAGAGAGGATTGCCCCGAGCTCATGCTTTGTTGGGAACATAAAACTCACAGGGCAGCCATCTGTGACAGTGGGTTTTACAAGTTCACATGTATGTGCATTTTTTAAAAGATTTATGTATTTATTTTAGAAAGAAAGAGAGACAGAGAGAGAGAGTGTGTGCAAGTGCGGAGAGGAGCAGACTCCCCAAGCAGACTCCCCACTGAGCATGGAGCCCGGTGTGGGGTTCAATCTCAGGACCCACACGAGATCGTGACCTGAGCCGAAATCAAGCATCTGATGCTCAACCTACTGAGCCACCCAGGCACCCCATGTATGTAGATTTTAATAACAAATCTTCAAGGAACTATATCAGGTAGTGAAAGTATGGGTGATTTTTCTTTTCTTCTGTGATACTTTTCCATGTTGACCATGATTAACCTGTGTTAGTTTAAAAATCTGTAATTAACAAAGGCTTTATTTCAACAACCCAAATAATACAAAGGAAAATCATGGCAATATACAAAGAAGTGCTGACTTCTGTGGTGTAATTGATTGTACGGGATTTGAGGGAGATTTCCAAAGTGAAAAGGAGAGTGCCGGGATGGAAAAGAGGTGCCTGAGTTCGCCAAGCCTTTATTCTGAAGTTGGGCTGAGCCAAAGTCAAAACCCGGATCTCCTAGAATGCAAAGCTGCTCAGCACTGGTCAGGCCCTAACCTGGGTGAATGTATTCATTTCTAGGATCAGAGATTCTTAGAACTAGAAGAATCTGAGCTACTACAGGGCCAACCCTGTCCTTTTTTTCTTACAGGATGGAATCGAGGTGCAGACACGTGAGGACACTGAGGGCTCTGTACCTTGGCACAGGCTCTTCTCTCTGCCTGTATCACCCTCCCGTCCGGCTCTGCGTACCCAGCTAACATGCACTCTTCCTCAAGATGTGGTTCAAGCATCACATACTCTTGTGGGTTAGGTGCCCTCTGTACTCATAAAAAAACTCCACGCATTCCTCTACCGTGCATTTGACAGAACGCTCAGCGCCCACTGTGTTTCTGGCACTGTTGTAGGCACCTGGGACACATCAGTGATAAAAAGTCCCTGCCCTAGTGTGCCGTGATGAAGTCATAGCACTTATTCCTTCAACGAATATGGATCACCTATGTGTGGGGCCCTGTGTGAGGCACAGCTGTTTGACGTGTGGGATAATTGTCTGTTCATAGCTTTGGCCTCTTCCATCTCCCCTATCGTTAGTACCTTGTGGACACAGTGAATGTTTTCTGAATCAATGAATGATGGCATGGGCAAGGTCACACAGCACCCTCGAGATGGGCCTGGCACTGAAACCCTGGTACCCTGATAGCCAGAGCGCTTTCTTCTGCCCTGCATTACGATCAGCCCAAATCTCTGTAACCTCCCTCATCGGGGGTAGGAAAGGTCCGAGGGGAGAAGACCAAGGGCTGCACCACCTAAGGAGAACGACTTTGCAAAGGGGAGACCCGCCCTATCAGGGTCCCTCTCTGCGGGGGGGCGGGGGGGGAACGTCGCCGGCTTCCACCCACTCTGCTCCAAAGCTTGCGGGAAGCAAGAAGAGGCTCTCTCCAGTAGGACCCCGTCGGCTCCATCACTCTGCACAGGGGCTGATCATTTTTGAGTCCATTTCACGTCTGTTTCAAAAACAAAGCCACCGCCGGGGCTGCAGAGACATTCCCCACCCAGCCCACCGCCTGGGCCCCGGATTCTTTTCCACCGAGCCCTCTGAGGCAGCGCCGGCCGGTGTGGCGGCCGGAGCGGCTGCGCTGCAGCGCCCTCTGCCGGGCGCGGGGCTGCCTCGGCCGTTCCGTGGGGCGGGGGAGGAACGCGGGCGGGAGCGGGGCCGCTTCCAAGGAGCCTCTTGTTCCGGAGGTGCCGAGGGGACCGTGACTCATCGCGCCGGCTGCGCCCGCGCCGCTCGCCCCCGCAGCCTGGCCGCCTCTGCACGCGCCCGGTGACGCACCCGGACGCGCGGAGCGGCTCTGCGCACGAAAGAGAAGCAGCCCCGCGGCGGCCCCCGACGGCCCCTGTGCGCCAGCACCTGCTCCGCCAGCCCGCGCCTAACCCTGCCCCAAGCCTCGCGTCGTGGAAGCTTCCGGAGTCGGAAGCCCCGCGCCCCACAGCTCTGAGTCTTCACCACTTACTCTCAGATAGGGGTCGTTTTCTTACGCGGCCTTCACAGAATGGGAAAGTGAGGATTCGAGAAAGAGGAGGTGAGGGCCAGCGTCAAGAAGCTAAGAAGCAGGGGGGCCGCTAGATTAACCCGTTATCTGACTCCAGGGTTCGAGGTGTGCTGTCCACAGCATCCTCCTAAGCACACGCCCAACACACACATAGGCAGAAAGGGAAGGTTGGACCACATCCTAGAGGACCTTCAGAATCAAGCACTATAAGAAACACCGACAATTTGGGAAATAAAAGAGAAGGTATAAATGGCAGTTGAGAAGAAAGTCAGGGGGGTGCTGGGCTTGACTCTGTAAACGTGTTTTATTATGGAGCAGAGGACATGATCAGAGCTTTGAGTTGGGAAGATGCACCAAAGGACAACAGATCAGTGAAGTGGACATATGGTAGTCCAGTAGCGCTCAGTAGGGTCTAAATCAGAGTCATGAAAATGGGGTGGGGGGGGAACAGAGCCAAGAGTGGGAAAAGAGTCAATGATAGACTGGATTTTAAAAGTGAGGTAAAGTAGGGGCGCCTGGGTGGCTCAGTTGGTTAAGTGTCCGCCTTTGGCTCAGGTCATGATCTCCGGGTCTTGGGATGGAGCCCCACGTTGGGCTCCCTGCTCAGCAGGAAGTATCCTTCTCTCTTTCTCCCTCTGCCCCTCCTCCCTGCTCGTTCTCTCTCTCCCTCTCTCTCAAATAAATAGAATCTTTATTTTTTTAAAGATTCTATTTATTTAAGACAGAGAGAGAGGGAGAGAGACAGACCATGAGCAGGGGAGGGGCAGAAGCAGGCTCCCCGCTGAGCAGGGAGCCTGAAGCAGGGCTCGATCCCAGGACCCTGGGACCATGACCTGAGCCGAAGGCAGCCGCTTAACCGACTGAGCCACCCAGGTGCCTCCAATAAATAGAATCCTAAAAAAAAAAGTGAGATAAGTAAGATCTACATGGGACTTTGTACCTCTCATAAGGTATTTACTGCAATTTAGTTTGCCTTCTTTCTAGAGCGATGGTTTGTTGGTCTTGTTAGGTGCTAAAATCCCTAGGGTAGTGCCGGTGGCTTAGGCCCCACTACTGCTTTGGAGACCATGACCTTGTGTGTGTGGGGGGGGGAGGGGAGAATACATATGTCCTGGGGCAGTGTCCATCCTGTCGGCCAGATGGAACATGGGGAGGGCAGAAGTCCCTGCCCAGACAGCATCTGCACATCAAAAACCCCTAAACCAGCCCCTATAGGCTCCTTGGGAAAAGTGTGGAGGGCTTCAGTGAAACTCCAAGCCTGCCTTGTGCTACTGGATATCCTTCTAGGCCTACAGTTTGCCAGAGCAACTGAGAGGGCAGCTCTATCCCAAGGCCAAGGATCAAGACCTTCTAACTGGCTGTGAGCGCCTGTTGCCAGCTGGTGACAATGAACATACTGCTGGGCAGGCAGCATGGCTCTGTTGTGGAAGAATGGGGCATTTTTATCTGAGGGTAAATTTTCTAGGCATCAGCAACCCTGCCAAGACAGAAATTCTACAGAACTGGGGAGTGTTATGTCAGCAGCGGACCCAAAGGTAGTCAGAACAACTCCCATACCCACACTGTAGTCTGTCCGGAACATCAGGCCCACCAGGCCCAGCTATTAACCCAGCTCATCTTCCCCTCTTACCCTGTATAGATGGACACGAAGGAGAGCACCCTGCTGGGAATGGGTGGTTCCATAGTTCCTCAGGACCCGACCCTCGGATCCCAGCAGCTTGGAATAGGGGGCCGCTCCTAATTCCTGGTTCTTCCCTTCCTCCACCATTCACACTTGCTGTCATCCTGGGCTCTCCCGGATAGAAAATCATGACCCCAGCGGGACGCCCAGGTGGCTCAGTCGGTTGGGCGTCTGCCTTCGGCTCAGGTCATGATCTCAGGGTCCTGGGATCGAGTCCCACATCCGGCTCCCTGCTCGGCGGGGAGCCTGCTTCTCCCTCTGCCTCTGCCACTCCCCCTGCTTGTGTTCAAGCTCTCTCTCTGACGAATAAACACATAAAATCTTAAAAAAAAAAAAAAAAAGAAAACCATGACCCCACTGTCTCCTAATGTTTCTCTGTGATGCTTGTCTACCTCATCTACTCCTCACTCCCTTCCTTTGAAGTCCAACAAGCTATGTTATCAAGCCAGAATTTGTTTTTGTTTTTTTTCTGTTTCTTTCTTTCTAATCAGGAAAAGGATCGCCCCCGCTTAGGGAGTACCACTGAACAACAGACCTAGTGTGGGTACAAAAAGTCCATGTTTCTAAACAATATTTACCCTTGGAGTCTGAAGTACAGGCTTTTGCAAATACACAGAAACAAACGTGTGTGTATGTGGGGGAGGGTCTCATGTGGGTCATTTAGCCCCAAACACCTTTCACATGGGCCCCCGGTGTTCTTTGTGAAGGAGGAAAAGTTACGTGGAAAAAAAGTAGAAAAGATTTCAATTCTCCCTAAATTAATCTGTGAACTCATTACCAGCCCAAGCAAATCTCCACAGGAATTTTTTGTGGACCCTGGCACACTGATTTAAACAAGCATATGAAAGAGGATATGCACAAGAAAAGCTCAAACGATTTTGCGGGAAAATGACAATGAAGGCTAATTTATTATACCAGGTATCAGATCTATCCTCACTAGTAAGGTACGGTATTGGCACAGAAATAGACAAATAAATGAGTCAAAGAGAACAGAAAGCCCCCAAACCAACATATGTAAAGATATTAAATAAATAATATTAGTGGCATTTACAAGCCAGTGGTGAAAGGATGGACTATTCGATACAAAGTATTGGAACAACTGGCTTTTCATTTGGAAAAAAACTAAATTAGATCCTTCCCGCGTACTAAACAATGCACACACACACATGCACACATGCACGCAAGCACGTGTGAGTGCGCGCACACACGATTTCAGATAGCTGAAACAACTAAATATAAAAAATAAAACATACCTGTAACTACAATAAAAATATGTAGATGCATATATTTGTGACTTCAAGCGTAGAGAAATGCTTTTTAACCAACACACAGACACAACACAAAAGGCATAAAGGCACGGTTGATAAATCTGAGTCTCCAGCAAAAAAAAATTTCTTAGACAAAAGACACCATCAATAAAGGTAAAAGACAAGTGATAAACTGGGAAAAGTATATTATTTGCAATATATGTATTAGGTCAAAAATTAATCTCTCTTGGGCGCCTCAGTGGCTCAGTTGGTTAAGCGACTGCCTTCGGCTCAGGTCATGATCCTGGAGTCCCGGGATCGAGTCCCGCATCGGGCTCCCTGCTCAGTGGGGAGTCTGCTTCTCCCTCTGACCCTCTTCTCTCTCGTGCTCTCTATCTCTCATTCTCTCTCTCTCAAATAAATAAATAAAATCTTTAAAAAAATTAATCTCTCTCTCTACATATATATATTGATACCAATGATATCGATCTACATCTATCTATATTGATTCTGTAAATAAATAAAAAAGGCAAACAACCCAAAAGAAATATGGCAAAGTATATGTTCAGTCAATTCAGAAGGAGAGTTACAAATAGCCAATAGACATTTGAAAAAATGCTCGACTTCTAGTCATCAAGGAAAAGCAAATGAAAACAACCATCAGATACCATCTTTCACCCATCACACTGGTAATTAAATGTTTGATTATATCAAGTGTTGGCACGGAGGTGAGCAAAACTGCTACTCTCATACACTACTGCGTGGAGTACAGGATTACTGGAGGGAATTTGGAAGCATCTATTAGTGCGTAAAATGCACATCCCCTATTACGCAGCAACTCCGCTTCTTAGCATCTATTCTAAAGAAACTCTTGTGCATGTACACAAATATTTATTGAATGAATGCTTGTGGAAATACCAGCCATCAAAGTTTAGAAATGATCTGAGTTCATAAAATAGGTAAACAGTTAAATAAACTGCTGAAAGTCATACTCTGCAAAATTATGTAACATTTTAAAAAGATTAAGTCAGGACTCCTCCTTCTGGGAAGACAGAGTAGATATACATTTCCTTATTCCTCCCACTAAGTAAAACTATAAACTAAAAACTAAGTAAGTACACCCAAAACTCCTTGACATTATAAATAAAACCACACAGAAGACTCTGAAAGATGGAGGGAAGAAGGTATACCAGTAAGAGACCTCCGGACTCGAGGAATGACATGGTGGTATGTTCCCTGGACCTCTGTTTTGCTTCATATATCCCAGAGTTGAAGCTCAGAAAGCCAGCAATCTGGAAGCACCAACGGGTGCAGACAAAACCCAAACCCAAACCAAAAAGCCTGTGTCTCTAACCAAAGGACCAGAAAAGGAAGTAGACTAGCCAGGCAGAGAATTCTAGGCAATCACTACTTTACTTCAGTCAGACACAGGAAGAAAAAAAATGTGGCCCCATCCCCAACCTCATCTGCAAAGGAAAGGTTGCAAACATAGACTTCTACCCTTGCTAAGCTGTAGCTAGGCACTGCAAACCTCCTTGCTGGGGTGACGTCAGAGAAGGCTGACTGGGGAGCTGGGATAGACCTCCCAGACGGAAAATCAGCAACGATATAGAACTCAGCAACACCCTCACCCAACAGGATCCAATGTGACATTTATAGAGCACTCCATCCAACAAGAGAATAATACCCATTCTTTTCCAGTGTCCATGGGGCAGAGACTATGTTAGACCACATCCTGTGCCATGAAACAAATCTTGACAAATTAAGCAATGAAAAGAAAATGGAATGTATTCTGTAACCACGATGGAATCCAACTAGAAATCAATAATGACAGAGAGACTGCAGGAAAATTTCTAACCACGTGAAAACTAAACAGCACAGTTCCAAATAACCCGTGGGTCAGAGATGAAGTCTCAAGAGGAATTTTAAAAATACATTGAACTGAATGAAAATGAAGGTACATCATCGCAAAATTTGTGGGAAGCAACTAAAGCAGTGCTCATGAAGGGGAAATCTATAGCACCAGATGCTTATAGTGGAAAAGAGAAAAGGTCTCAAATCAATAATCTAATTTCCTACCTTAAGAACTAGGGAAAAAAGGAGCAAAACAGAGCCAAGGCAAACAGAAGACAGGAAATTAAAATAAGAGGAGAAATCAATAAAATTGAAAACAGGAAAACAATTAGAGAAAGTCAATGAAACAAAGAGCAGGGTCTTTGAAAAGATCAGTGAAATTGACAAACTCCAGTAACACTTAGAAAGAAGAGAGACAAAACACAAGTTACTAATATCAGGAACCAAATGAATATCACTGCAGACCCTTCAGAAATCAAAAGGATAGTGAGGAAATACTAACAACAACTCTATACACTTTGAGAATTGTGATGAATCTAACCAAGTCCTTGAAAGACACAAACTCCCCAAAATCACTCGATAGGAAATAGATGATTTGAATAACCCTATAACTATTAAAAAAATTGAATTCATAATTTTAAAACACCCCAAAAAGAAATTTCTGGTTTCACTGGAGAATTCTACCAAATGTTTATACCAATCCTGCACCATCTCTTCCAGAAAATAGGAGAGGAGGGGCACCTGGGTGGCTCAGCCTTTAGGCATCTGCCTTCCTCCGCTCAGGTCATGATCCCTGGGTCCTGGGATCGAGCTCTGCATTGGGCTCCTTGCTCAGTGGGAAGCCTGCTTCTCCCTCTCCCACTCCCCTGCTTGTGTTCCCTCTCTCGCTGTGTCTCTGTCAAATAAATAAATAAAATCTTAAAAAAAGAAAGAAAGAGAATGGGAGAGGAGAAAATGCTTTCCAACTTATTTTATGAAACTACTGTTACTTTTTTTTTTGAGAGCAAGAGAGTGTGAGCGGGGTCGGGGGGGGGAGGTGCAGAGAGGGAGAGAGAGAATCTTAAGTAGGCTCCATGCTCAGTGTGGAGCCCGATGCAGGGCTCCATCCCATGACCCTGAGATCATGACCTGAGCTGAAATCAAGAGTTGGACTCTTAACCAACTGAGCTACCCAGGCGCCCCTGAAACTACTATTATCTTGATGTCAAAACCAGATGACAGTCACACACAAAAAAGAAAAAACTATAAACCAATATCCCTCATGAATAAAGAAGCAGAACTTCCCAATACAACATTAGCAAAGAGAATTCAGTAATATGAAAGAAGAGGGGTCCATTCCAGGGATGCAAGACAGTTTCAATATCTCAAAATAAATCAATGTAATCCACCATATTAACAAGACTAAAGAAGAGCAATCACATAATTATATCAGTGCAGAAAAAGCACTTAACAAAATCCAGCACCCATTATGATAAAAAAAAAGAGTCTTTCAGAAATAGGAAAAGAAGGAATTTCCTCAATATGAAAAAGAACATCTATAAAAAACTTACAGATAACACTAAACTTAATGGTGAAAGACTGAATGCTTTCCTCCTCAGATTAGGAACAAGGCAAGGGTATACTAAAAAGAAAACCACAGGCCCCAAAATGGCAGCACTTAGGCCAAGTCACCAAACCAGAGCTTAATACATAACCTAACTGTACTTTCAACCCCCCCTAGGACTGTAGTCTTAACCAGTCAGTCAGGAATTTTCTGATCAGCACCAATGGGGTAATCTGTCACATGGGTTCTCCATTACTCAAAGGAAGCTGAGGTAATCCACCTAATAAGACACCCTGCCCTTCCCCCTAAGATACCGCAAACTTGCCCGAAACAATCTTTTCCTTTCTTTTGATGATGACTTCTTGTCCCATGTTCCTTCCTACAAAAACCTTCCATTTTGTACAACTCCTCAGAGCTCCCCTCTATTTGCTAGATGGGATGCCGCCCGATTCATGAATCACCTGAGAAAGCCAATGAGATTTTCAGATCTACTCAGTTGAGTTTTTGTTCTCTAACAGATGTCTGCCTTCCCTACTCTAATTCAGCCTAGTGCTGGAAGGTCCAGCCAGTACAATCAGGTAAGAAAAGGAAATGAAAGGCATACAAAGTGAAAAGGAAGAAATAAAGCCGTCCCTATTTGGAGATGACATGATGGTGTATGAAGAAAATCCCAACGAGCTACAAAACAATTCCTAGCACTAATAAGCAAGTTCAGTGAGGTTGCAGGATACAAGAGAAGCAGGGACAAATAAATTGTACTTCTATATGCTAGCAATGAACAAATGGAGGCCAAAATTAAAAATACAATACCATTTACATTTTCTCAAAATGAAATACAACTTAGTTTCCAGAGACTGCCATGAACTTGGTAGCTTGAAACAAGACAAATGTATTTTCTCACAGTTGTGGAGGCTAGAGGTCTAAAAGCAAAGTGTCTGCAGGGCCATGGTCTCTTTGGAGGCTCTAGGAGGAAATCCTCCTAAAGTGCAAATGTAACAAGACATGTATAGGACTTGTATGCTACAAAAACTACAAAATGCTCATGAAAAAATTCAAGGAAGATCTAAATAAATTGAGAAATACAGGTTGTTCGTGGATTAGAGGACTCGACATAGTAAAGATGTCAATCCTCCCTTAGATTTACATACAGATTTAGAGAAATTCCTATCAACATTTCAGGAGGGTATTTTAGACAGACAAGCTTATTCTAAAATTTATACGGAAAATCAAAGGAACTAGAATAGCCAAACAATTCTGGAAAAGAAAGAGAAAATGGGGAGGCATCACCCTACCCAATTTTAAAACTTATTACATAGCTACAATAATAAAGACTATATGGTCCCGGTGGGGGAATAGATACATAGCTCAGCAGAGCAGAGCAGAGAACCCAGAAATACACCTCCACAAATATGCCCAGCTCATTCTCAACAAAGGTGCAAAAGTAATTCAGTGCAAGAAAGATGGCCTTTTCAAATAATGCTAGAGCTACTGCACATAGGCCAAACAGTGAACCTTGACCTGTGTAGTGGGATATTTCTACATCCTTATCCCCAGAACCTGTGACTGTTACCTTATCTGGAAAACGGGTCTTCGCAGATGTCATTAACTCCCCGATCTTGAGATGAGACGATTATCTTGGATTACTCAAGTGGGCCCTAAATCCAACGACAAATATCCTTATGAAATACACAGAGAAGTTGATGTTAAGATGAAGGCAGAGGTCGGAGTGATGTGGCCACAAGATAAGGAGGCCAAGGACTGTTGGCAGAAGCTGGAAGAGGCACGGAAGGATTTCCTCCTAGAGCCTCCAAAGAGACCATGGCCCTGCTGACACTTTGTTTTTAGACCTCTAGCCTCCACAACCGTGAGAAAATACATTTGTCTTGTTTCAAGCTACCAAGTTCATGGCAGTCTCTGGAAACTAAGGCAACCTGTTTCGTACCTTAAAAAATCAACCTAAGGGGCGCCTGGGTGGCTCAGTCACTTAGGCTTCCTACTCTTCATTTCAGCTCAGGTCGTGATCTCTGGGTTGTAAGATCAATCCAGCCCTGCATCCAGCTCTGCACTGGGCATGGAGTCTGCTTAAGATTCTCTCTCTCCCTCTCCCTCAGCCTCTCCCCTACCCAGGCTTGTGTGTGCACGTGCGCGCACACGCGCGCTCTCTCAAAAAAAATCAACTTAAAATGCATCACAAACTAACCTTACTGTGGTGATCATTTTGCAATATATATGTGTATCAGACAATCACATTATAAACCTTAAACTTACACAATATTCCATGTCAAATATATCTCAATAAAGCTGGAAAATGCATCACAAACTAACCTTATTGTGGTGATCATTTTGCAATATATATGTGTATCAGACAATCACATTATATACCTTAAACTTACACAATATTCCATGTCAAATATATTTCAATAAAGCTGGAAAATGCATCACAAACTTAAATGTGAAGTGGAAAACGAAATTTTTAGAAAAAGAAAAATGTTTAGAATCTAGAGCTAGATCTACTTAACAACCAAAACATGACATGAACAGTCAATTCACTGAAAAGGATATATGGATGGCAAGTAAGCACATGAAAAGATGTTCAATCGCTTGCCATCAGGGACATGCAAATTAAAACCACAAGAAGATATCATCACACACCTATCAGAATGGCTAAAAAAAAAAAAAAAAAATAGTGACCCCACCAAATTCCGGTGAAGATGCCAAGAAACTGGATCCCTCATACATTGCTGATAGGAATGTAAAATGATATGGCCATTTAGTAAAACAGTTTGCCAAGCTACTTTAGTTTTTTAAAGATTTTATTTATTTATTTGTCAGTGAGAGAGAGAGAGAGCGCACACACAAGCAGGGGGAGCGGCAGGCTGAGGGAGAAGCAGGCTCCCCGCTAAGCAGGGAGCCCGATGCGGGGCTCGATCCCAGGATCCTGGGATAATGGCCTGAGCTGAAGGCAGACGCTAAACAGAATGAGTCACCCAGGCGTCCCTGGCAAGTAACTTTAAAAGCTACCCTTGCAACAACTGTGTGAGCCGGCACTTGCGTTTTTGTACATGTCTCCCAGAGAAATGAAAACTGTCCACATAGAAACCTGTTTTATGACTGTTCATAGCAGCTTTATTTATAATAGCCAAGAAACTAGAAACGATCCAGGTGTCCTTCAATGGGCGAATGGATAAACTACGTGCAGCATATCCCAGCCATGGAAAAATACTTGGCCATAGAAAGGAACAGAATATTGATACACACAACAACTTGGATGAATCTCCAGATAATTCAGCTGACTAAAGAAAACAAACAATCCCCAAAAGGTTATCTACTGTATGATTCTATTTACATAACATTATTGAAATGACCTAATTTTAGAAATGGAGAACAGATGAATGGTTGCCAGAGGTTAAGCAGGAGGTAGGGCTGGGAGGAAAGTGAGTGTAGCTCTGAAAGGGGACCTTGAAGGATCCTTGGGACAATGGAAATCTTCTGTGTCTGGACTGCATCGATGTCATCCTGCTTACGATACTGCACTCTAGGTTTGCAGGAGGTTGCCATTGAGGAAAACCGGGTGAAGGGTCTATGGGATTTCTCTGTATTATTTCTTAAACTGCAAGTGAGTCTACAGTTATCTCACAATTTAATGAAAAAAGAATGCGTTAGATCCGTGTGTCCTAACATGGCAAGGTTTCTAAGATACACTGTTTTTTTTTTAAGATTTTATTTATTTATTTGAGAGAGAAACAGAGAGAGAGCATGAGCGGGGGGGGAGGGGCAGAGGGAGAAGGAGAAGCAGACTCCCCACTGAGCAGGGAGCCCGATGCGGGGCTCAATCCCAGGACCCTGGGATCATGACCTGAGCCGAAGGCAGACACTTCACTGATGGAGCCACCCAGGCGCCCCTCCAAGATGTATCGTTGAGTGAAAAAAGCAAGTTATCAATCGTTATCTATGGTTTACTAGCATTTATCTTTAATACCCACACACAACCACACTATATACACACATAGAAAAAGATGTGGGAGAGGGCACTCTACGCTGGTAACAGTGGTTTCCTCTGGGGAACAGAGTTGGGGAGGAAAGAGGATTTTGAACTGTACCTGGATTTTTTTTCACAGTGAGAATATATTCATATGCTACTCATGTAGTGAAAACATTATCCCGGACACAGCTACAGTGTTCTAGGAATCCAAACCTGTTTTGTTTGTCCTGAACTGGCCAATCCCTGCTTCATCACCACCGTGGTCAGAAGACCCAGCTCACGAACCCCCTGCCCTTGAGCCTCAAGGAAGTGGCTCCTGAGCTTACCTAGCTTGGAGACAGGCCCACCCGTACTACCTTTGAAGTATGGAAATACCACCCAGAAGGGCCAATGTGCCCATGACCATGAACCTATCCACTGCCGCTGACAACTTAAAAAACACACAAAGCTCAGCCCATGCTAATCAATGCAACAGTAGTTTCCGTCAGGTTCAAGTCAACAAACTGTCACGCAGGTGTCAATCCTGGGAGTAGCAAAGACCTCCCCTACCCTCTGACCCAAAAACATGGCAGCCATTGAGCCTCTCTGGAGGCAACTGAGAGCAGCGGGCACGAGCAACAATTGGATACCTATACCCAGCTGTGTCTGGCTGAGAGCAGACTCACAGTAGGGTGGTCCCTGAGAGCATCCATTCAGTCACCATATATTTATTGAGCACCTACTATGTGCCAGGTAGTCTATTCTAGACACTGATCACTCTCAGTGACTAAAACAAAGTCCCTGCCCTCATGGGGCTCTCATTCTAGTCAGGGAGCAGATGATAAACAAGATAAATAAATTATATGTTAGGGAGTATTAAGTGCCATGAAAAAAACAAAAACCAAAAAAACATAGCCTGGAAAGAGGATATAAGGTGTTGGGTGCCGGGGGTTGAAATTTTAGAAATGGTGGTCAGAGAAGGACTCACTGAGAAGGTAATGTTTTGGTGGAGATCTGAAGGAAGTCAGAGAGCCAGCTACAAAAGTATCCAGTGGTTCTGGATATCTTCCATTTCCCCCCACCAGATGTTCTCCACCCTTCTCCACCCAGCTGTGTGCCCTGGTAGGCTGACCTGTATGGACTGCATCAATAGGTTCCCTTGCCCTCTGGCTTCGGGTTAGGTTTGACCAATGGGAGGCACCTGCAAGGAGATCAGAAAGAAAAAGAAGGTGAGATTTTATTTCATCAGCTCTCTCTGGGCAGGTTCATCATGGGTTGGCCACATCCCTCCACCAAAGACCACAGCCTCTTCCAGGTGGCCCTCTCCACACAGCAACCTTTCCCTTGTTCCCATAACCACTCACTCCCAGGATCCTGACTGCCACTCTGGGGAAAATAATCCATTCTTGGCAGAAGGAAAAACTAGTACAAAGCACAAACATGCCCGAAAGGCTTTAAAGAAGGATCAGGAGACAAGTATGGCTGGAATGGAGGAGGTGACGGAGGAATTTGTAGAAGATAATGTCAAGGACATAAGGTGGGGGCAGATTATGAGGTTCTTGCAGGATACCATGAAGACTTTAGCTTTTCCTGTGACTGAGATGGGGAGCAGTTGGAGGATGCTGAGCAAAAGACTGACATATTCAAACTAGGCTTTAATAGCATCACTTGGGGTGTCTGGGTGGCTCAGTCAGTTGGGCATCTGCCTTTGGCTCGGGTCATGATCCCAGAGTCCTGGGATCGAGACCTGATTGGGCTCCTTGCTCAGCAGGGAGCCTGCTTCTCCCTCTCCCTCTGCCGCTCCCCCTGCTTGTGCTCTCTCACTCTCTCCCTCAAATAAATAAATAAATAAATCTAAAAAAACTAGTAGCATCACTTGAGGAGACTGGTGCTGGGCAAGACGGGATGATGGCTTATACTAGGGCAGCAGCAATGGTAGCCATGGAGGTGGTGAGAAGTGCTTGGATTCCAAATAGATTTTGAAGGTGGTGCAGGGTGATCCTTTTTCAGTAAAACGACCAGAGCAAAAGCCCAAACTCAAGACCAGAGACTTGTTACCCTGCTTGTCATTGTGTCTCCCTGAAAATCCTGTTATTCAACAAGATTCCAGAAGGCCCTGCAGGCAGCAGGGTGATTCCCTACCACTTGTGTGGGACACACAATTCTAGACCAAAGGCCAAGCCCAGAAGTTCCCCAGACCGTGCCTGACTCCAGAACAACTCCAGAAAACTATTGTCCTGGATTTCCTAACCAACCAACCCCACCCTAAAGCCACAACTCTAGAGGGGTCGATACTGGGTGCCATTTTGCCCCCTGATGGGCTCCAGCCACTCTACCTCCATGACCCCCTCTGTGAGCTGGCTTAGCCATGTCAGGTCAGAATTCTGGGAAACGCTGTCCATACCTCCTGTTCTCTGCTCCCCAGCACTCCCAGCCTGGCAGAAGACAGATCACATTCGTCATGAACTGAGCAGACAGGGACAGGTTCCAGGGGCAGTCAGAACACGGTATGGCCAACATCGCAAAGGTACCATGATTTTGATAAGGAATTTTATGTTTGCCTGGGAAAGCAGTCAATCATCAACCACAGGCAAGTCATTGGGAGGGCAGAGAAGATCGACAACTTGGCCCCATAGGCCATGAGCCCCCGCCCCGGCCTGCAGCATCTCCTGGGAGCAAAAGCACCCTGGCATCTTTGGGTGCATACTGCTGATCCTCGGGATAAGGCCTGTTGCTTCATATTTGTGAACCCCCAGCAAAGGCACCCAGCTGGAAACTAGAGAACAGCACATGATTCTGAAAGCTCTCATTCCAGAGCCAGGAAAAACTGATGGTATTTTGTTTATGTTCAAAGAAATCAATCCAAAGCGATCAGCCCCACGGCCAAAGTCAGCAAGACCGCAGAGCAAACGCCTGCCAGCTGGGGAAGGGACAACCTGCACTGGAATCCCGGATCCAAGACTTTCGAGCTATGTTCCCTTGAGTCAAATTTTTACCTCTCTCGGGACCTCAATTGTCTAATCTGTAAAATAGGGACAACACCTCCCCCCCGCCCCCAGAGTCGCATTAGGGACAAAAATTAGCTCATGGGTGTAAAATGTGTCTGGCACGGCCTAGGGGATACTAGCTGCTTGCCACATGTTGGTTTTCTTCTGGGGCCCACTGGTCTTTGGCAAGTTCATGGCCGCGGTGTGGGGGCAGCGATGTGGTTCCGGTGGCCCCCTGATGCCCTTCAGAAGAGCTCTCGGAGGACTTCTCCAGCTCTTTCATGCCAATGCTGTTTTGGGGCTCTTTGCTAAATGGGCGTCCTGGGCAGCTGCCATTTGCCCCCAGCAGGATATGATTCCATGCACAGCGTGGCACCGAAGGGCACTAATGCCTCTTAATTAACTGTCCATTCAGCTGACCGGCCCAAGCAGCTGCTTTCCTTTGCAGAATCCCAAATCTTTCTCATTCCATTCCAGGTTATTGGAACCCCTTATGGAGGTAAGTTGTTGATGCAGACCTTTGCTCTCCCCATCCTGCTTCACCCTCCCCTACCCCGCCCTGGTCTCTCCTGTCTTCTCTACACCGCTCCCTCTGCCTGGCTGTGGCCTTGGCTCTCCATCGTTTTCCTCTGCTTCCCTAGCTTTATCATGAACCCTCATCCAAAGACCGTGCTAATGCAGAGAAAGCAGTTAAAAGTGACTTAAGTGGAGCCATCCAGGTTAGACCTGGGGGAAACCATCCTCCGTCCTCCCTCCCCCGTCCTACCAGACCATCCCGAAGCCCACTTTCCCAATCATTCACACCGAACTGCGTAAGGGGGTTTCAAAGCAAAACAAGACATGGCTGCTGCGGCTCCTGGGTGGCCCAGCTGGTTAAGCTTCTGCCTTCAGCTCAGGTCATGATCCCAGGGTCCTGGGATCGAGTCCCACGTTGGGCTCCCTGCTCAGCGGGGAGGCCTGCTTCTCCCTCTCCCTCTGCCTGCAGCTCCCCCTGCTTGTGCTCGCGCGCTCTCTCTCTCTCTGACACATAAATAAATACAATCTTTAAAAACAAACAAACAAACAAGACATGGCTACTGCCCTCAGAGAACTCCTAGTCTAGTGGGAGAGACAGCCCCGTGGTGGGTGTGAAGAGGTGGAGAGGGAAAGCAGGGGTGGGAAAGCACCAGCTTGCCTCTGAGGGGTCAGGGAGAGCTTCACCAGAGAGAGGAGATTTGGACTGGTCTTGAAGCCCGGGTGCGTTTTGCCAAATGGAGAGAGAGGTCAAAAGGCAGCCCGGGCGGGGGAGGGGAGAGGGGGCATGGAGGTGAGAAGGGCAGTGTGTGTTTGGGGCTCCGTGCGGCCAGATGGTAAGGTCTAGCAGATAAGCCACAGTGAGCCTGGGCAGGAGCATCTGGAGCCCGCTTGCCAAGGGGGTGCCAGGTTGATGGGAAGCTGGACTACAGGAGGTTAGGATGCAAGGCTGGAGAGGTTGGACCTGGTGAATGTTCGGAAGGCACATTGACAAACACTGTGTTTTAAGAAGAGAATTCCGGAAGGCAGAGCCCAGAAGAATGGGGGCCAGGTAGGAGGCTGCTGCAGTGGTCCTGGCGTGGGCTGAGACCCTGAACTAGGGTGTTGACTGTGGCCATGGAAATGAGGGGGCGGAGAAGAGATACTCCTGGGGCCCACTTCCCTAGCTCTGGCCTTTGTCCTGGACTCATTCTTTACTCTTCCCCCAGTACCTTCTCCTTCGACAACCTTAATGGATCCTGGGCCGCAACTCTAACTCCCACCTCAACTTGGATCTATACCAAATCCATTCTATCTTGAGATCTGACCGGTCATCTGGCCTTGGGACCAGATTCTGGCTGCTTTCTGGACATTTCCAAGTAGCCAACTCATCAGCATTTTCCAAACCGCCAGCATGGTGCCTGCATCTCTGCCCTACCCCAGCTTGGGAGAACCACACACCTCAGCTACAGTCTGGGCTTCAGGGGCCTAACTCACCAACTGACGGAGCATTTTACATCTTTGTAGAGCAAACGTGATATCCCAGGTCTCAGCCACCGATTTATACGGGGACTTAGAGGACTCAGCGCATTCACACCCCGAGAATGGCCTTCCTTCCTTCCCTCACCATTAAGTTCCCCAGCAGTGTCCCTTTGCCAAGGGTGGGTCCTGTTGGCCCCTGGAAGGATTTGGAAATGTGTAGGGACATTTATGGCAGTCCCAGTGACTCCAGGGTACTGGTGGCATTGAGGGCCAGGCATCAGGATGTGAAATACCCTAAAACGTGCAGGGAGCACCCCTGCATTGAGGGCCAGGAATCAGGATGTGAAATACCCTAAAACGTGCAGGGAGCACCCCACACCTGCAAAGACTGGTCTTCCTCCAGGTGCGAAGACTAATCTCGTTGAGAAACACTGGGGACCACCGTGAGCTCAGTGAGCGCAGGGACCCTGTCTCTTTTGTTCTTTATGGCGCTCCCAGCATGTAGCAGAGTGCACAGCCCATGAGGGTATGCAGTGTTTGTTAAATTGATAAATCGACTCACCCTTTCATATAACCAACACTTACTAAGTGCTACGGTTGGCGCTGGGGATAAAAAGATGAACAAGGTGGGGCGGCTGGGTGGCTCAGTCGGTTGGGCGTCTGGCTTTGGCTCAGGTCATGATCCCAGGGTCCTGGAATCAAGCCCCGTGTCGGGCTCCCTGCTCCGTGGGAAGCCTGCTTCTCCCTCTCCCTCTGCAGCTCCCCCTGCTTATACTCACTCTCTCTCTCTCTTTCTGTGAAATAAATAAATAATCTTTATTTAAAAAAAAAAGAAATATGAACAAGACTTTGCACCTTGGCTGGCCTCTGCTGGGATCTTGAGAAGGGAGGCCAAAAGTTAAGAATGGCTCATCTTCCATAACCACCACGGGGCCCCTTCCTACTAAGGGGAGTGCATTACCAGTTAAATGCTGACTTGAAAATTCATTCATTCCTTCAAGCAACACTTGAGTAGCACATGAAGTGTCCTGAAGCACTCTCAAGACATCTTGCTGGAGCTGGGCTGGGAGGAGAGGAGGGTGGGGGGGTGGGTGGGCGCTGGAAGCAGGGTTGGGGCCTGAGGGGTTCCTGCTGAGCTCAGGGCCAGAGCAGACAGGCCCAATCAGACAGTCTCTTGGGACTGGGGGTGGGGGGGGTGGGTCTGGTGCGAATGGAAATATGTACCACATGGCCTGAATTGCAGGGGCCGGCCTCAGGCTCCCACAGCCCCAAACACTTCCAGATGGATTTATTTATAACTCCCAAACCAGAGGCGGCTCGCGGCTTCTTTTCCTCACTCTGCTCCCCACTCCTGGAGCAAGCCTGGGCCGCCCCCTTTCCACTCCGGAAACCAGCAGGAGACGGGGAATGTGCAATACTGCTCAGCCACAGCCGCAGCCTGGGGTCCCGGTCACCGCCTGTCCCCTAGGTGGCAACAGAGGCTCACTGTGTGGGTGTGCCAACGGAGTGGCCTTACGGACGCCTGCCCACCTGGTCATCTGCACTCTCTCAGGCCAGCCGCTAAATGGGTCGTACGAGCTGGGTGCATTCACTCTGGCAAGGTTGCGTTCCAGACCGGCCTCCGCTTCATGTCACACCCATGTCTTCTCATCCTTTGTCTCCAGGAGATTCTGGGCCCCCTCCCCTCCACCTTTTCCCAGGGGATACAGCTTCTCACTGTATTGGCTGCCAGAGGCTTTGGACTCGGACATTGTTCAAATCCTGACACGGAAGCTCAGAGAGGTTGAGTCACCAGCCCAAGGTCGCACAGCACGTTATGCAGGAGCGCCCGAAGTCTAAAGGCCGAGGAGCTCTGTCCCTGGCACTAGCACTTTCTAAACCTCGAGTTTCCTGTGTATGAAGTGGGGTTAATGCTTGGCAGGTGGTCCGGTTAGAAGTGTCAGCTCTGAAACCGCTCTGCATGGAGCACATGCTGGTTCTGTCGGTTTACCAGCTGGATGACCTTTGATGAGTCACTCTTCAGCTCCGTAATTCAATTTCTTTATCTTTCCTCAAAGGATTAAAGAGATAATGGATTTAAATGGTTTAGCATAGCGTCTGGCCCATAAACCCACAAGTAAGAACCGATTTAATAGTTTATTGCTCAGTGCCTCATTATAGAGCTCACGGCTTCCATCTCTTGAAATATGGGCCAGGCGCCATACAAACACTGCCTCCTGACTGCTCACACATCGGAAGACGTGAACTTGGGCTTAGTGAGATTAAGTGACTTGCCTAAGGCCACACTTGAACCCAGCTCTAGGTGATTCCAAGGTTACAGATTCCAAGCTTCCTACAGAGTCTGCAGGATAAAAGCCCCCTATGTGCGTCCTTAGCTGATTCTCTGCCCCGCCTCCCCCACCCACCACTACCCTATCTTGCCTCCTTCAGGACTGGCCCAAGAGCTTCTTCCTTCCCAGACGTTCTGCCCACCCAGCTGAACCGGAGCATTTTGGTGGACCCAAGCAAGGCCCATGAGCGCTTGGGGGGCTCAGTCAGGAAACTGGTGGCACAGGGGCTGAGGCCTTCCTACTTCCCTCCTCTCCTAGCCATGGTTGGAACTGGTGGTGGCTGGAGGGGACAGGGTGGCAGAGAAGGCAGACAAGGGCTCCAGAGTCAAGCTTCTGTATGCACCATAACTGTTTTCTGTGCATCCTCTTTGCTCTCAAAGTTACTCAGAACCAAGGTCTGATTTGGGGCGCCTGGGGGGCTCAGTCGTTTAAGTGTCTGCCTTCAGCTCGGGTCATGATCCCAGGGTCCTGGGATCGAGTCCCGCGTCGGGTTCCCTGCTCAGTGGGGAGACTGCTTCTCCCTCTCCCTCTGCCTGCCACTCCTTGTGCTTGTTCTCACTCTCTGTCAAATAAATAAATAAAATCTTAAAAAAAAAAAGAACCAAGTTCTGACAAACCCACTTCTGTATCCAAAGTTCCAGACAAATTTGCTTGTAGCTGTTCAGCGATACCCGACATCAAAATTTCTGCCCCAGTGGGAGTTTTCGGTATTCTCGCATTCCTTTCTGTTTGTTGTGGTGCAATTAAACACACTTCATTTCTCTCTGTTTTCCCATTCTGCACCACACATCAGTACCACCAGTACTACCAGGGACGGTGTGAGGGACTAGCACAGCCTCTGAGCACATATGGGCAAGTGAATCCACAGACACTTCTCTCAACTGAACGTGACTCACCAAATGGGTTCCAAATCCCATCAACGATTAGGCTCAATCTCTCTGTGTTTCCTTCATCTTTTCAGAGCGTTTCCCAAGATGCTCCAAATTCCTGATAGTCCAAGAATAAGTGCGGAGTTATTTAATAAGTGCCCAGAACGGAAAGGGCATTTAACAAATGCTCGATCTC
Organism: Eumetopias jubatus; assembly: GCF_037043125.1. Lineage (NCBI taxonomy): Eukaryota > Metazoa > Chordata > Mammalia > Carnivora > Otariidae > Eumetopias > Eumetopias jubatus. The sequence continues at coordinate 69,005,385 of NW_028274817.1, forward strand.
TATCCAGACAAAACACCTCTCAGAGTTTGTGGACCAACATTACCAGAGGGCGGTGGGGCAGCTCCTCTCTGCTCTTCTAGCATGGACACCTAGGACAGCTTCCTCATCGGACAAGGGTATTGGCCTTTACCCCCGAAACTACCAGATCTACCATATAGGTTCTCTGAACCTTGATTTCCTTCTCTGTTGTTCCGAGGCATCTAACAGTCAGGGACATGGTACTTCGTCAACAAATGTTATATTTATAAAGCTTTACCTTAGAGTAAAAGCAAATTTTTACTAATTCTAGAACATCTAGAGGGTGACCCCTCTTTCAGGAAATTCTTCATTCTCTCAATATTTAGCAAGCATCTCCTATGTACAGAGCAGCATGAGAGAAACAAAATAAATTCAAAAATTCATAATAAAGATTAGAGCAGAAATAAATTATGGAGACGTTAAAAAAAAAAAAAGAAAAAAGAAAAAGAAAACAGATCAATGAAACCAGGAGCTGGTTCTCTGAAAAGATCAACAAAATTGGTAAGTGTCTCGTAAGACTCATCAGAGAGAGAGAGAGAGAAGATCCAAATAAACAAACTCACTAATGAAAGAGGAGAAATAACAACCAACACTGTGAAATACAAACAACTGTAATAGAATATTGTGAGAAAACCTATATGCCAACAAATTGGACAACTTAGAAGAAATGGATAAATTCCTAGAAACATATAACCTCTCAAAACTAAAACAGGAAGAAATAGAAAATTTGAACAGACCAATTCCTGCCAATGAAATTGCATCATTAATCCAAAAACTCCCAACAAACCAAAGCCCAGGACCAGATGGCTTCACAGGTGAATTTTACCCAACATTTAAAGAAGAGTTAATATCTATTCTTCTCAAACTATTCCAAAAATTACAAGAGGAAGAAAAACTTGCAAAATCCTTCTATGAGGCCAGAATCACCCGATATCAAAACCAGATAAAGACACTGCGAAAAAGACAACTACAGGCATATATCTCTCATGAACATGGATGCAAAAATCCTCAACAAAATACCAGCAAACCGAATTGAACAATATATTAAAAAATCATTCACCACGATCAAGTGGGATTTATTCCTGGATTGCAAGGGTGGTTCAATATTCACAAATCAATCAATATGATACACCACATTAATAAGAGAAGGGATAGGAACCATAGGATCATTTCAATAGATGCAGAAAAAGCATCTGACAAAGTACAACATCCATTCGTGATAAAAACCCTCAACAAAGTAGGTTTAGAGGGAACATACCTCAACAGGATAAAGGCCATACATGAAAAACCCACAGCCAACATTATACTCAGTGGTGAAAAACTGAAAGCTTTTCCCCCAAGGTCAGGAAAAGGACAGGGATTCCTACTCTCACTACTTCTATTCAACATAATACTGGAAGTCCTAGCCACAGCAATCAGACAATATAAAGAAATAAAAGCCATCCAAATTGGTAGGAAAGAAGTAAAACTCTCATATTTGCAGATGACACAATACTCTATATAGAAAACCCTAAAGACTCCACCAAAAAACTACTAGAACTGTTACACAAGTTCAGTAAAGTCACAGGATATGGGGCACCTGGGTGGCTCAGTCGTTAAGCGTTTGCCTTCGGCTCAGGTCATGATCCCAGGGTCCTGGGATCGAGCCCCGCATCGGGCACCCTGCTTGGCAGGAAGCCTGCTTCTCCCTCTCCCACTCCCCCTGCTTGTGTTCCCTCTCTCGCTGTGTCTCTCTCTGTCAAATAAATAAATAAAATCTTAAAAAAAAAGTCACAGGATATATGCAAAAGAATGAAACTGGACCACTTTCTTTCATCATACACAAAAATAAACTCAAAATGGATTAAAGACCTAAGAGTGACACCTGAAACCATAAAAATTCTTGAAGAGAGCACAGGCAGTAATCTCTCTGACATTGGCCATAGCAACATTTTTCTAGATATGTCTCCTGAGGCAAGGGAAATAAAAGCAAAAATAAACTATTGGGACCACATTAAAATACAAAGTTTCTGCACAGCGAAGGAAACAATCAACAAAACTAAAAGGTAACTTACAGAATGGGAGAAGATATTTGCAAGTGACATATCCGATAAAGGGTTAGTATCCAAAATATATAAAGAACCGACACAACTCAGTACCCCCAAAAAACACGCAAATAATCCAATTAAAAATGGCAGAAGACATGAACAGACATTTCTCCAAGGAAGACATACTGATGGCTAACAGACACATTAAAAAATGCTCAACATCACTCATCATCAGGGAAATGCAAACCAAAACTACAATGAAGTATCACCTCACGCCTGTCAGGATGGCTAAAATCAACAACACAAGAAACAACAGGTGTTGGCAAGAAAGAGGAACCCTCGTGCTCTGTTGCTGGGTATTCAAACTGGAGCAGCCACTGTGGAAAACAGTATGGAGGTTCCTCAAAACATTAAAAGTGAACTATCCCACAGTCTAGTAATCCTACTACTGAATATTTACTCAAAAAAATACAGAACACTAATCCAAAGAGATACATGCACCCTGATGTTGATTGCAGCATTATTTACACTAGTCAAACCATGGAAGCAGCCCAAGTGTCCATTGATAGATGAATGGATAAAGAAGATGTGGTATATATGTACAATGGAATATTACTCAGCCATAAAAAGAATGAAATCTTGCCATTTGAAATGATGTGAATGGAGCTAGAGAGCTAGAGAGCTACAGCTAGAGAGTGCTTGAGTGAAATAAGTCAGGCAGAGAAAGACAAATACCATATGATCTCACTCATGTGTTCAATTTAAGAAGCAAAACAAACGAGCAATGGAAAAAAAGAGAGAGAGAGACAAACCAAGAAACAGACTCAACTATAGAAAATAAACTGATGGTTACCAGAGGGGAGGTGTGGGGGGGGGGGAGCGGGAAATAGATGGGGATTAAAGAATACATTTATCATGATGAAAAATAAAATGATAGGGACGCCTGGGTGGCTCAGTCCGTTAAGCACCTGCCTTCGGCTCAGGTCATGATCCCAGGGCCCTGGGATCGAGCCCCGCATTGGGCTCCCTGCTCAGTGGGGAGCTTGCTTCTCCCTCTGCCTGCTGCTCCCCCTGCTTGTGCTCTCTCTCTCTCTCTGAAAAATAAATAAAATCTTTTAAAAAAAAGAAAAAGAAAATGATAAAAAAGAAACGCAAAAGAAGTAAATAAAGTTTCTTTCCTCCAAGAGACTGTGGTACAGCTGGACATTTGCACAGGCATGGAATATTTCAGAATGCCTTTAGGAGCCAGTCAATGAGTGAAGGAGGCTGGAGTAATGCAATAATAAGGAGGGTGGGGGACTGTGGTGAGCTGGAGAGCAATGCTCCATCTACAGGGGAAGCCACCACCCCAATCCAGTTAAATACCATCCAGTGGGAATGCAGAACCAGTATTAACAGACTTTTTTGTTTTTCAAAGAAGCCAGAAATCCAGATTGGATGGAAATATTACTGATAGCCACACGGTAGCAAATAACTTTTGAAAGTAACAAACCACCTGGGGCGCCTGGGTGGCTCAGTCGGTTAAGCATCGACTCTGGATCTCAGCTCAGGTCTTGCTCTCAGGGTCGTGAGTTCAAGCCCCGCATTTGGCTCCACGCCTGGTAACAAAGCATGTGCAGATCAAACAAAACACACCTGTAGGTATTATTCGGCCCACCAGCCACCAGTTTGAGACCTCTCCATAACGGCAGATGATAAAGTGTCTACTTTATCAAACAAGTGTTACCGATGGTAAGTTCTGTAGGTGTTCAGAGGAGGACAAGAGTCCCTTGGGATGGTATAATCTGGACATTTTCCTCAAGGTGGCCGGATTCAGACAGGGCCCTACGTGTGGGTGTGAATCTAAAGGCAGAAGGGAGGGACACAAAGCTTTTGTCAAAGATGGGGGCGGGGGTAGAGAAGAAGGTTGTTGTCAGAACAAGATGCAGCAAAGAGGTGCTTCTGGCTGTTATAAAGGCTTCATGGGGGGAGGGGTAGCTCCTGGCCAGTGGCTGGTGTCAGTGGAGAAGTTTCTGGTCTGGGATCTCAGGGTGGCGAAAACTAGGGAAGGGGGAGCCACTACTTAAGAGAGTGTGATTCTGGAAAGCCAGTCAGAGAGCAATATTAAACAGAGACAGATAGATGCTTCATCAGCGGGCGTGGGAAAGGAACATTTTAGTCAAGTCCAGGGACTTTTCTAGAATACAGCCAATGTAAAGACCTAGGAGAAGAGCAAATAAATAGGGTGTGATCCTGGGTGGTGGCCAGAAAGTGAGGCCTCAGTAAGAGCACAGGTAAAATGTATGTCCAGGAGTAAAAGCCCCAGGGACTAGAAACCATTCTCCCCAGGACTCTCTGGCAGGCTGAGAGACTAACTGAAGGACAGAAGGTATCTTAACCCCAAAGTGGAGAGCACAGGACGTGTGGCATGCAGGTGTCAGGGAGAATGATGTCGGTCTCCCATTGGATTACGCAACCACTAAAACAAGAGGCAAGGTGAGTAAGGGTCATGGAAAAAGCACAAGTATGGTAGGCAGAATTATGGCTCCCCAAAGTCGTCCATGTCCTAAATCCCCAGGACCTATGAATATGTTAGGTTAAATGGCAAAGTTTGGAAACAAAGCGTTTGCAGATGGAATTCAAATGGCTCAACAGCTGACCTTGAGATGGGGAGAGGAGCCTGCACTTTCCAGGTGGGCTCAATGTCACAATCAATGGCTAGGGGTCCTTGTAAAAGGGGGGCAAGACAGGCAGAGTTAGCTAAGGAGACGTGATGCCAGATGGAAGGACAGAGGACCAGCATGTGAGAAAGACTTGACCAGCCATCGCTGGTTTTGAAGCTGGAGGAAGGGGACAAAAGCCAAGCACTACAGGCAGTGTCTAGAAGCTGGAAAAGGCAAGGAAGCAGATTTCCCCCTCGAACCTCCAGAAGGAACGCAGCCCTGCCCACACCTTGATTTTCGTCCAGTGACCCCTGTTTCAGACTTCCGACCTCCAGAGCTGTAAGATCATAAATCTGTGTTGCTTCAAGCCACTAAATTAGCGGTAACTTGTTACAGCAACAGTAGGAAACTGATACAACGAGCTTTGGATTCAGACAGATGTAGGGTTTGATCCTGGCTCTACTATATACCAATGGCTTGACCTTTGGTCACTTAACCTCTCGGAGCCTCAATATCCTCATAAATGGTGTCCATAATGCTTACACTCCACGGAGTTGAGATGAAAAGCAACTGAGATGATGAGCAGAAAGAGCACAGCAGCTGGGCACAGGGAAGGTGGTGGCAATGTTCTTTTCTTTCCATCAGTGCATTTGAGGAAACACAGATTAATATTTGGGACCAATGGTGTTTTGGTAAATGGCTAGCAACCGGCTCTCAAAAAAGAATGCCCATTTATTTATTTTTTATTTATTTATTTACTCACTGTATAAGAATGTGAAGCATAGAGTTTATGAATAATAATGAAATATACAATACTCTTTATTGCAAATTCCTTATAGCCGATTGATTTTCATATAATGCTTTCATTGATTTTGCTGAATTCTTACATCCATTGCCAACCTACAATCGCAAGAGAAGAGCAAGTGTAGTTCCTACATGAATGGTGGTTGATATTTTCGTTTATGTTAACCAGTAAGAAGGGAAACAATGAAGCAGTGTTGGAACTTGACAAATTCATCAGTGATTCGAACAACTTCTTTGCTCAATCAAATAATAGTCTCCATGTATAGGAAGCATGCTTCCTCCTTTTTTGTGTGTGCTATTCACAAAGTAACACAAACTTACTAAAGTACATTATTAACATTTTCTCCATCACTTTCTTGAAGTCTAGAGTGCAATGAACAAAACAAGAATCGAAGCCCTGATCTGTAGCATTCTCAGACTTCCGAGATATAAATACTTTCACTCTGGCCTATTTCAAGCTACCTATGTGATGTCACCAAACATGGAGTGGGCAAAGATGCACATCATTCAGACGCAACAGATGAGAAGCAGCCAAAGGCCATAGATCATGGTAAACTAATTAGGAAGTAAACTAACTGGGAAGAACCAAAGTAAACTGATTATCTGAGTCCAAATAATAAATTCTTGTTATTCTTTTTAATATAGTTTATTTAATTGGAGGTTTATATAATTTAGTATTTTTCTTTAAGAGTTAATTTTTTTATTTTGCGATAATTTGAGACTTACAGAAGAGTTGCAAAAGCAGTACAGAGAGGTCCCCATACCCTTCACCCAGCTTCCCCTTATACTGACATCCTGCACAATTATAAAACATTAATCAGGGGCTCCTGGGTGGCTCAGTCGTTAAGCATCTGCCTTCGGCTCAGATCATGATCCCGGGGTCCTGGGATGGAGCCCCGCATCGGGCTCCCTGCTCGGCGGGGAGCCTGCTGCTCCCCCTGCTTGTGCTCTCTCTCTCTCTGATAAATAAATAAAATCTTAAAAAAAAACCAAACAACACTGATCAAAACAGAGAAATTAGCCTTGGTACATTATTAACTAAAGTACAAAATTTATTTGGACTTCACCAGTTTTCCCACTAAAGTCTTTTTTCTGTTCTAAGATCCAATCTAGGATCCTATATTGCATTGAGTTGGTCATTTATTTGATAAAAAAAAATGTCCCTCAATTTCGGCTTGTCTTCTCTTGTCTCAAATAATTCAATTTTTAATGATGGCTGCGATTCACAATCGGCTCACAAGTTTCCTAAATGTTTAACAGCCGGCTCTCACGAGGAACAACAAGGCAGCTCCAGTTCCACACCACTATCTAGAAAATGTTAATGTTACGATTCACTTCCTTGTTTGTTTGGGTTCCCCCCCCACATTAATTTCACCAATATTTATTGAGCGCCCTCTAGGGGCTAGAGCCGGGGATGTGGAGATGACCAAAACAGCCCCCGACACTGAGAAAATTACAGGCTAGGGGATATGAGAGAACAGTAGCAGACAATACCCCTGGAGTGATCCAGGCTATGATGGGGGAATAGAACGTGCTGGAGCACTCAGGTGGGAGGGAACGACCATGCCTAAGGAGGTCAAGGAAGGCTTGCTTCAAAGAGGAAGTAAAGGATGAGCAAGAGCTCCCCAGGTTTATAGGGTTTAACATTTTTTGTTCATTGCAACAAGGTAAGTGAGGAGATAAGATGATGTGCGAACTGTGTCTTGATGCGTGAGGAGGAATGAGCCAGTCAGCTGAAGAAGCGGAAGGAAAAATAGTCACCCAATTATTCTTTCATTCGCTAAGCATTCATTAGGCGTCAATTCTGTCCTGGGCTCTGGGGATGCCCAAACGCGTAATGGATAAGGACACTCAAAGTGTGACTAGGAAAATGATGGCACGAGACGGTGCCTGGATGGTGTTCCAGTGGGTGGCATGAGAACACTAGCCAGCCGCCTCCTCCCTGGGACCGCAGAAGGACCTCAGGGAAGCTTCCAGGCTGCTACCATCGTTTCACCCAGCGTAACTAACAGCTTCAGCCAGAGGACAACTGATTCTGGAAGCTTCCTACGCAGGTAGTACATGTATACAGCCCCCTTCTCTCCAGCCCCTCACATCCAGACCCCCATGTGCAGACAGACCCCGTAGGAGCTACACTTGGCAACGGACCCCTGCCTTGGGCAGACAGCATATAAATGCTCGCGGGATGAAGTAATGTTGACAAGGTATTGAAGACCAACTCAAGTCAAGGGCCCTTGATCTGAGACCAAGACCCCCAGAGTGCTCCTATGTCACTTCCTCAGCCCCATGACATACCATGACATACCACCTCAGCCATCCTCTATCCCATTGTACTGCTTTAGTTTTTCCATAGCATTTATGACTATTTAAAAATATTGAAGCATTTACTTGCTTTGGCCTGTCTCCTTCCACTAGAATCTCAGCTCTCCATATGCCAAATCCTTGTCTCTCTGGCCATCTACATCTCCCCAGCTCGCAGATCAGGGCCTGGACCATAGGGGCACTGGGGCACTATCTGTGGAGTGGACGAGGGAATGAACAAACGGGAGGGTGGGTGCTATTGCTCAGATCTGAGGGCTGTATTCATGACCCTCTGTGGCCCAAACTGTCTCCCTCGACTTTTAAGTCTTCAGTGCCTTGACTCAGAACTTGACCCTTATGTGGAGGAAGAAAACTGCCCTGTGTAAAATTCAGAGCACTCCTCTTAGAACTGTTGTGAGAGTGTGAGAGACAATCACTAACAGTGTTGCACTTGCTAAGTACCAGTTCCCATTCTAAGCACTTTATATATTCAATACAGAGTTGCTGAGCTTCTAGTAGGTGCCAGGCACTGTTTGGGCCTGAGGGATATGGCAGTAATGTAAGACCAAAGTCTCTGCTTTGGAGGAATTTAAATATTAGCTCATTTAATTTAAAAACAACCTGAAGGGACGCCTGGGTGGCTCAGTTGGTGAAGCGTCTGCCTTCGGCTCAGGTCATGATCCCAGGGTCCTGGGATCAAGTCCCGAGTAGGGCTCCCTGCTCGGCGGAGAGTCTGCTTCTCCCTCTGCCTGCCACTCCCTCTGCTCATGCTCTCTCTCTCTCTGACAGGTAAGTAAATAAAATCTTAAAAAAAACCAACCTGAAGATGGATATCCTGTGACTATTCCCATTTTAAAGATGAGAAAACTGAGGCACAGAGACTAAGCAGCTTGCCCAAGATCCTACAGCTGTGGAATAGCAGAGCCAAGCAGTCTGGGCCCCGAGCCGGCCTTCTTGACCAAGAAGCTACCCTGTATATGGGGGAGTGCTTGACAAACTCTGAACGACTTCGACCAATTCGAGTTCCCATTATTCTGGGCGGGAGCATGGTGTGTTGTAGGGGCAGGAGACTGGGCCGGGAGCTCGGAGGGTGAATGGAATGTTGTGGTCCCAGAGGTGCCTTTGGCGCTCCCTGGGCCAGGAGAGCGCTAGCAGTGCTGTGTCTCTGGGGGTCCTGGGGCCCCTTGCCGGAGACTACCAGACCTGGCCGACTCCTGTGAGGTAAGGCTGCATGAAGGGGACTGCATGGACTTCGCTCTTTGTCTTTTTTTTTCTGTTTTTTGCCAGAATCTGTCCTGGTCCCCCTTCTACAGATTGGTTGCCCTCATGGGGGGGCCCCACCCCCCCTTGCCATAGTCCTCCCATTTAGCCTTCCAGCCTGAGAGGACAAAGGAGAGTTTGGCCAACCCCCACCAGGCTTTTCTAGTTTTGTTTCCATTGGAACAAAGCACAGCTCACCCAGTGCTCTCTGATCTTTGGAATGAGAAAGGAAAATAGTTTATCACATGGGAGTACCCCCCCCCACCCCGCACACACCACCCCCATTGCTCACTGGTCTCAGCCTCTCAGGACACCCAGATTCCTGGCAGGGCTAGGCGGGGAAGGCGCCTCCCTTCTGCTCAGCCTTCAGGGAGCTGGGGGGAGAGTGATGACTTCCAGCTGGGCTGGCTCGTTTTCTCCCCCTTGGGCTCCACCTGTGGCCTAGATGGAGCGGAAAGAAGAACCAAGTGTCCTCCCTTCTGATTCTCTCACAGCTCCAACCACACAAATGAGCCTCCCAGACCGTGGTCAGCAGATTCCCAAGGGATTCCTGCAGAAAGAGAGGTGGTGTGGGACCTTGAGCAAATTCCTTAACCCCTCCAAGATGCAGTGTTCTCCTCTGAAAACTGTGGGTCTCAGAGTGCCTGCTTCGTACTGTTATTAGAAGAACTAAAACTTTAAGTGAGAAAGGCTTGAAGAACGCTAGGCCCCAACTAGACTGGGTAGAAGAGTTTGGTCTGGGAGAGAAAACGGGATTGTTCCAGAGATGGACCCACCTGAGTAGTAGGTGTGGTAGAAGTTGTTGCTCTGGAAAGTGGGGTGGGACATCATCCCGCTGCTGGTCTCTGACAGGCTTCTGCCCTGCACCGGGCCTTTGAACCAGAGCCAGGCACACTTCAGAGAATACAGCTGGCTTGGTAGAACGCAGCTGATGGGCAGCCATCTCCCTCCCCCCATCATTGTCTGAACAGCCGTAACGTGGTGCTTTCATAGATCAGGGAAGAAAAAGAGAACAGCAAGTTCGAGGACCTCTGCTCTCATGCCCACGGGGCCTGAGGGGCAAGCCCAGTTGGCCAGGCCCTCACCTTGCCCCGTAGAGATCATCACATCTTATCTCTCACCTTATAAATGAGCAAGCTGAGGGTCAGTGAGCAGAAGGGACTTGCCCAAGGTCACCCTGGTGAGACCTGCTAACTCCTACGGTCCAGTGGGCTCTCTGCTCCCCATTGACAATCTGCTGCGGAGAATCCCAGGTCATACGGCCCAGAAATGACCCGGGGCAACCTCACGGATCCCCACAGCCTACCTGTTTCTTCAATTAGTCCTTAGTGAGTGCCCACTCTGCACCAGGCACTCTTCTAAATGCTAGGAATATAGCATGGGCAAAAACAGGCCAAAATTCCCACTCTCTTGAAGTTTACATTCTGGTGGAGAGACAGACAACAAATAAAATAACTGAGTACAATTGTAGTAAGTTAGTTTGGAGAAAAATGAAACAATACAGGGGCTCAGGGGACCAGCAGAACTGGGGTTCTGTTTTAGAATAGGATGGTCAAAGGAGGCTTCATTAAGAAGGTGACATTTGAGCCGAGATCTGAATTAAGTGAGGGAGTGAACCAGAAAGACATCCCGAGGAAAAGAGTTCTAGGCAGAGAGAACAGCAAAGGCAAAGATCTTGAGGCTGTTTGGGAAAGAGCAAGGAGGCCAGTGTTGCTGGAGCAGAGTGAGTGAGACGGACAGTGATTGGATATAAGGTCGGACAGATCATGGCGGGGGTGCAGATCATGTAGGGCTTTGTGGGCCACTGTAATTAATGACTGGCTTTGGGTGTGAAATAAAGAACCATGAGAGGGCGTTGAGCAGGGGCAGGACATGACCTGACTCGTGTTTCATCAGGATCACTCTGGCTGCTGTGTTGAGAGCAGACTGTAGAGGGTCCAAGGTATAATAATTTTTTTAACTTTTTTTAAGATGTTATTTATTTATTTGACAGAGAGAGAGAGAGACAGCGAGAGAGGGAACACAAGCGGGGGAGTGGGAGAGGGAGAAGCAGGCTTCCCACGGAGCAGGGAGCCGGATGCGGGGCTCGATCCCAGGACCCTGGGATCATGACCTGAGCCGAAGGCAGACCCTTAACTGACTGAGCCTCCCAGGCGTCCCCCAAGGTGTAATAATTTGATAGAACAGGGAGACCTCATTGGAGGCTATTGCAAATATCCAGGGGAGAGATGATGGTGGCACGGACCATGGACCTGGTAACAAGTGGCTTGCTTCTGGATATTATGAAGGTGGAAACAACATGATATGCTAATGGAGTAGACACGGAATACGAGAAAAAGAGAGGAGTCAAGAATGACTTTGAGGTTTGAGTCCCAATCAATTAGAAAGTTGGGGATGCTGGGGCGCCTGGGTGGCTCAGTCGTTAAGTGTCTGCCTTCGGCTCAGGTCATGATCCCGGGGTCCTGGGATCGAGCCCCGCGTCGGGCTCCCTGCTCAGCAGGGAGTCTGCTTCTCCCTCTCCCTCCGCCTGCCACTCCCCCTGCTTGTGCTCTCTCTCAAATAAATAAAGAAAATCTTAAAAAAAAAAAAAGTTGGGGATGCCATTAGCTGGGCTGGGGGAAACTGCAGGAGCGACAGGTTTTGGGGGGACAGTGAGGAATGTGGCTTTCAACATGGCAAGTCTGAGATGCCTATGAGACACTCAAGTGGATGCCTGTGAAAGCCACCGCCCCCACCCCCCGCCGCCCCATGGCAGAGCAAGTGGAATTCCCTAGAAACAGCAGAAGCAGCAGCTCTACACATCCCATCCTACCCTAGTCACTCACTGGTTCAGCAGGTACAGAGCGAGCAGGCCCGGGCGCTGGGGCTACAGCTCCCTGCTAGCCTCCCTCTTATCTGTCTCTGGCCCCTCCGGTCCGCCTCACACACGCAGGCTCCAGTGTGGGCCTTCCAAAGCCCAGCTCGGCCGCGTCACTCCCCTGCTCCAAGCCTCAGCTGGCTCCCCACTGCCTCTGGGCTAAAGATCAACATCCCTAGCATGGCCCCTTCGGCCCTAAAGGATCCGCTCTGTTTCCCGCCACTCCCAACGCCCCCCCCCCCCCACTCCTTACACGCCAGTCACCAGGGCCAGAGCAGGCCCTCCATAGCCGTAACTCCAAGGGTCTGCTCGCCGGCTTCCCTGGGCTAGAAAAGGCCCGCTGGGGAAAACTGCCCTCAGCTTGGTTTACTTTGTTGTCTGTCTTCCTCTGAGACCTGGCCGAGCCACCCCCTCTTACCAGAAGCCCGCCTTCCTCAGCTTTTACACACTCACACAGAGGGAGCCTCCCTCAGGAAGCTCAGAGCCTTCACACATTTGCACATTCGAGAGTCACTATCTGGTTTCCCATCTCTCCCCCGAACTGGGCTAGTCACTCCTCGAGGGCAGAGTTGTTTTTTTTTTTCTTTAAGATTTATTTATTTATTTGACAGAGAGAGAGAGAGAGAGAGTGCACGAGAGAGGGAACACAAGCAGGGGGAGTGGGAGAGGGAGAAGAAGGCTTCCCACTGAGCAGGGAGACCGATGCGGGGCTCGATCCCAGGACCCTGGGATCTTGACCCGAGCTGAAGGCAGACGCTGAACGACTGAGCCACCCAGGCACCCCCAGAGGTTGTTTCTTATTTATTCATCTCCGTAACCCCAGCATAGCACTTGCCAAAGTATTCAATACAGTTTTATTGAATGAATGAATGAATGAATGAATGAATGAATGAATGAATGAGTGAGTGAATGAATGGTTTAACATGCTACAGGAGAGATACAAAAGGATCACAGAAGTATTCTGTGGGGGTCAGAGAGAATCACAGAGATGCCCTTTAAGCCGGGTTGGGAAGGTCAGCAAAGATTTTAGCAGGCCAAAAAAAATTCTCAGGGACGTGCAGCTAAATTTTGCTTCTCACATTGGTCACAAACTAGCCGCCAGGAGGCTGAAATATGGTTTGCAGATGCTCTTGGCCTGGCCATTTTTTTCTGGCCCGCACAGTGTTTTCAAAAGTAACGTGAGGAGACAGGCGTTGTGTTTGGTCACACCATGAGTTGTCCTTCACTTAGCTAACTCTGGTCCTCGTGTTATCTGCCAAGGGCAGGGTGGAGAATGTGGCCCTGCATGTATATGAGTTTGCCTCCTCCGGTCAGGGAACCCCAGTGTCTACTCACTGGGTAAAATCCCTACTGCTGAGGGGAGAACAAACTTAGTTCATTCAGACGGAGCCCGCATGCCATGTCAGCCACACGGCCAGGCCAGGCCCGCTGGTTAGGAGCCCAAATGCCTGCCAATCGCAGGACCATCACATCTACCTCCAATCCTGCGGGCTGTGCGAGAGCTCTCCTCACAATGGTAGGAGGGCACGCAGCCGTCAAGCCGGGGCTTGGCTGGCCCTGCCCCCCAATTACTCCACACAGAGAGAAGCCAGCAACCCCAGAATCTACTCAGTGGCTTCTGTCTCAGCAGGAGACTACATTTCAGGAAGAGGCTTCGCTGTGTGATGATGACAAGGCCTCTGGTAGCACAGGAGATCCAGGTATGGGGCTACAAGCAAAGGCCCAGCCTTATCCCGTCGGCGTGACCCGTGGGGCCAGGGGCAGGGAGCCACGTGTGCCACGGATGGCACAACCCACCGCGTGGACTGCCGTGGCTTCCGGCGGGACTCCGCAAGCCAGTGAGAGCAGGTGTGGGGCCGCCCTGATGCGGTCAAGCGCCGCCAGGCAGCGGCTCGGCCAGCTAGGCGGGAATGAAAGCGAGAGCAGCCCCCTCTGCACCTATTCAGCGGACACGGGGGATGGGGGTCCGTTGCCTCCTCTCCCATGCTCGCTCCTGTCACTACCAAGACGTCCTGGCTGCCACCTGCACTCCAGAAACCCACACCCAACAGCCACTTCGGCCAGGCCAGGCCCCTGGTCATGTCAGCAACAACTGTATAGCACACAACACACCCACAGGCACACCGGCCCTCCGCGTCACGTCCCCCTGGGTGTGTTCGGCCTTCGGTCCTGGCTACAGCTGAGCCCCGGCGGGCAGCCAGCTTCTAGGGCCCTGCTGCAGCTGCACACGCTTCCGCTTGTACGAGCAGGCGGACCCACCTCCCCCTGCACACGCCACGGGCTGGAGGGTCTCGCCCCACACCTTGCTGACCTGAGTTGGTTGAAGTCGTGCAAAGGAGACCGACAACACACACCCAAAGCCTAAAACCGTGCCTCCGAGGCTCTGAAGAGTGTTCCATCAAGTCTCTTCGGAAAGTGTCCCTGCTGCATTCTCTTTGCAGTCCGAGGGATTTGTCCCCCTGAATTCATGAGCTGCCGGAGCAGCAAAGCGCAGAAACGGGGAAGCAGAACGGGCGCGGGATGAATGCCTTTCACCCCGGGAAGCTCCCTAGGGTTGTGCCGGGCACATGAAACAGCTCAGTCAGCAACAGTATCTGTCTTCTCCCCTCTGCCCTCCTCATCCTCCCCATCCCCGCCCCAGATGGCGACGCCAGCTACAGACGGGCTGGACTTGCCATGTGTGTCCCCTAACTGAACAGTCCCTCTACACCCTCCACACTGAGCTTGGGGGCAGCCATTTGGCGCCATGGGCCACCAGCGGTTTTACCCGGTGCTGGGCACACCACCCCCCCACACACACACACACCAGCCCTCTGCCCGGCTCTCGGTACCTTTCACCCAGATGCTGCCCAAACGTGTGGGATTCCAGTGCTGTCCCAGCTGGGCCAGTGCCTTCCAACAGCGGCGGTTTGTCTAGCATCCCCCAGGGAGCGGGGTCTCGCCAGCCCGTGGCCAGGCAGATTTGCAGCTCATGCAGCCCTTGGGGGACCAGAGACTACAAAGGAACCCGGTGGTAAGAATGCCATCCTTGACCTTCCCTGCCCACCCTGTGCTTCTCGGTGGAGTCTCAGGGCGGACTGGGCCACCGAGAGCCAGGCAGAGAGCGAGAGCAAATGCTTGCTGGCACACATTCTGCATTCAGCACTTTGTCCTGGAGAGGACCCTGCCAGGCAACGCGGGCTAAATTCATACTTTGTGCCTGTAACCAAGGCCCCCTGTGTATGCCCAGCTGGCTGCCAGTGGGCACGCCGGGTCCTTTCTAGGCCCTAAATGGGCCCCGCTTGTACTGGGCTGTGTGAAGACAATCACTTTCAATGGCACACCATCTCCGCAGCTGACTGCTAAAGCCAGAAATTCTACGGGCACACACCGCTGTTCTTTGCTGGCCTGTCTGAGGAGCGCAGAGCCAGTCAGGCCTGGCTGCTGTATGTTAAGATGACATTGGAAACCACTTAAGCAAAGCACTCGCAGTTTTCACTTCAAAGCAGGTCAAACAGAGAATCCCTCCCTCACCCTCACCGGTGTTGAAAGGTGCATAAACACCAGCTAATCCAAGGGTCACAAATGTAAATGCCTTTAGGCACCAAGCAGCTAATGGAAATGAGAGAGAAGGGGAGGTGTGAGAAGATGGGGGAGGGGCTGGGGAAACTAGAGCACACAGACCTTACAAAAAAGGCATTTAGGATCATTTTAACGTGCCAACCAACAAAGCATGTCTGCAGGCCCTTAGGGCTTATAGGGCCTGAGAGCTATAAATTTGGGGATTGCTGTTGGAATGCCGTGCAATCCCACGGATATCCTCATCTGGTTCATTCCTTCCTTCCTTCAGCAAACAGGTCACAACCCCCACAATGTCCAGGTACCCTCTTGTGCCGTCAGGGCCCCAGCAGTGAACCAGACATGTTCTCGATCTTCAAGAAAGTCTCAGTTCAGTAGGGAAGTGGCAAGAACTAAGCCTGGAAATCGAGGTGGCGAGCGGGCAGTGTGGGGCCTTGAACGCCAAGCCGAGGCACCTGGATTTCATGCTGAAAGCCGCAGAGGAGCCTTGGGCTAGTTATGGGCGGGTCTCAGAAAGCTGTGCTGTCCCAAGACTCATCCAGCAGTCGTGACACGGTGGATTAGGCCAGGCCAGCGGGATGGGAGGTGTCACTGGAGGCACAAAGAGTGGCTAATCCAAAAGTCTAGACCTGAGGTCATGAGGCTGGGGGTCACTAAGAAGAGAGGGCAAAGGTTGAATGTGTAAGACCCTGCAAATCAATAGGGTAGGGCTTCTAGGGGTATGTGCCTCTGTGTGTGTGTGTGTGTGTGTGTGTGTAAATGGGCCTGGAATGAAGGAGATGGGTTGGCAAGAGGCAAGAGAAGAACCAAGATGACTCCAAAATGGAGTGGATGGCTGGAATGCCAACAGAGAGGAAGAAACCAAGGGACCTGGGTTGGGGGAGATTGGATGGGTGAAAATGTCCAAATGTTTCTCTATGACAGCGGCCTGAAGACCAATAAAAAGAATCTGGGATTGTCTGTTTTATGCTATTATAGCCTCTCCGGCCTCAGTATGGAAAATTGAGCCAGGGCCTCTTGACCTCTCGACTCTTCCATATGCCCGGAAGTGACCTCTGGGGAAATCCCACTTGGTGCCTCTGGTTGAAACGGTCCAACGATTTAACAAATACTAATCAAATAAATAATGAAAATACATCCTCCACCCCCGGCCTCTTTCTGTCCCCCACTCCAAAACAGCTCTGTGGGAAAGTCAGTTTGGGAATTTCCCACATGTGTCCATGACCACAATGCCAGAGCAATGGTCTGAGTCAGCCACAACCTTCAAAATTCTGTATTCGCTTCTCACATCAAAGGCAGCAGGCTGGCTGGAAGAGCCCTGATGATGCTACAAAATGATCTCCCGCGTCAGCTCTGGGGCTACCTGGGCCTTCTGTGCCGGCTACCAAAGGCTTGGGCGGCCAGGTAGAGAGAGCCTGCTGGGCATGTGACCGAACCATCAGGCCCATCCGGATGATCCACTAGCCTCACACACCCCACACGGATGGCCCATTGGCCTTCCATTGCCTCCACAGTCGCCTGTTTCCTCCCTCTGGGAAGAGAGAACAGCATCAGCGAACAAGCCAGAACCAAAAATAGATGAGGACTTCCAGTCCAAGCCTTGGCCACAGAAAGTGGACTTGAAAAGCTGCAGGCGAAACTGAAGCTGAAGGATGCACGGGGCTCTGGAGGAAAGAGTAGGGGCTCTGGAGTCCCACTTTGGTTCAACTCGCAGCTTGGCCTCCTACCAGATGCAGGGTCTGGCCACAGATTTCTCATGTGTAAAATTGCAATTATGACACTTCCCTTTTAGGGTTACTCTGAGGATTACATGTGATGCTGCATGCACAGTTCCTGCCACATAGTAAATGCTCAATAAAAATTAGTTTCATCTTTCACTGCTTCTGCTTTTGAAGATGAGGACTTTTTCAATAACAACCAGCTGTTGGACCAAAATACCACCTGGTAAGGGGGGGTGAGTGGAGAGGGAGCCGAGGGGAAAGGAAAGAGTGCCAACATCTCACCTTACCAAGTGGGGATTCAAAAGGTGCAGCCAATAATTGATGAAACAAAAACATAAAAGGGCTTGGTACATTGCGAAAATTACTAGAATAATCAGTAAAGGAATGAAAAAGTGGTGACACAGTCACATAATTGTGATGAGTCCTCGACTAGCTTAGCAGGAAGTCAAGAGGCAATTTCCAAACACTGGTAAACGAAGAAATAAAAGTGGAAGTGCTTTATGTAGAGAAATGAGGGTACAGATAGGAAGAAAAGACCTAAAACTGGTAGCTTCCCAGAAACGGGACGGGGAGCAGGGATTCCTGCAGCGTCCTGTTGTTTTCTTTCCCTGGGCATGTTCCACTCTGATGACAAAAACCCAGCCAGGAATAATATGAAAAGTCGGAGGTGGCACCCACGTCCACCACCTTAAGGCACGGCCCACAGCATCACGGCCGGTGCACACTCCAGGGTTAGCCCCTTGCCTGCATGCATTGCACATCCCTCCCTTGAGGCAAACCAGAGCCTTAAAAAGGGGGAGAAACTTGACCAGGGCCAGTTGCCCAAAGAAGCTCCTTTGCAGGGGAGCAGAGACAGGAGTCTGGGCCGCATGGGGCACAGGCCAACTGGAGAAGCCCTTTACAGAACACATTCTCCACTGGGAGGGGTCTACCCATCCCACTCCGTGGGTCCTCCGTATGATGAGCGGTTCACACCGGCTGACTGTAGACAGCATCCCGACGTGCCAGGATATGGCACATATAGCCACACAGCTCCACTCTCCTACAGCCGTGCCCGCAAGAAGTAGTAGGCGGTAAGATCTATGCCAGCTTCCAGCCCAGAAGGAGCCCACCGCTCTCCATCCCACAGTTCAGTACTGCTGCCTGGTGGCTCCTCTCTTCAATATTCATTCATCCAGAAAGAACCCATGGATGCCTATTCCGTACACGGCTGTAGTGCCCAACAGCAATGCCAAGACCGCTTCAAGGGAGAACAAGTTAAACCTTTTTCACCTTTAGGTAGAGGAAAAAATCAGAAAAGGGTGCTTATGGGACAGCTTTGCCTGGGGCCAGGCCAGGACCAGAATACTCTGAAACATGCATGTGAGCGCACACACATGCGTGTAAACACACACATATATGCATACACGTACACACTCAGCCACGGAATACACAGCCACACAGACACACCTCCTGATGATCTCTGATAACCCCTTTTCAAGTCTGCAATGGTGGCTCTGGGTCGGGTTTTTTCCCAGTTTTATTGAGAAATAATTGACATACCTCCCCGTATAAGTTTAAGGCGTCCGTAGGGCGTGCATATATGGTTTGATTTACGTATATTGTGACGTGATCACTACAATAAGTTCAGCTACCATCCGTCTTCTCAGATCCATAACAAGGGAAAGAAAGAAGAAAAGAAGAAAGGGGACACATTTCTTCCTTGTGATGAGAACTCTTGGGATTTACTCTTAACGACCTTCCTCCGGATCCCAGGGCAGTGTTAGTAGCCACAGTCACCGTGTGTCGTGCGTTCCATCCCTAGTGCTTCTTGGTCTTGTACCTGGAAGTTTGTGCCTCTTCACCACCTCCCCCCAACTTCCACCCTCTATCCCCTGCCTCTGGCAACCGCAAGTCTGATCTCTGTTTCTGCGAGTTTGTTTTTGTTTTTGTTGGGAGAATCCGCAGCAGCGAAATCACATGGTCTGTGTCTTTCTGGTCTGACTTCTTTTGCTGAGCATAATGCCCTCAAGGTCCATCCATGTTGTCGCAAAACGATAGGATTTCCTCATTTTTTTTTTTTTACGGCCGAATCACATTCCATCGGGTATACGTCTCCCAGCTTCTTTGCCCATCCGTCCACTGGTGGACACTTAGGTTGTTTCCAGGTCTCGGCTACCGTAAATAACGCTGCAATGAACATGGAGGTGCAGATACCTTCTCCAGTTAGTGTTTTTGTTTCCTTTGGATATATTCCCAGAAGTGGAATTGATGGATCATAGGGCAGTTCTATTTTTAATTTTTTGAGGATCCTCCATACTGATTTCCAGCTGGGCGGTACCAATTTACATTCCCACCAACAGTGCGCAAGGGTTCCCTTTTGTCCACATCCTCACCAACACTCGTTATCTCTTGTCATTTTGATGACGGCCATCCTAACAGGGTTGAGGTGACATCTCATTGTAGTTTTAATTTGCATTTCTCTGATGATTAATGATGTTGAACATCTTTTCATTAACCTGTTGGCCTTCCATATATCTTCTTTGGAGAAATGTCTATTCCGGTCCTTTGCCCAGTTTTTTATTAGGTTTCTTGGCTTTTGGGCTATTAAGTTGTATGAGTTTTTTAATACCTTTTTTTTTTTTAAAGATATGGTCTTTTTTATTTTTTTTATTTTTTTTAAAGATTTTATTTATTTATTCGTGAGAGAGACAGAGAGAGAGAGAGAGAGAGAAGCAGAGGGAGAAGCAGGCTCCCAAGGAGCAGGGAGCCCAATGCGGGACTCGATCCCAGGACCCTGGGATCATGACCTGAGCCAAAGGCAGACGCTTAAACATCTGAGCCACCCAGGCGCCCTTTTAATATGTTTTGAATATTAACTCCTTATCAGATATATGGTTTGTACATATATTTTTTTCTATTTTGTAAGTTGTCTTTTCACTTTGTTGATGGCTGGGTGGTTCTTTTCTCCTTCCATTTTTTCAAATTTTATTTTAATGTATTTATTTGAGAGAGAGAGAGAGACAGTGACAGAGATAGCGAGAGAGTGCACGAGCGGGGAGGAGAGGGAGAAGCAGACTCCCCACTGAGCAGGGAGCCGACGCAGGGCTCGATCCCAGGACCCCGGGATCATGACCTGAGCTGAAGGCAGACGCTTCACTGATTGAGCCACCCAGACGTCCCTCTCCTTCCATTTTTTAAAGTTTTATTGAGCTATAATTCACAATACCATACAATTCAACCAATCAGACAATTTAATGGCTTTTAGTATATTCAGAGTTGTATGTCCATCCTTACAGTCAACTTTAGAACATTTTCATCACCCCCCAAAAGAAACCCCATACCCATTACTTCCCTATTCCACCTCCCCCACAGCCCCTGGAAAACACTAATTTATTTTCTGTCTCTGTGAATTTGCCTATAGAACCATAGAACGCATGGGATTTTGCATCTGGCTTCTTTCCCTTAGCACAGTGTTTCCAAGGCTCATCCATGTTGTAGCTTATATCACTATCTCATTCTTTTTTATGGCTGAGTAATATTCCATCATATGGCTCTGGATATACCACATTTGTTTATTCTGCTCACACTCTGAAAGACATTTCCATCTGTTGGTTATGATGAATAATGCTCCTATGAACATCGTATAAGCTTTTGTGTGGACACACATTTTCATTTCTCCTGGGTAGAAACCTAGAAGTGGAATTGCTGGGTCATACAGTAACCTGGATCAGATTCGTATTCCTTTGACAAACTGCCAGACTGTTTTCCAAAGTGGCTGCACCATTTTACATTCCCACCAGCAGCATATGAGGATTCCAATTGCTCCACATTCCAGAAAACACTTGTTTTGTTTCATATTTTTTACTTCAGATATCCTATTAGGTGTGAAGTGGCATCTTGTGGCTTGGATTTGCCCTTCCCTCATGGCTAATGATGTTGCGCACCTTTTCTTGTGCTTGTTGGCCATTTGTACATCTTTGGAGAACCATCTACTCAGATCCTTTGCCCATTTTAAAATTGGGTTCTTTGCCCTTTTGTTACTGAGTTGGAAAAATTCTTTTTTTTTTTTTTTTGAGTTGTAAAGAGTTCTTTATTCTGGGTACAAGTCTCTTATCAGATATGTGATGTACAAAAATGTTCCCCCATTCTGTGGGTTGTCTATTCACTTTCTTGGTAGTGTCCTTTGAAAGGCAAGCATTTTTTACTTGTGATAAAGTTCAATTATCTATTTTTTCTTTTGCCACTTGTACCTTCGGTGTTGTAGCTAAGAAACCATTGCCTAATCCAAGATCATGAAGATTTATACCTACACTTTCTTTTAAGAGTTTTACAGTTTTAGCTCTTATATTTAGGTCTTTGATCTGTTTTGAGTTAATTTCTGTATATGGTATGCGGTTAGGGATCAGACTTCATCTTTTATTTTACATGAGGATTCTTCCTTTTTATTTTCAAGGGCAGCACTTTAGTGGAAAACTGGGCCTAGGCAAAATGTGACTTATAATAATTACAAATATCATTGATTAGCTCTCTATGAGGTGCTAACATACGCTACCTCTTATTTTCACAGCAACACTTCAAGGTAGACCCTTGTACTCTTCTCATTTCACAGTTGATAAAAGTGAGATGGATTAACTTGTCCTACATTTTGCACAATCGGCAAGAGGCAGAGTGAGGATTTGCATCAGGCCCACCTGTCTCCAAAGCCTAGACTCCCAGTGCTGCACCGGGCTGCAGAAGTGGGTGTCATTCTGTTCACTGCCCTTGTCCTCTCAACTTGTACACACACACACACACACACACACACACACACACACACACACACAAATACGCACATGCGCGTGCGTGCATGCATGCATGCGTGCAAACACACAAGCCTGGAATGTAATACATGCTTGAGATATGTTGGTTGAATGACTAGATAAACGCAGGTTGTTGACAGCAGTTGATGCTGCACAGGATGTGATCCCAGGGTAGGCTAAAAAGTGCCAGGGCCAGGAGCAACCTGGCAGAAAAAGGAGCAGGAACCTCAGCACTGAGCACCGACCGCACCAGCAGCTTCTGGTCCGACGTCAGGGTGCCATACCATTCCTCCACAACTGAGTAAAATGTCTATTTTGGAAACCTTTTTCTTCCACCCCATACAGAGTGAAGTTAAAGACCTATAGTGGTTTGTGGGGCTTGGCAATCCATGGGAATTATCTGTGAAGCTGTTCTAAACAGAGTCCTGGCACCAAATGAGGGCTCCAGAGCTGGGGCTGGGTGTAAAGCCCTGCAAGGCAGCGGGTGACAGGGCCAAGGGAGCATCTGACACCAGTCCAAGATTCCCTTGTGAAGGACAGCACTCTAATCAGGCTCAGAACGCATGGGCACTTGACAATTGGCTAGGAAAGGAAAACCTAAGAGAAAAATTTAAGAGATGCCTAATGACTTTTTAGTTTATTTTCTTTTTGTAAAAAGATTTTATTTATTCATTTGAGAGAAAGAGAGAGAGAGAGAGTGAGCATGAGCCAGGGGGTGGGAGAGGCAGGGGGAGAGGGAGAAGCAGGCTCCCCGCTGAGCAGGGAACCCGATGCAGGGCTGGATCCCAGGACCCCAGGATCATGACCTGAGCCGAAGGCAGACGTTTAACTGACTGAGCCACTCAGGCGCCCCTCTTAGTTGATTTTCTAATAGTAATAATAATAGCTACTTAAATTAGAGTTTCTAACGTGCCAGGTACTATGCTAAGCACTTCACATGTATTAACTCATTGGCCATTTGTACATCTTTGGAGAACCATCTACTCAGATCCTTTGCCCATTTTAAAATTGGGTTCTTTGCCCTTTTGTTATTGAGTTGGAAAAATTCTTTTTTTTTTTTTTTTTTGAGTTGTAAAGAGTTCTTTATTCTGGATACAAGTCTTCTATCAGATATGTGATGTACAAAAATTTTCTCCCATTCTGTGGGTTGTCTATTCACTTTCTTGGTAGTGTCCTTTGAAAGGCAAGCATTTTTTACTTGTGATAAAGTTCAATTTATCTATTTTTTCTTTTGCCACTTGTGGGCAAGAACCCCACAGAATAGATACTGTCGTGTTCTCTATTTTCCACATGAGAAAACCGAGGCAAAGAGACTTGAGGCAACTTGCCCACAGTCGCTCATAGAGTAAGTGGCAGAGCCAGAACCGGAATGTAGGCCTCCTGGCTCCAGAGTCTGTGCACTTAAGACTGCTAGGCTGTACAAATACAAGTAGTATATAAATAAGGGAGGAGGGAGAAAGAAGCAAGGTCACCTCCTTCTAGAAAGTTACATTAAGATTTCAGAAACTTTCCACCATCCTCCTCATGAGGTGTCCGGAGCACTCTGAAAAGTTTTTGAAGGTTTACCAACAAAAGGTGGCACCACGATTAGGACTATGGTTTTAGTTACTGGAACAGGTCATGAAAGAGAGATCAGTTAACCCCAAAGTTTCCGAAGCCACCTGGCATGGGCACACATACTCGGGAAGGACAACTACTAGCTAAGGTTTATAGAAGAAGTTACTGGGTACGAGGCAATATTCTGAGAGCTTTCATGGACCTCTGAATTTAATAATCACAACAACCCTTTGAGGTAGGTGCTGTATTAGCCCCATTTTACAGGTGAGAAGATGAGATGGTGTTACGCAGATCATAAGCGGCCAAACTGAGATTTGAACCTGGGCCGTCCATTTCTCCACGTGGGGCACCTAATAGCTGTGCTAAACCGATCTTGCCAAAGCCTGTAGAGACGGCTTTAACCACACCCGCTACAAAAGGAGTCAGACTATAATATTATCTTGTTGTCCTCAAGCAGCCAGCCAATCCCTTTCTTGTTTGGCAAGTTGTTTTAAACCTACTTTTAAAAGTCCCTTATGTTGACTTCGGCAGTTTTCACAAGCACCAACATATTCTGGCTCCAACCCACTCTGATACCATCACTGTACAGTTGTATCACTCTTTTTATTGGTTTATCCTAGAGAAAAAGCAATGCCCTGTGATTTTCCAGAGGGACACGTGAATCTCAAGTCTCTTCCTTGTCTTCTTGCCCCTGCGTGTCTTTCCCTCTCTATGATATAGTGGAAAGACAACAAACAGGCTTTCGGGTAGACAGATCTGGATTCATTTTTTTTTAAAGATTTTATTTATTTATTTGAGAGAGAGAGCAGAGTGAGAGCGCACAAGCGGGGCAGGGGGAGCAGCAGAGGGAGAAGCAGACCCCCCGTGGAGCAGGGAGACCAATGCGGAGCTCGATCCCAGGACCCTGAGATAATGACCCGAGCTGAAGGCAGATGCTTAACCGACTGAGCCACCCAGGCGCCCCTATTTTCTCATTAGCTTCCTCTAATGCTTTCCTTGCTGGAAGTCAAGGCAGAAATGGTTGGTGACCACACCTCAGATTACTCTGCTTTGGATCTGGATTCAAATCCTGCTTCCTCCGCTTCTAGACCGGCAGGTTTGGGGCAGGTCTGGGGCAGGTCACTTTGCCTCAGTTTGCGCCTCCGTGAAATAAGGATAATCATAGCAGCTACTTTGTACCCCGGCTCTACCTTCCTCCTCCTCCTCTTCCAATATCATGCATAGACTGAGTCCCTGCACTGTCCCAGGGGACTTCAGGGGAGAGAGGAAAAGGAATAAGACAGGAAAACATATTTGGGGAATGACAAGAAGTCCAGTGTGGCTTAAGTAGTATAGAGGAGGAGGTAAGGAGGGCTAAGGACCAGGGTAAGAGGGTCTTGAATGCCTCAGACAAAGGGGCTAAACTATATTTGAGAAACAATGGAGGCTTCGAAGGTCTTCACACAAGAGATGACACAATCTTGATGAACAATTATTGCTTGCTTATTCCAGGTTAGGCATGGTTCTTTGCTAAATCCTCATTGCTACAATTTTTCCTATTTTACAGATGTGGAAACTGAGACTCAGAAAGATGAACTTGACCTGAGACCACACAGCTCAGATATGGCAGACCTCAGACTAACTCTATACAGCTGGATCCCACAGCCCGCTCCTTCAACCTAAAAGCTCTGTTATTTTGAGGTAACTAAATCAAGCAATGCTGTACATAGTAGACTTGAGGGAAGAATAAAAAGCAGAGACCATTCAGGAAGACATTACAATCAACCAAGAGAGGAAGCCAGGGAAATGGAAGCAGCAGTACAGACAGTGAGGCAGACAGTCTTCTAGAACTGGGCAACTGAGTTAATGCGGGAGGTAGGGGGGTTGAGCCTAGCCCAGAAATATGCAGGGTTTTGTCCCCCCATGTTCTTGGGGGAGAAAAAGAATAGTTGTCAACATTTAATTTTTTTTCAAGATTTTGTTTATTTATTTGAGAGAGACAGAGAGAGAGAGCATGAGCAGGGGGAGGAGGGGCAGAGGGAGAAGCAGGCTCCCAGCCGAGCGGGGAGCCCGATGCGGGGCTCGATCCCAGGACCCTGGGATCATGACCTGAGCTGAGGGCAGACGCCTAATGACTGAGCCACCCACGTGCTCTAGTTGTCCACATTTTAAAACGGGACTGTCTGCATTAATATCTGGATTTCTGTCTTCTCTTAATGAAGCAGAGGGTCTGGCAGCACTGGGCTCTCATTCCCATAGGGCACCAGTGGGCTGGGGTCCTGCAGTACCTTCCCTCTTGAGAGAGAAGTGGGTGCCCCAAGGCCCTCTGGAGTCTGCTTCTCCCCTTCACCTTACCTGGCTGGCCAACAGGGGAACTAGAGTCCCTGAATTTTTTGGCTGTAAACCCAAATGCCGGAAGGAATGGTGACGAGGGCTGGTGGGGAGGTTGACAGGCCAAAGAGCTGATTTGGGAGAGGAGAAAAAAAAATGCTGTCTCCGTAAATAAAAAAAAGCTCAGGGGCAAGAGAAGGAGAGAAAGCAGCTAGGGGAAGGGGGCAGGGAACAGGCCTTGAGATGACAATTGGCATGACAAGAAGGGACAAAGGTCAAGGGAGGTGAGGGCATCATGGGATCCAGGCTTTGTAGGGAAGCAGTTGAAGGCATTTACTGATTGGGAGGGGGGTAGGGCAAAAGAGAGAGAGACAGACAGACAGACAAAAAGGCTGGAGTAGTGAAGGCAACATTTAAAATCCAAAGATTCTGGCGTCCTGCAGATGTGCTGGGAGGAGAGAGGGTGTGTTCCAGAACAGAGAATTAAAGAGTGAGATATCTCGGTAAAAATGCATCCATGAATAACAGCAAGTGCAAACTGGTGGAGTTCAGAAGGACAGGAAACTGGGAGGCCAAGGCGCTGCGGTGGCCACGGTGGCAAAGCAGTCATTCCTCAACATGCCCGAACTTCTTTGCAAAAGCAAATGCGGGAGTGTCCCCTGGGGACAGGTAGGTCAGTATCTGCCCCTCCAGCCCTGCGGTCCCGCAGCCAGGCTATGAGGTGGCCAAATTTGGGCACAAAAGAGCAGGGGCTGCCCGGAATCAAGGGGTGAACAAGGGGGAAGAGAAGTGAGGAAAGGCATGACTGTCTTCTCTTTGGGGTCCCGTACTTCTTTAAAACTCCCCGTTCCCTTGACAAAGTGGACGGGATGAGGAGGCCAAGAAGAGACACAATTTTTTTAAAGATTTTATTTATTTATTTGACAGAGAGAGACACAGCGAGAGAGGGAACACAAGCAGGGGGAGTGGGAGAGGGAGAAGCAGGCTTCCCGCTGAGCAGGGAGCCCGATGTGGGGCTCGATCCCAGGACCCTGGGATCATGACCTGAGCTGAAGGCAGACACTTAACCCATTGAGCCACCCGGGCGTCCCAAGAAGAGACACAACTGAAGAGAGGGCATCAGTTTGGAAGAAAACGTGTCTCCTAGTGGCACAGCCTTATCACACTTTCCACTGAGGTAAGAGTTTCCTAGCCTGGCTCGTGTTCAAAATACTAGAGCACAGAGGGAGGAAGCAGGGCAGAGAGAGAAGAGAAATGAGCTTTCCCTGCACGGCAGCATGGAAGGGGTCACTACAGCAGTTAAAAGTCAGGGCAAGGTCACAATCTGCTCTTCTGCACTTGGGGACCCAGAGCCTGTAAGTTTCTAGAGACCAGATGAGGGCCTATGTTGTGCTCTCACCAATATTTAATGAAGATAGCCTTTCCTATAAAAAAAATAAAATTTCAAAACCATAGCTGTATCGGCAGCAGAGCAGGCCCCACATAACCACCAGTATTTCCCAGGGATGAGATTATTCCTGCTGTTCCAGGGATCAGAACGTTTTACACATAATTACTGCCGTTTCCCCTTCTGATTCATGCCTGATTCTGGAGAACAGCTACTCTGCAAAACATCAGCACCTAGGTGATAAACCTCAAACTATGTATTGGATTTCTTTTTGAAATATCTTACTACAACGTTGTAACCCCATTTCACCGTTTTGTATGCTTCTACCCCCCGAATAAAATCTGGGGTTTGGGTTCAACTGAGTTCTAGTAGAGATAACATGTGGTGAAGGAGCCCCCACCAAAAATAAATGTTTCCACTGGAAACATTTTAAGTAAGATTGTGGGACGTCCAGAATGGCCGTATGGGAAGCTGGTGTTACTCCCAAGTGAATAAAACAACCATTTCACTGGTGAAAATGATTTAAAAAAAAAATGAAACCACTTCAAGTCTCTAGAGATTGTCCTCGGGGCACACAGCAAGTAGAGAAACATTTCCTCAAGAAAATTTACTAAATCTTGGTAAGAATGGTGACAAGTGGCATTTGAACCACGACCAGCACCGGTTCCGCCCCATACCCCACCTCCATGTTACAGAAGCACTATTCTGGACAAGTGCGGCCAAGAAAACAGGGCTCCCTCCCCACCCCACCCCCGCCACCACCCAGCTAGGGGCTATAGTCCATTCCAGGAGCTTCTGTCATCTCCCTTCGCTCAGTACTGCAGTAGCTCTGTTCTGGCCGGGAGTGGCCAAGGGGACTTGGGCCCTCCATCATCCCACCCCAGCTCACTCACAGAATGGGGGTTCCACGTTAGGAGACGCAAGCTGAGGAGACCAAGGGCTACCATCTCCTCCCCAGGGCTTACCCATAGAGCAGAGAGTATCACTTTTAGGAAAAGCAGGCCCTATCCTCACCCCCAGCCTCAGTGCAGTGGCCCAGGGGTGAAGACAGACTGTAAGGATGGAGAGTTCCACATCTAACTATGTAGAACAGAACATGGAGGAGTCTATGCCTAAGGCACTGTTGGTGGCAAGAAGTTAAGAGCAGGCTCATAGCTTCGTGAAACTAGTAACCAAGAAAAATGGCAGACCAGCCAGAAAAGAAAGGGAAAGGGAAAGAGACGGCCAGGAAGACCCCCTCTGGGATCACATTCATCCTTATGGATCTGGAAGGCTGTGCACATTGCACCCACTTTGGGAGCAAGCACAGAAGACCATGATACAGACTTGAAAACACTCCCCAAACCACACACAGATCAAACAGGAAAGGGCAGAAGTCTTGCTGGCTCAAGGGACTTAAGCACAACCTTTGACCAAGCACTGATTGAGCAGTAAGCTACTCTGACCAAGGGACCACTCCTAGGAAGCCAGGCTTACATTCAATTGTAAAGAGAGATCAACAGAGATTTCTTCTCTCTGAAGAACAATAAATAGAAGAAGAGAGAGGAGGAGCAAGAGAAGATGAGGAGAAGAAGAGAAATGAACAGAGCCTCAGGGAAATGTGACACCGTTAAGTACACCAACATATACATAATGAGAGTACCAGATGGAGATGTGACAGGCAGAGATATTCAAGGACATACTGGCTACAAACAATCCAAATTGGCTGAAAAACATTTATATACACATTCAAGAAGTTTGTTGAACTCCAAGTGGGATAAACACAGAGATCCACATCCAAACACATCAGAGTTGTTGAAATGTTGAAAGTCAAAAGAGAAAATCTTGAATGCAAGAAGAGAAAAACAACTCATCGCGTCAAAGGAAACCCTGATAGGACTGAGAGCTAACTTCTCATCAGAAACAATGGAGGCCTGGGGTGCCGGGGTAGCTCAGTCAGTTAGGCATCTGCCTTCAGCTCAGGTCATGACCCCGGGGTCCTGGGATCGAGTCCCGCATCAGGTTCCCCACTCAGCGGGGAGCCTGCTTCTCCCTCTCCCTCTGCCTGCTGCTCCCCCTGCTTGTGCACTCTCTCTCTCTCTGGCAAATAAATAAATAAAAATCTTTAAAAAAAAAAAAGGGAAAAAAACAATGGAGGTCAGAAGGGACTGGGACGCCATATTCAAAGTGCTGGAAGAAAAAGGGGAGAAATCAGAGAGGGAGATGAACCATGAGAGACTGTGGAACTCAGGAAACAAACTGAGGGTTTCAGAGGGGAAGGGGTGAGGGGAGGAGGTAACAGGGTGATGGGTATTAAGGAGGCCACATGCTGGGATGAGCAGTGGGTGTTATACATAACAAATGAATCATTGAACACGACATCAAAAACTATTGATGTACTATACAGTGGCTAACTGAACATAATAAAAAAAAAAACACAAAGTGTTGGAAGAAGAAAAACTGTCAGCCCCTAAACCCAACATAACTGTCTTTCAAAAATGAAGATTACACAAAGACTAAGAGAATCCATTGCTACCATACTTGCCTTCCAAAAATACCAAAGCAAGTTTTTCGGGCTGAAAGGAAGTGACACCAAATAGCAATGACAAATTCCCACAAATAGGGGCACCTGGGTGGCTCAGTCGTTAAGCGCCTGCCTTCCGCTCAGGTTGCGATCCCAGGGTCCTGGGATCAAGCCCCACATCAGGTTCCCTGCTCAGCGGGAAGCCTGCTTCTCCCTCTCCCACTCCCTCTGCTTGTGTTTCCTCTCTCTCTGTCAAAATAAATAAATAAATAAATAAATAAAATCTTAAAAAAAAAACAAAAAACAAATTCCCACAAATAACCAAAGAGCTCCAGTAAAGGTAACTACGTAGGTAATGATAAAGGACAATTCCATATTTCTTTTTCTTTCTTGACTTTATTGATTTAAAAAAGAATTTTGTAAGAGCCTATAGAATGGTATCCTTCGCCTTATGACATACAGAAATGTAATATATTTGACAATAACAGCACAAAGGAGGAGGTTGGGAACAAAGCTGTCTTGGTAAGGAAGTGACACCAGAAGTTAATAAATCCACAGGAAAAATTCAGAGAAGCACCAATGGTCATTTAAAACATTAGTATTTTTATTTTATTTATTTTTTAAAGATTTTATTTATTTATTTGATAGAGAAAGAGAAAGCACAAGCAGGGGGAGCGGCAGGCAGAGGGAGAGGGAGAAGCAGGCTCCCCACTGAGCAGGGAGGCCGATGCGGGACTCGATCCCAGGACCCCAGGATCAGGACCCGAGCCGAAGGCAGATGCTTAAGTGATTGAGCCACCCAGGCGCCCCCGTAAAACAGTATTTTAAAAACACTATATATAAATATATTTGTGCTCTCTTTTCTTCTATGAGCTTCTTTAAAAGACATGATTAAATAAAGTGATAATTACAGCTAGGTATTGTATTTGTAATGGATTTGGACACAATATGCATAATGATAATGGCACAAAAAATGGGAAAGGGAAGGAGCTATATAAAAAGGAAGTTTCTGTATCTCAATGAAATTAACTTAGTGTAAATCGGAAATAGATTGGGACAAGTTAAGATGTATATTATAAGCCCTAGGACAACCACTAAGAAAACAACTCAAAAATATTGTTTAAAAATCATGAAACGAATCGAAATGTTACAGCAGAAGATATTTACTTACCGCAAATGAAGACAGTAAAAGAGGAAGAAACAAACAAAGCAAAAATGGCTTAAGAAACCCCTTAGAGAAAGAAAAGCAAACCAAACTGACAGCAAACAGAAGAAGGAAATAATAAAGGCTGGAAAAGAAACAGCTGAAGTAGAGGATAGAAAAACAATACAGAATGGGCGCCTGGGTGGCTCAGTTGGTTAAGCGACTGCCTTTGGCTCAGGTCATGATCCTGGAGTCCCGGGATCGAGTCCCACATTGGGCTCCCTGCTCGGCGGGGAGTCTGCTTCTCCCTCTGACCCTCCTCCCTCTCATGCTCTCGCTCTCATTCTCTCTCTCAAATAAATAAATAAATAAAATCTTTAAAAAAAACCAAAAACTTTAAAAAAAAAGAAAAAGAAAAATACAGAAAATCAAGAAATTCAAATGTAGCTAGACAGACCCAGAGAAAAAGAGGTAAAACCTATTAGCACTATTGCTCTTATAGAAATAAAAGGGGGAAATAAGAGAACGCTATGAAGAACTGCATGGCAACAATTTAGATAACTTAAGTGAAATGGGCAAATGCCTAGAAAGAACAAGTTCCAAAACTGACTGAAGAAATAGAAAATCACAGAGCGCCTGGCTGGCTCAGTCAGTAGAGCATGCTGTGAGTTTGGGGATAGACTTTACTTAATTAAAAAAAAGTAAAAAAGAAAAGAAAAGAAAAGAAAATCTGAAAAGATTTATAGCAAGAGATTGAATTGTTTTATTTTTAATTAAAAAAATTTTTTTAAAGATTTTATTTATTTGACAGAGAGAGAGACAGCGAGAGAGGGAACACAAGCAGGGGGAGTGGGAGAGGGAGAAGCAGGCTTCCCGCTGAGCAGGGAGCCCGATGCGGGGCTCGATCCCAGGACCCTGGGATCATGACCTGAGCTGAAGGCAGACACTTAACGACTGAGCCACTCAGATGCCCCTATTTTTTAAAATTTTTAATTTAAAGTAATCTCTACACCCAACGTGGGACTCAAAACTCATTACCCCAAGGTCAAGAGCAGCATGCTCCACTGACTAAGCCAACCAGGTGCCCCAAGAGACTGAATTAATAATTTTTAAACTTCCCACAAAAGAAGTCCAAGCCCAGATGGCTTCATTCATGAATTCTACAAAACATTTAAAGACAAATTAACACTGATCTTTCATATGTCTTTTCTTTCTTAAATATTTTATTTTCTGTTTTAGAGAGAGAGAGAGTGCATGCACATGCTCAGGGAGAGGGGCAGAGGGGCATGAAGAGGGAAAGGGAGAGGATCTCAAGTGGACTCTGAGCTGAGTGCAGAGCCCAATGTGGGGCTTGATCTCACAACCCTGAGATCATAACTGGAGCCGAGATCAAGAGTAGGACACTTAACTGACTGAGCCACCCAGGTGTCCCCTTCACATACTCTTTCAGAAAACAGAGGAGGAACAAACATTTCCAGACTCATTCTGTCAGGCCATCATGGTCCTGATATCAGAGAGAAAAGGACAGAAAAGGACATCATAAAAGAAAACTACAGAGCAATATCCCTATGACTATAAACGCGTAAGTCAACAAAATATTAGCAGACCCATGGACTCCGAAAAACAAACTGAGGGTTCTAGAGGGTTGGGGGGATGGGTTAGCCTGGTGATGGGTATTAAGGAGGGCACGTTCAGCGTGGAGCACTGGGTGTTATGCACAAACAATGAATCATGGAACACTACATCAAAAACTAATGATGTATGGTGATTAACATAACAATAAAAAAATTTAAAAAATATATTAGCAGACCCAATCCAGTAACATATAAAAAGAATGATACACCATGAACATGTGGAATTTAACCAGGAATTTAAGGTTGGATTCGTATCTAAAAATCAATTAAAAATCATTGAAGGACAAAAACCATATGATCATTTCAGTAGATTCAGAAGAAGCATTTGACAAAATCTAACACCTTATTATGATAAAAAAAACCACTCGATATACTAGAAATAGAAGAAAATTTCCTGAACACAGATAAAGAGTTTCTATGAAAAAAAACAAAACAAAACAAAACAGATGACAGCTAACATCCTACTTAATGGGAAAAAACCTGAAAGCTTTTCCCTTAAGATAAGGCAAGATATCTGCTCCCACCACTTCTAGTCAACATTGTAGGAGGAGTTCTAGCCAGGACAATTAGGCCAAAAAAAAAAAAAAAAGGGAAGGATGGAGGGAGAGAGGGGGAGAAAAAAATTTTTAAAAAGGAAAGAAATAAAAGGCATCCAGATTAAAAAGGAAGTAAAACTATCTCTATTTGCAGATGACATGATTTTTTTTATGTAGAAAATCCTATGGAAACCACGAAAAAGCTATTAGAACTAATAAACAAATTCAATAAGTTCGTAGGATACAAGATCAAAATACAGTTGTCTTCTTTCTTCAGATGCTCAATCTCACATCAGGGGCAACCACCTTTTCTTGAGTACCTTGAAAAATATCTAGGCATAGATAGATACCATATTGATAGTTCCATGTCAGCACATAGAGAAATACCTCATTCTTTTTTTTTAAAAGTTTTATTTATTTATTCATGAAAGTCAGAGAGAGAGAGAGAGAGAGGCAGAAGCAGAGGGAGAAGCAGGCTCCCCCGCCTAGCAGGGAGCCCGATGCGGCACTCGATCCCAGGACCCTGGGATCATGACCTGAGCCGAAGGCAGATGCTTAATCATCTGAGCCACCCAGGCACCCAATACCTCATTCTTTTTATTCTATTTTATTCTACTATAAGTATGTACAATACTTTATTTACAGCACTGAGTGAGAGACATTTAGATAGTTTCCTAGTGTTTTACTATCACAAACAATATTGCAATGAGTGTTTTTAGGCATATATGTATTTCTATATTTTGTATTCTGAGAAATGGAATCGTAAACTCAAAGGTTATGTGCATTTGTAATTTTGAGAGCTATTGCCAAATGGTCCTCCAAAGAGAGCAGACATGTCTACTGACAGCACATTTGAACACTGCTTCCCCCCATCCCACCAGTGCTGAACTATCGAAGCTCTTGATGTTGGCTAATCTGATAAAATTTGATACTTTATTGTTTCAGTTTGCATTTACCTATGAGAAAAGTTAAGCATCTTTTCAGATGTTTCATTTCCTCTCTTTTTTTTGAACTTTGCTCCTCTTTTCCTTGCTTGGCTTGTTGGTCTTAGATTTACTAGAATTCTTAATTCACTAAGTAAATTAGCCTTTTGGGGTACCTGGGTGGCTCAGTCAGTTAAACATCTGACTCTTGACTTTGGCTCAGGTTATGATCTCAGGGTCATGAGATGGAGCCCCACCTTGGGCTCTGTGCTGGGTGTGGAGCCTGCTTAAGATTTTCTCTCTCCCTCACTCTCTCTCTGCACCTCCCACCCCACACTCCCCCGCGTGCTCGCTCTCTCTCAATAAATAAATAAATAAGCCTTTTGTTGTTATACATAAGCTACTCCAATTTGTTAGGTTGCTAAAGCTCCCCTCCCCCACCCGGCATTTATTTTAGCATTTCTCTTTCCATATTATTTATGGTATATTTCTCCTTGCAGAAAATTTTACATTATATATTGTCAAATTATTGTCTTTTTTTTCCCCTTTAAGTTGTATGGGTGTCATGTGTTTCCTAGAAAGGCTTGCTTCCACACTAAGATCATAGAAGTAAATTCTCCCATGGATACTTCTAAGGCTTTCATGTTTTTACTTTTTAACATCCCAATCCCTGAACCAGCTGGAACTTATTTTAATGTAAATTGGGATTTAACTTTATTTCTTTCAAATGGGTAACCAGTTGGTCCATCAGTATTTATTAAATAACCATTTCATACAGCTCTGATATGCCACTTACTTCATCTATTAAATTTCCCCATGGATTGGGGTCTCTTTCGGGACTTTCTTTTCTTTTCCATCATTCTGAATGTCCATTCGTGTACAGAACCAAACTGTTTTATAATAGATTTCAATCAGTTTATACTAGATTTCAATATCTGGTAGTGCTGCTAATACTTGATTTCAGAGGAAAAAGCCCATTCTCACTCAGGCTTGTACAACAGACATAAAATTGCCCATGTGGATCATGAGGCCACCTGTTCAGAACCAGAAAGCACAGCCTGTTCACTACTCAGAACTTACTGACAGTTAGCTTGGCTCATATTCTTAATATTCACTGTATTGGATAAAAGGCCTTCACTGAGGTACAAAAACTTGAACCTGGGGGGGGTCAAATGAGCCAGCAGGTCTACTCTCTCCTCTGACAAATGGTCTCATTTTGGGGCACCTGGGTGGCTCAGTTAGTCGAGCGTCTGCCTTCAACTCAGGTCATGATCCTGGGGTCCTAGGATCAAGTCCCGCATCAGGCTCCCTGCTCAGCGGGGAGCCTGTTTCTCCCTCTCCCTCTGCCTACCACTCCCCCTGCTTGTGTTTTCTCTCTCTCTGTCTCTCTGCCAAATAAATAAACGAAACCTTTTAAAAAAATAAATAAATAAAACAGGAAAAGAAATCACTGACTTCTGGTTTCCAGTCTACCATATAAAGAGCTTAGAAGTTACCACTCTATTCTAACAACAAGTAAAAAGATGAACAAACTGAAAATCAACTTTTCTTAGATCCATCAAAGAAGTGAGGTCACAGGGCAAAGTGCTGCCCCCAAAATTACGGAGAGAGACAAACAGATACAGAGAATGACAACTTATGGGAGCAGATACCAGTACCAGGGTAGGAAAATATGAACTGAAATCAATGAATTGTTGGTGGTTCAGTGTGAACCAATCTGAGAATTAAAAATTCCCAGGAGACTCAGTCATAGGGAGGGCCTCACAGTTTTGTGAGTTTTACCTCCAGGAGCTCAACCATGTTCTCACAGTGATGATCAGAGAAAAATCCTTTAGTACTTCCAACAGGAGGAGGGATAAAGGGAATCATTTTGAAATATGCTAGACCATTCTGTTCTCAACAAGGTCCGTCCTCAGGAGAAACTATTTTACCAGAGTCTATCCTGCTGGGGTTAAGTTAGAGCCTAACCAACCTACAGGAAGGGACATATTCAACTCCAGCCTGCTCTAGCCATCCACATGGGGGAAGGGAAATGCAAAGTTACAGCTCTATAATGATGAAGGGGTCAATTCTCCAAGAAGGTCACAGTCCAGGGGCACAAACTCACCAAAAGACTGAGACCTAATCATAGGATTCTAGAATACTTCCCCTCCCCCTATGCCTTACCACTACTTTACCAGAAGCCTATTTACCACTGTTCCTTTTACTCAGTACATCATGTCCACCTTCCAACAAAAAATTGTAGGGCATACTAAACCGCCAAAAAGAGACTGAAGAGAAAGAGCAAGCATCAGAACCAGACCCAGGTATGGCACGGATGTTGGAATTATTGGCTGAATTTATTTATTTATTTATTTATTTATTTATATTTTTAAATATTTTGAAGATTTTATTTATTTGTCAGAGAGAGAGAGAGAGCACACAAGCAGGGGGAGCGGCAGGCAGAGGGAGAAGCAGCCTCCCCACTGAGCAAGGAGCCCAATGCGGGACCTCCCCCAAGTCCTGGGATCATGACCTGAGCCAAAGGCAGATGCTTAACTGACCGAGCCACCCAGGCGTCCCTATCAGACTGAATTTAAAACAGCTATGATTAGGGGATGCCTGGGTGGCTCAGTTGGTTAAGTGACCAACTCTTGATTTCACCTCAGGTCATGATCTCAGAGTCCTGGGATGGAGCCCCACATCAGGCTCCACGCTCAGGGGGGAGTCTGCTTAAGGATTTCTCTCCCCCTCCCTGTCCCCCTTCTCATGCTCTCTCTCTCTCTCTCTCTCAAATAAATAAATAAATAAACCTTTAAAAAAACTATGATTTGTATGCTAAGAGTTCTAATGGAAAAAGTAGACAATATGCAAGAACAGATGGATAATGTATGCAGAGAGCTGGGAATTAACCAAACAGCAATGCTATAGACCAGAAACATCATAACTAAAACGAAGACTGATTTGAATGGCTCATTAGTGGACTGGACAAGGCTGAGGAGAAAAATCTCTGAGCTTGAGGATATGTCAATAGAAACTTCTAAAGCTGAAAAACAAAGAGAGAAAAGACTAAAGAAAAAAAAACCCATGGAACAGCATATCAAAGGATTGTGGGACAACTATAAAAGGTGTAACATATGGGTAATGGAAATGCCAGAAGAAGAAAGAGAGAAAGGAACAGAAGCAATATCTGAAGTAATAATGACTGAGAATTTCCCCCCAATAAATGTCAGATGCCAAACCACAGATCCTGTAAGCTAAGAAAACACCAGGTAAGATGAATGGCCCTAAAAATTTACACCTGGGCATATTATATTCAAACTGCAAAAAATCAAAGCTAAAGAAAAAAAATTTTTTAAAAAGCCAGAGGAAAAAACACCTTACCTTTATTTAAAAAAATATTTATTTTTTAGAGAGAGAGAAAGCACAAACGGGGGGGTACAGAGGGAGGGGGAGAGAATCTCAAGCAGACACCCTGCTGAGCACAGAGCCTGATGCAGGGCTCGAACAAATGACCCTGAGATCATGACCTGAACTGAAGGTAGATGCTTAATCGACTGAGCCACCCAGGTGCCCCCAAAACACCTTACCTTTAGAGCAAAAAGAAGAATTATATCTGACTTTTCCTCAGAAACCATGCAAGGAAGAAGAGACTGAAGTATTTATAGTGTTGAGAGAAGAAAACTAATAAACTATGATTCTTTACCCTGCAAAATTACTGCTCAAATATGGAGAAAAACTTTCTCAAAAAAAAAAAAAAAGCCAAAACTTGAGTGAATTTGTTGCCAGTAGATTTATCTTGCAAGAAATAGTAAAAGTTCTTCAGGCAGAAGGAAAATGCTACAGGTTGGAAACTTAGATCTACATAAAGAAAGGTAAAGTAAAAACTTTTATTTTTCTTATTCTTGATCTAACAGCAGTTTGTTCAAAATAACAGTACAACAGTATATTCAATTATATATGCTCAGGAATATATATATATAATGAATGACAGCAATGATACAGGGACAGAAGGGAGAAAATAGGAATACTTTGTTATGGTAAAGTACTTGCATTACCCATTAAGCAGTACACTGTTATTTGCAAGTGAACCTGGATTGTTGTAAATATCTATTGCAAACTCTAGGGCAACTACTAAAAAAATACATAATTGATATGCTAAGAAAGGAGAGAAAGCAGAATCATATAAAATGCTCAGTGATAATAAAACCACAAAAGGCAGGAAAAGAATGGAAGACAAAAACAGGAACAGGGACAAAGGCAACAAAGAAAACAGCAACAAATATGGCAGTTATTACTCCAACTGTATCAATAATCACTTTTAACATCAATGGTCTAAATACATAAATTAAAAAACACATATTGGGCGCCTGGGTGGCTCAGTCGTTAAGCGTCTGCCTTCAGCTCAGGTCATGATCCCGGGGTCCTGGGATTAGGCCCCGCATCGGGCTCCCTGTCAGCAAGAGGCCTGCTTCTCCCTCTCCTTCTCCCCCTGCTTATGTTCCTGCTCTCTCTGTGTCTCTCTCTGTCAAATAAATAAATAAAATCTTTTAAAAAAATAAAAATAAATAAAAATAAAAAACACATATTGTCAGAAGGTATTAAAAACAAGACGCCACTATATACTGTCTATGAGAAACCACTTGAAATATAAAGACACATATAGATTAAAAGTAAAGAGAAGGAGAAAGACATACCATGCTAAACAATAATTAAAAGAAACTGAGAGTAGTTCAAACATAACTCAAACAGGGCAGACTTCAGAGCAAGGAAGGTTATCAAGGATAAAGAGGGGAATTACATAATGATACAGGGGTCAACTGTCCAAGAAAACATAATCCTTAATGTGTATGCACTTAATAACAGAGCATCAAAAATTTGTGAAGCAGTTAAGTGACAGACCTGCAAGGAAAAATAAACGAAATCACCATTATAGTTAGAGACTTCAACATTCCTCTTTCAGATATGGATGAATCCAGCAGGCAGAAAGTAAGGACATAGTTGAACTCAATAGCACCATCAATCAACATGATATAATTGACATCTACAGACCACAGACTCTACATCAAAAACAACAAATTACACATTCTTCTCAAGTTCACATGGAACATCCACCAAGACAGAACAAATTCTGGGCCATAAAACACACTTTAAGTTTTTAAAAAATGGAAATCATATAATGTCTGCTCTCAGACCATAGTGAAATTAACCCAGAAATCAGTAACAGTAAGGTTACTAGAAAATCCCCAAATACTCAGAGATTAAACAACAAACTTCTATTTTTTAAAAAGTTTTTATTTATTTCTTTGTCAGAGAGAGAGAGAGATAGGGAGAGTGCACAAGCAGGGGGAGCAGCAGGCTCCCTGCTGAGCAAGGAGCACGATGTGGGACTCGATCCCAGGACCCTGGTATCATGACCTGAGCCGAAGGCAGACGCCTAACCAACTAAGCCACCCAGGCGTCCCTAAATAACACACTTCTAAATAACACATGAGTCAAAGAAGAAATCTCAAGAGAGATTTTTAAAATAAGTGAAAATGAAATCACAACTCATCAAAACTTGTGGAATGCAGCAAAAGCAGTACCTAGAGGGAAGTTTATAGCATTGAACACCTATATTAGACAAGAAGATCTAAAATCAATAATCTAAGCTTCTACTTTAGAAAACTAGAAAAAGAAGAGCAAATAAAATCCAAAGTTAGCAGAAGAATAGAAATAATAAAAATGAGAGCAAGAAACTTAAAACAAGCAATCAATAGAGAAAACAAAAGAAAAATCTGGTCCCTTGACAAGATCAATAAAATTGACACGCCCCTAGCCAAGCTAACTAAGAAAAAAAGAATGAAGACACAAATTATAAGTATCAGAAAGGAAAGGTGAAATCACTATAGATCCCATGTGCATCAAGAAAGATAATAAAGGAATGCTATGGACAACTCTCTGCCCACAAATTAGATACCCTAGAATGAAATGGACCAACTCCTTGAAAGACGCATTCTGCCAAAACTCACACAAAAAGAAACAGACAATCTGAATAGGCCTGTATCTATTACAGAAATTGAATCAATAATTAATAGCCTTCCAAAACAGAAAGAACCAGGCCCAGATAGGTTTCCTGGTGAGTTTTATCAAAAATTTAAAGAAGAAATTATACCAATTCTCTACCAATCTCTTCTAGAAGCTAGATGGACAAGAATATTTCCTAACTCATTTTATGAGGCCATCATTACCTTAATAGCAAAACCAGACAAAGACATTATAAGAAAACATTTATATACCACAACCAAGGGGATATTTCCCAGGTATGCAAGGCTAGTTTAACGTTTGAAAATCAATTAATGTAACCCACCACATGAAGAGGTCATTGAAGAAAAATTACATGATGATATCGATAAATGCAGAAAAGCATTTGGCAAAATTCAACACC
Source organism: Eumetopias jubatus (assembly GCF_037043125.1). NCBI lineage: Eukaryota > Metazoa > Chordata > Mammalia > Carnivora > Otariidae > Eumetopias > Eumetopias jubatus. Next base: position 69,045,754 of record NW_028274817.1, read on the forward strand.
CATACATGATAAACACTCCCAGCAAACTAGGTATAGAGGGGAACATCCTCAACTTGATAAAGAACATCTACAAAAAGCTGGCATCATACTTAATGGTGAGAAACTCAAAGCTTTCCCAATAAGATCAAGAACAAGGCAAGAATGTACCTTCTCTCCATTCCTTTTCAACATCTTATGGGAAATTTCAGGTAATACAATAAGATAAAAAAAAACAAAAGGTATATAAATAATATGAATGATTTAAATTAATAATTAAATCTGGGTTCACAGTGACATGATTGTCTACATAGAAAATCTGAAAGACTCAAAAAAATTCTCCTTAAACTAATAAATAGTAAGAGCAAGGTTGAAGAAAACAAGGCTGATATACAAAAGTCAATTGCTTCCCTATAGACTAGCAATTAACAAGTGAAATTGGAACTTAAAAACACAATACCCTTTACATTAGCACCCCCAAAGTGAAATACCTGATATAAATCTAACAAGATCTATATGAAGAAAACTACAAAACTCTGATGAACAAAATCAAAGAAGAACTAAATAAATGGAGAGATATTCCATGTTCATAGATAGGAAGACTCAATATTGTCAAGATATTAGTTCTTCTCATCTGATGTATAGATTCAATGCAAGCCCAATAAAAATCCCAACAAGTTAATTTGTGGGTATCAACAAACTGGTTCTTAAGTTTAAATGGAGAGGCAAAAGACTCAGAATAGCCAACACAATATTGAAGGGGAAGAACAAAATTAAAGATCAATGGAATGGATTAGAAGGCCCAGAAATAGATCCACATAAATATAGTCAGCTGAGATTTGGCAAAGGAGCAAACACAATGCAATGGCACAAAAATAGTCTTTTCAACAAATGGTGCTGGAACAACTGGGTATCCACGTGCAAAAGTGAATCCAGACACAGACCTTACACACTTCACAAAAAAGTAATTCAAAATGTATCATAAACCGGGACGCTTGGGTGGCTCAGTCAGTTAAGCATCTGCCTTTGGCTCAGGTCATGATCCCAGGGTCCCGGGATCGAGTCCCAAATTGGGCTCCTTGCTCAGCAGGGAGCCTGCTTCTCCCTCTACCTGCCTCTCCCCCTGCTTGTGCTCTCTCTGTGTCTCTCTCTTTGACAAATAAATAAATAAAATCTTTAAAAAAATGTATCATAGACCTAAATGTAAGACACAAAACTATAAAGCTCCTAGAGGATAACATCTAGGAGAAAATCTAGATGACCTTGGGTATGGCAATGACTTGAAGATAAAGCACATAAGGCACTATCCATGAAAGAAATAATTGATAAGCTGGATTTCATTAAAATACAAATACGTTGCTCTGCAAAAGACAATATAAATTGAATGAGAAGATAAGCCACAGGGTGGGAGAAAATATTTGCAAAAGGACTGTTATCCAAAGTATATAAATAATTCTTAAAACTCAACAATAAGAAAACTGGATAAAAAACAGGTCAAAGACCTGTTGGTGAGGCTCATTTCCAGGTGAGTGTGGTTGAGAGATGAGGACTCCCTTCTTTGCCCCCAGCCCCCACTTGTGGGATATGGGGTGGCACCACTAGGACTGTGACTGCCCTCTGACCACGCTCATGGGTCAGGGATACCCCTCCAAGAGAGGCAAGCCAAGGAGATCTGAATGCTGCCTTTCCCTCCACTGAGCACTCATCTCCTAAAGTGGGGAGTGTTATTCAGAAGTACGCCATTGTCCCTGACCATAGCACCAGAGTTGTGGCTCAGAGATTTTGCCCTTTGGCAGAAGAGGGCCATAAAACAGAGACCTCTGAATCCTTCCCCAGAGGAATGGACTTCATTTGTAACAGAAAGTGGAGAAGTTCAAGCCTATGTTTACTCTAAAAAAAAGTGGAGACTGTGGTAAAGGGCAACTGATAGGAGAACAAAAGATTCATTGGAGATGGATACTAAATTGTCGACAGGGTAGTTGACTGGAGAGAAACAGGGAAAGAGACAGCTGGGAAGAGTCTTCCTGGATTAGAACAAATTTCAAACTCTGATCTAGGAAACTCTCCCTTCAAAGGAGCCCCAATTTGATTGGATCAGTTTGTGGAGCAATTTATGCTCTAGGGGACTCTTGAAAACAATAGAACAATCTGCTGATAATTAGAGGAACTTAACAGCTGGGTGTGGCCAAAGAGAGCCCCCGGAAACCCAGGATGTCTGTGGGCATCCTGGGGCTATGCCCCCAAGGAACATCACAGGCTTCACACTGGGACTCTGGGGGGAATACACTTCACTAAAATAATTCAGTCAGTGACTAAACAAGTAAACAAGCAACTAACATAAGCCCTAGGGTGGGGGTGGTGAGACCAGTACCCCAAGTTGCTACAATATATTATCTAAAATGTCCAGTTTACAACAAAAAAGTATGAGACATTCAAGGAAACAAGAAAAAATGATCCATATGCCACCCCACCGAAATCAAGCAACGGAAACTACCTGTGAAAACAAGCAGATGTCAGATTTAATGGGCAAAGACTTCAAAGAGGCCAATTTAAATATGTCCAAAGAAGTGGACAAAGTTATGAAAAGAAGTAAAAAAAGAACTATGACAATGTCACATCAATAAAGAATATCAATAGGGGCACCTGGGTGGCTCAGGTGGTTGAGCATCCAACTCTTGAACTCAGCTCAGGTCTTGATCTCAGGGTCGTGAGTTCAAGCCCCGTGTTATGGTTCCATGCTGGGTGTGGAGCCTACTTTAAAAAGAAAAAGAATATCAATAAAGAGAAATTATTAAAAATAACGAAATGGAAATTCTGGAGTTGAAAAGAACAATAACTGAAATGAAAAAAAAAGATAAAGAGCTGGTGTATCAGTTTCCTAGGGCTGCTGTAACAAAGTACCACAAACTGGGTGGCTTAAAAAAACAGAAATTAAAAAATAAATAAATAATAAATAAAAATAAAAAACCCCAGAAATTTACTGTCTCACATTTCTGTAGGTTAGAAGTCTGAAATCAAGGTATTGGCAAGGCTCTGCTTCCTCTGAAGCCTCTAGGGGAGGATCCTTCTTTGAATCTTCCAGTTTCTGGTCGTTCCAGGCATTCCTTGGCTTGTGGCAACATTCCTCCAATCTTCGCCTCCACTTTCACATGGCTGTCTTTCCTCTTTGTATTTGTGTCCTTTTCTTATAAGGATACCAGTAATACTGGCCATTGAGCCCACCTTTCTCAAATATGACACATCTTAACTAATTATATCTGCAATGACTCCATCCCAAATAAGTCATATTCTGGGAATTAGGACTATATCTTTTTATGGGACATAATTCAACACATAACAACTGGTAATTGTAATTAGGTAATTATAAAAGACAGTAAAAGTGTTCATTTCTTCTCCTTTCTTATCTCAACTGATTTAAAAATCAACTACATAAAGCAATATGTACATAGTGTATTGTTGGGATTGTACATGTAGACATGAAATATATTTGCCAATAAGACCACAGAGGAAGTGGGTGGAGGCAGAGCTGTTTTGAACTAAGGAAAAGACTCATGATGGAAACTCAAATCCTCTGGAATAAATGAAGAAAAGCATAAGCATATTGATTTTAGGGTTACAAATAAATTTTAGCAACTAAGTGCATTTACAAATATGGAATCCATAAATAATAAGAATCAATTGTGTATAGGAGTAGCAGTTCTAAATGTCACTGGAATTAAGTTAGTATAAATCTGAAGCTAAGTCTGATCAGTTAATCTGTATATGGTAAGCTCTAGAGCAACAACTAATAACTCAAAAATATAGTGTAAAATCTTTAAAAAAAATTAAAGCGCTACCTTAGAAAATATTTACTTAATATGAAAGAAAGAAGTAAAAGAGGAATAGAGGATAAGAAGACATGAAACAGAAAACAAAAAGTAAAATGGCAAATGTCAATCCAACTGTATCAATAATAATATTAAATGTAAATTAATTAAATAATCCAATCAAAAGTAGAGATTGTCACACTAAATAAAAAATAGTATGACACTGTAACTATATGCTATTGACAAGAGACACATTTTAAAGATTTTATTTATTTGAGAGAGAGAGAGAGGGAGAGAAGGAGAGAGCACAGGCCAGGGGGAGAGGGACAGGGAGAAGCAGACTCCCCACTGAGCAGGGAGCCCGATGTGGGGCTCAATCCAGGAACCCTGTGATTATGACCTGAGCCAAAGGCAGATGCTTAATTGACTGGGGCACCCAGGCACCCCAACAGATACATTTTAACTTCAAAGATACAAATAGATGGAAAGTAAAAGAAAAAAGATTTATCACGTAAACAGCAACCTCAAGAAAGCCAGCGTGGCTATATTGCTATCAGATAAAATAGACTTTAAAAGAAAAAAAAGTTATTAGAGATTAGGAAGGACATTTTATAATAATGAAAGGGTCAATCTATTAGGAAGATATAGTAACTATAAACATATATGCAACAAACAACAGTGCAACAAAATACATGAAGTTCAAACTGACAAAAATGAAGGGAGAATAGACAAATCAAAAATAATTATTGGAGACTTCAATTCTCCACTTTCAATAATGGATAGAACTAGGCAGAAGATCAACCTTATAGCACAAGGAATAGAAAAAAGAACATAAACCCAGAACTAGCAGAAGGAAGGAAAAGAAAAAGGAAGAGCAGAGATGAATAAAGTAGAGAATAGAAAAAAAATAAAGAGAATCAATGGCACCAAAAGCTGGTTCTTTAAGAAGATTGACAAAATTGACAAACCTTTAGCTAGAATGTCCAAGGAAAAAGAGTGAAGATTCAAGTTACTAAAATCAAAAATGAAAGTGGAGACATTACTACCAACCTTATAGAAATAAAAAGGATTATAACAGAATACTATGAACAGTTGTACACTAACAAATTAGATAACCCACGTGTAATGGACAAATTCCTAGAAACACACAAACTACCAAAACTGACTCAAAAAGAAATAGAAAATCTGAGTAGACTTATAACAAGTAAAGCCATTGAATCAGTAAAATAAAAAACCTCCCAATAAAGAAAAGTCCGGGACCAGATGGTTACACTGTGAATTCCACTAAATATCTATGGAATAATTAACACCAATCCTTCTCAAACTCTTCAAAAAAGTAAAGAGGAAAGAACACTTCCTAATTCATTCTACAAGGCCAGCATTAGCCCGATTCCAAAGCCAAACACATCACAAGAAAACTACAGACCAATGTCTTTTATGTAGATGCAAAAATCCTCAAGAAAATACTAGCAAACCAACAGCATATTGAAAAGATTATATAGCATGACCAAGTGGGATTTATCCCAGGAATGTGATGGTGGTTCTGTATATGAAAATCCCAATCAGAATAAAACACCACATTAATAGAATGAAGAAAAAGACCACATGATCATCTCAAATAATGCAGAAAAAAAAACCCTTGACAAAACTCAACGCCTTTTCATGATAAAAACACTCAACAAATGAGGAATGAAAGGGAACTTTCAAAACATAAGGCGCACATATGAAAAACCTACAGCTAACATCATACTCAGTGGTAAGAGGTTGAATGAAAGCTTTTTTCCTTAGATCAGGAAAAAAACAAGGATGTCCTCTCTTGACACTTCTATTCAAAGTTGTACTGAAAGTTCTAGTCAGAGCATTCAGGAAAAAAAAATCACTGAAATAGGAAAGGAAGAAGTAAAGCTTTTTCTATTTACAGATGACATGATCTTATATACATAAAATCTTAAAAACCCACCAAAAAACTATTAGTGCTAACAAATGAGTCAGCAAAATTGCAGGGTACAAGGTCATACCAAAATCAGATGTATGCCTATACATTAGCAATGAACAATTCAAAAATAAAATTAAGACAACAACTTTATCAAAATGAGCAGCATCAAAAAGAATAAAATACTTAAGAATACATTTAACCAAGGAGGCACAAGATTCATACACTGAAAATTTCAGAACACTGATTAAAGAAATTAAAGCCCAAACAAATGGAAATACGTTCTGTGTTCATGGACTGAAAGACGTCAATACTACCCAATATGACAAATTCAATGCAATACCTATCAAAACCCCAATGGCCTTTTTTTGCATAAATGGAAGAGCTAATTCTAAAATTCATATGGACTTGCAGGGGACCTCAAAAAGCCACATCACTCTTGACAAAGAACAGCAAAGTTGGAGGACTCAACACTTCTGGATTTCTAATCAGACTAGGAAGCTACAGTAATCAAAACCACATGGTATTGGCATAAATACATATAGACAAAGTGGGATAAAACTGAGGGCCCGGTAATAAACCCATGCATCTGTGGACAACTGATTTTTGACAAGAATGCCAACACTATTGAGTGGGCGAATAGTCTTTTCAAGAAATAGTTCTGGAACAACTGGATAGCCCCGTGCAAAAGAATAAAGTTGGACTCTTACCTCACACCTCACACCTATACAAAAATTAACTCAAAATGAATCCAAAGAACAAAATAAAAGAGCTAAAATTATAAAGTTCTTAGAAGAAAACATGGGGATAAATCTTCATGACCATAAATTTGGCAATGGATCCTTAGATATGACACCAGAGCATCTGCAACAGAAGATATAATCGATCAACTGGACCTCCTAAAAATTAAACACTTTTGTGCATCAAAAGTCATTATCAAGAAAGTAAAAGGACAACTTACAGAAAACACTTGCAAATCATATATCTGATAACAGTCTAGTATCCAGAATATATAGAGAACAATTACAACCCAACAATAAAAAAAGATAAATCACCCAATTACAAATAAGCAAATGGGTATTTCTCCAAAAAAAACATATAAATGGCCAACAAACACATGAAAAGATGCTCAACGTCATGACCATTAAGGGCATTTAAATCAAAAGCACAATGAGTCATCACTTCATGCCCACCGGGATGGTTATAATCAAAACGATACTCAATAGCAAGTGTTGAAAAGGATGTGGAGAAATGGTACAGCCACTGTAGGAAACAGTTTCACAGTTCCTCAAAAGGGTTACCATATGACCCATCAATTCCACTCCTGGGCTCCAAGAGAATTAACAAGATACACCCACACAAAATTTTGCCAATTCAAAGGTCGATCAGTGGATAAACAAACTGTGGTATATCCACGCAATTGAATATATTTCAGCAAAAATAAAGGAATGAAATACCGATACATCCTTCAACATGGATGAATCTCAAAAACATTACGCTTAAGTGCAAGAAGCAATTGACAGAAGAAGACATACTTTGAAATGTCCAGAAAAGGCAGATCCATAGAGGCAGAAAGTACACTCGTTGTTGCCTAGTGCTGAAGTGCAGGGGAGCAGAGCAGGGGGAGGGGTTGGGAGTGATGGCTAAAAGGGTACAATACTTATTTGGGGGAGGTGAT